>NC_053500.1:36613205-36955705 GCF_905171775.1 Rana temporaria | reverse complement strand
ATCTATCTATCTAATTATCTATCTGTATGTCTAATTATCTATCTATCTAATTATCTATAGCTCTATCTCTCTCCCCCTCCCTCCCTCCATCTATCTATCTGTTTAATTATCTATTTATCTATAGCTCTATCTAGCTATGTCTCTCTATCTATCTATCTGTCTGTCTATCTAATTATCTATCTAATTATATATAGCTCTATCTCTCGCTCCCTCCCCCTCCCTCTATCTATCCATCTATCTATCTATAGCTATCTGCCTAATTATCTATTTATCTATCTAATTATCTATCTATCTATCTATCTATCTATCTATCTATATATTTGTTTTATTATCTGTCTGTCTATCTATCTATCTGTCTCTCTGTCTGTCTGCAGGTCCCATTGTCTGCGAGTTGCGGGGGGGGGGGGGGGGTTGACTGGGGTTTTGTTTGCGCCCCCCCAAAAAAATAGAGCACCAGCCGCCACTGGTTAAGTTTGATAGCAATATCTATAAAATGTGCCAGCATCCCTGTTATTTGTAATTGGTGGGACCTAATCAGTAAAATCAAACAAGGGCTGCTTGGGGCCTAGTTGATTGACCATAGATCAAGAAGAAGGAAAGGTTGGGATTTTCAAGGCACTGATATGAGACAATGGGGCTGATTTACCAAGCCTTTACTCCATGACTCATGGAGTAAAAGCAGGAGTAGCAGCCGTTTTGCCATTTACTAAAGAAATACGCTGCTAGTGCAGTGTATTTCCCTAGTTACTAATGTGCTCCGTGCGCCCAGGAGAGGGTGCATTGTGCACCAGTACAGACCTGGCGCACGGCACATTAAACTGTAAATTGCGGGGGTTTGGGCGGGAGTTTATTAGGGGGGGAGGTGGGGGGATGCAGGGGAAGTGAAGTGACATGTGTTTTGAAGTGTTTGGCGGGCCGAATTGAAAGGGAAAGTGTTTTTTGAAAACAGATCCCCGTACGCTTGCACAGTGCGCCTGAACCTCGGGAGGTTCATTTGCATACTGGGCATGCGCAGAGAGAAAAGTCAGGGATTCCCGTGCGCCTTGTCAGTACGCCGTGAAAATCTTGGTAAATACCAAGCGGCGTACCCGTGAATGCGCTGCGTGACGCGGCGCACGGGAATCTCCGAGCTGTTTTCAGCCCTGAAGGGGAACTCCGCGCCAAATTTCAAACTTGAAATCGGCGCGGGTCCCCCTCCAGGGCTACATTAGGCTCTTAGGCTTGGTCCGGAACGTGAGGGGTTAAACCCGCGCCGATTCGGCGCGGGGGTCCCCCCCAGATCCAAACCAAGCCCTCATCCCAAGCATGCAGTCTGGCCCGGACAGGAATGGGGGCGGGGACGAGCGAGCGCCCCCCCCCCTCCTGAGCCGTACCAGACCGCATGCCCTCAACATGGGGGAGTGTGTGCTGTGGGGGAGGGGGGCACTGCCCCCCCACCCCACAGCACTCTTGCCCCCATGTCGATAGGGACAAGAGCCTCTTCCCGACAACCCTTGCCATTGGTTGTCGGGGTATGCGGGCGGGGCTAATCGGAATCTGCGAGCTCCCTTTAATAAGGGGGCCCCCAGATGCCGGACCCCCACCCTATGTGAATGAGTATGGGGTACATCGTACCTCTACCCATTCACATGGGGGAAATGTAAAGTAAAATAAAACACCACACACAATAAAATATTTTATTAATCAGCTCCGGAGCCCCCCCTTTCTTCTTTAGCTCTCTTAGAAGGGGGGGTTTCTTCTCTCCCGATCTTCTGCCGGGACCCTGGGCTTCGGTGATTTCTGCCGGGGGAGGGCGCCATCCCTCGGTCCTCTCCGGAGCCTTCCGCCGGATGCCCCCACCCCATTTAAGCTCTTTTTCATTAGGGAGGGGCATCCGGACTTCGGGGTCTTCTGCCGGGGGATGGCGCCTATCCCCCGGTCTTTCCGGTGCCTTCCGCCAGGGTTCCGGTCTTCCTGGTCTTCTGCCGGGGGTGCGCCAACTCCCAGGTCTTTTCTCTGCTCCCTCTTCTGCCTGGCTCCCCCGCGGAGCCAGGGCTTTCTTCCGTCTTCTTTCTTCTCTCTTCCTTCTTCTGCCTGTCTCCTCCGGGAGCACAGGGCTTGTCTGCGCTGTCCTCTCCCTTCTCTTCCATTGGATGTTGACACGACGAGGTTCCGCGCTGACATGCCGTGTCAGCGGCGGGCATGGACTTATATAGGGCAATGCCACCATGTGACCTCAACCCATGTGACATCACATTCCCTGGGCATGATGGGAATGTGATGTCACATGGGTTGAGGTCACATGGTGGCATTGCCCTATATAAGTCCATGCCCACTGCTCAGACGGCATTCCAGCGCCGGACCTCGTCGTGTCAACATCGAATGGAAGAGAAGGGAGAAGACAGCGGAGACAAGCCCTGTGCTCCGCGGAGGAGACAGGCAGAAGCGGAAGGCATCGCAGAAGCCCGGAGAGTGGCGCCCTCCGGCGGAAGACACCGTACAAGCCCGGGACCCTCCCCCAAAGGCAGGAGCCTCCCTGGTGAAGGGGGTCCCGGTGAATTACGTCGCTGAAGACGGGGGTGGGGTGCCAGTGCACCCCCCCCCGCAGAAACCGTCGTGGAAGCCCGGGACCCTCCCCCAAAGGCAGGAGCCTCCCTGGTGAAGGGGGTCCCGGTGAATTACGTCGCTGAAGACGGGGGTGGGGTGCCAGTGCACCCCCCCCCGCAGAAACCGTCGTGGAAGCCCGGGACCCTCCCCCAAAGGCAGGAGCCTCCCTGGTGAAGGGGGTCCCGGTGAATTACGTCGCTGAAGACGGGGGTGGGGTGCCAGTGCACCCCCCCCCGCAGAAACCGTCGTGGAAGCCCGGGACCCTCCCCCAAAGGCAGGAGCCTCCCTGGTGAAGGGGGTCCCGGTGAATTACGTCGCTGAAGACGGGGGTGGGGTGCCAGTGCACCCCCCCCCGCAGAAACCGTCGTGGAAGCCCGGGACCCTCCCCCAAAGGCAGGAGCCTCCCTGGTGAAGGGGGTCCCGGTGAATTACGTCGCTGAAGACGGGGGTGGGGTGCCAGTGCACCCCCCCCCCCGCAGAAACCGTCGTGGAAGCCCGGGACCCTCCCCCAAAGGCAGGAGCCTCCCTGGTGAAGGGGGTCCCGGTGAATTACGTCGCTGAAGACGGGGGTGGGGTGCCAGTGCACCCCCCCCCCCGCAGAAACCGTCGTAGTAGCCCGGGACCCTCCCCCAAAGGCAGGAGCCTCACTGGTGAAGGGGGTTCCGGCAGAAGATGGCGAAGCCCGGGGCCTAATGGGGTGGTGGTGGGGGGCCCCGGCAGAAGACCCCCGGCTGACTAATAAATTAATTTATTCATGTGTGGTGTATTGTTTTTTTCCATTTTTTTTCCCAGGTGAATGGGTAGGGGTACAATGTACCCCCATACTCATTCACATAGGGTGGGGGGCCGGAATCTGGGGACCCCTTTATTAAAGGGGTCTCTCAGATTCTGATAAGCCCTCCGCCCGCATACCCCGACAACCAACGGCCAGGGTTGTCGGGAAGAGGCTCTTGTCCCTATCGACATGGGGACAAGAGTGCTTTGGGTTGGGGGGGCAGTGCCCCCCTCCCCCACAGCACACACTCCCCCATGTTGAGGGCATGTGGTCTGGTATGGCTCAGGAGGGAGGGGGGCGCTCGCTCGTCCCCACCCCCATTCCTGTCTGACCAGACTGCGTGCCTGGGATAATGGCTTGGTTTGGATCTTGGGGGGGACCCCACGCTATTTTTTTTGCGCGGGTTTAACCCCTTATGTTCCAGACCAAGCCTAAGAGCCTGGTATGCACCTGGAGGGAACCCACCTTATTTTTTTTCCGGGGGTCTGGAGTTCCCCTTCATGAACAGCGATCTGTCATTTACACATGTCAGTCCCACCCCCCCCCCCCTACAGTTAGAACACACCCAGGGAACATATTTAACCCCTCCCTCGCACCTAGTGTTAACCCCTTCCCTGCCAGTGGCATTTTTTGAGTAAGCAATGCATTTTTTACAGCACTGATCGCTAGAAAAATGCCAATGGTTCCAAAAAACTGTTCGATGTGTCCGCCATAATGTCGCAGTACCGATAAAAATCGCTGATCGCCCCAATAACTAGTTAAAACAACAAAAAAAAAAAATTTGTAGACGCTATAACTTTTGCAAAAACCAAACACTAAACGCTATTTGCGATTTTTTGGAACCAAAAAGATGTAGAATACGTATCGGCCTAAACTGAGGGTTTTTTTAGTTTTTTGAATATATATTTTTGGGGATATTTATTATAGCAAAAAGTAAAAATAATTTTTACATATGTGGGCGGGACTTACGCAAGTCCCGCCCACATATATAAACATCGTTCAAACCACACATGTGAGGTATTGACGCGTGCGTTAGAGCGAGAGCAATACTTTTACCACTAGACCTTCTTTGTAACTATAAACTGGTAACCTGGAAAAAAAAGAAAAAGGTCACCTATGGGGATATTCACGGAATTCATTTTGGCCCCATTGCAGGAGTGTTTCCAATAGTAAAGCGTGACATGTAAGGTATCTATTTACTCAGTGTAACATCATCTTTCACATTATCCCCAAAAATTGGGCTCACTTTTGTGTTTTGTTAATTTTTAACCACTTGAGCCCGGACCATATTTCTGGTCAATGACCGGGCAAGTTTTTGTGATTCGGCGCGGCGTCGCTTTAACTGACAATTGCGCAGTCGTGCGACGTGGCTCCCAAACAAAATTGGCAACCTTTTTTTTCACACAAATAGATTATTAAATGTGCGTGTTTACTTCTGTCTTTAACACCTCCCCTTCAGGCTGGAAAGCATCAGATCAGGGGAAACCAAAAAAAAAAAGCTCTCATTCCATTGCAGCTTGGTTCCTACATGTGTGATGAACTGAGCATGCTCAAACACTTAGAAAAAAAATATCCTTTCTTTTTAAAAGGTGAAAAACACTCATTGGATGCTCATAGAGCGTGGTTTGGGTTAATTGCAGGTGTGCCCAATTACAAGCTCACCCAAACTAGAGACTGCAATTTGGTCATGTGATTTCAATTGCTTCATTACTAGCACTGTTATAAAAAGCTTGGATCGATCAGTCCTCAGCTGCCCTCAGAAGGGGCAGGCTGGCAGAAATGCTGTTGCTAAACACAAATGTGGTTTGTTGCATGGGTTTTGTTTTATTTTGCCAATGGTTTTGGTTTATTTTTAAATGATGTTCACTTTGATGTATTTGTCTATGTGGCCTTATTTTATGAAAAATGTGTGAAGCTATGGTTAATTAGAATTTTGAAATGTATTTTTGTTTGTTTGTCTTTTTTTGCTTTCCTTGTTTTGTTGACCAATAAAAATTACTTTAAAATTGTTAAGTTTGTCTTTTGTTACTTTTTCATGCTACATATGTTGACAGCTGCAGCTGAACTAGGTTTGGGCCTAACAAATTATGTGTGATTTTTGTCTAAGCTTCTTTCCTGGTGTGTAATCATGAAATGTTTGCCATGTTTATTCTCCCATGACTTTAAAGACAAAAACTGGTAAGTATTTTATTTATTCTGCAGTGGTCCTCAGCCCTCAAGTACCCCCGACAGGACATGTTTTGGGGATTTCTCTTATCAAGAATTGCTGTCCAGACTATTTTAAAGCACATGTGCAAGATGAAGGAAAACCTGCAAACATGGCCTGTGGGGGGGGGGGTTTGCTATTGGTGGACAGGCTTGACGTGCTGATTTACAGCACTGTGCTTAAATCTAGCGCAAGGCAATCCTATTCAAATTGTGGGTGTTTGAGGGAAGCCAAGTGAGTGTTAGAACCCCTGCTTTGTGTTTTTTTATTTTTGTGTTGAGCTTTGTGTCCCTTTTCTTAAAATTGGCTTCACTTCCTGTCACACAGCTGAACAGGAAGTGAGGTTAAAACCCTACCAGTGTCATTTCTTGGGGACACCGGTCAATCTAACTAGTGTCCCCATTAAGCAAATTGCACTCCAGCACTGCTGTGTACACCCCAAATCATGGGTCTTCAAACTACGGCCCTCCAGTTGTTCAGGAACTACAATTCCCATCATGCCTAGTCATGTCTGTGAATGTCAGTGCATTACAAGGCCTCATGGGATGTGTAGTTCTACAACAGCTGGAGGGCCGTAGTTTGAGGATCCCTGCCCCAAATGATTATTTAGTTTGGGGTTTAGTAAAGGCAAAGCCACTCTGCAGTACAAGCATAGTTGCTGAAAATCAGAGAGGAAGCACTGATGGTTTTAACATCCAATCCTGTAGAAGCAAAGTTGTTTTGTTTTCTTCCTTGCTTTGCACTTGTAGGAGTGGATTTGCCTTTAGTAAATGGACCCCAAAGTCCAAGATCCCTAATAATTTGGGTGTACACAGCAAAATGCTAGAGTGCAATTTACATAATGGGAAACTATTTAGCTTGATCTCTGTGTCCACAAGAAAATATATTAGTAAGGTTTTACCCTCACTTCCTGTTTGGCTATGTGACAGGAAGTGAATGAATTAGAAAGGGTGAAGACACCTCACAAATGTTGTCACTATCAGGGGTGCAGACATCCCCAAAAAAATGAGCAGATAATACTTATTTGCAAATTAATAATTTTTTAGTTAACATTGGGTGGGGTGCTCTAACACACACATTCCTACATATTAGCAACGCTCTATCCTGGCCTATTGGCATGGTTATATTTTCTTAGGGCTCTCAATAAAACTCTATGAAATTTGTGCTTAAACTAGAACCAGGGGCGGACTGACAACTCATGGGGCCCCTGGGCAATAGAAGATTATGGGGCCCCTCTGGCTTACAGATGACCACCACGCCAGGAGGTAGTGCAGAGGCGGGCAGCTAAAATCTTGGGATATTCACATTAAAAGCATGTCATTTTCGGACATATCAGGGACAGATCTAAAAAAAACACAGATTTTTACATACTGTCCCTGGTTTTACTGAGCCTGGCAACCCGGATGGGGCCCCCTAGTGGCATGGGGCCCTCGGGCAGTGCCCGAGTGACTCAATGGTCAGTCCGCCCCTGACAAGAACTATAATCAACAAGTTTTATTTTCTTTCATTTTGGATAGAGTGAGGGAGGGTTATTGGCCCTGTCAGTTTATTTTGTATTATCTGTGTCCAATTGGGGAGATTTGCCTTCACTTCCTGCCCCATAGCCAAACAGGAAGTGAGAGAAAAACTATGCAAATTAACCACTTCCCGCCCAGCCTATGGCCGATTTACGTCCGGGAAGTGGTTACACAATCCTGACAGGACGTCCTGCAGGATTTCATGCCGCACGCGCCTGTGGGGGCACGCAGCGCGGCGATCAGTGATGCGGGGTGTCAGTGTGACACCCTGCATCTCCGATCTCGGTAAAGAGTCTCTCACGGAGACGGAGACTCTTTACCACGTGATCAGCCGTGTCCAATCACGGCTGATCACGATGTAAACAGGAAGAGCCATCGATGGCTCTTCCTCACTCGCGTCTTACAGACGCGAGTATAGGAGAGCCGATCGGCGGCTCTCCTGACAGGGGGCGTTCGCGCTGATTGTTTATCAGCGCAGCCCCCCCTCGGATCACCACACTGGACCACCAGGGATGCCCACCCTGGACCACCAGGGTGTGCAAAAACAAAAAAAATATAGAACAAAAAAACAAAAAGCATTAAAAAATAAGAAAAAAGATGCCAATCAGTGCCCACAAATGGGCACTGACTGGGAAAATCAGTGCCACCCCACAGTGCCCATCCATGCACAGTGCCCACCTGTGCCACCCATAAGTATCCATCAGTGCCACCCATAAGTGCCGCCCATAAGTATCCATCAGTGCCACCCATAAGTGCCGCCCATCTGTGCCGCCCATGAGTGCCCATCAGTGCCGCCTATGAGTGCCCATCAGTGCCGCATAGCAGCGCCGCCAATCAATGCCACCTCATCTGTGCCGTCAGTACTACCTCATCGATGTCCATCAGTGCCATCTCATCGGGGCCCATCAGTGCCGCCATATCAGTGCCCGTAATTGAAAGAGAAAAACTTATTTACAAAAAAATTAACCTAAAAAAAGAAAGGTTTTTTTGTTTCAAAATTTGCAGTCTTTTTTTAGTTGTTGCGCAAAAATAAAAACGCAGAGGTGATCAAATAACAACAAAAGAAAGCTCTATTTGTGGGGAAAAAAGGACGCCAATTTTGTTTGGGTACAGTGTTGTATGACCGCGCAATTGCCATTCAAAGTGCGACAGTGTGGAAAGCTGAAAATTGGCTTGGGCGGGAAGGTGCGTAAGTGCCTGGTATGGAAGTGGTTAAGGGAATCCAGTGCCCCCCCAGAACTAGTGTGTGGGTCCCCTGAAAATTACTGGGCGGGGTTATACAAAAACAGGGTGTGACCTTGACAGGAAGGGGGTGGGTCATTTTTCTATTAGGAGGTGCAGATATGTAGTCAGGCCTAGGGCAGAACCAAACCTTAATATACTACTGCATATTAGGGCTTATTTAGACCGGAACCGATTTACAGCGTGTTTTTATATTGTGGGAGGAAACCCACGCAGGCACAGGGAGAACATGCAAACTCCATGCAGATGCTGTCACGGGCGGGATTCGAACCAACGACTCTTTTGCTGCTAGGTCAAAGTGCTATACACTACACCACTGTGGTGAACGAACATGATTGCAGCTGAAAGCATGAGATCTTTTTTTTTTTTTTCAATACCATGCTTTCCAGCCTTATTGACCCCGCCTCTCTCCATAAAGAGGACCTGTCACACACTAGTCCTATTACAAGGGATGTTTACATTCCTTGTAATAGGAAGAAAACTGATCATTTTTTTTTTATTTTTTTATTTCAGTGTAAAACATTATAAAACTAAATAAAAATAAATAAGAAAACCCCCAAAAAAAATTTTAAAGCGCCCCGTCGCGACGAGCTCGCGCACAGAAGCAAACGCATACGCGAGTAGCGCCCGCATATGAAAACAGTATTCAAACCACACAAGTGAGGTATCGCCGCGATCGTTAGAGTGAGAGCAATAATTCTAGCCCTAGACCTACTCTGCAACTCAAAAAATGCAACCTGTAGAATTTTTTAAACGTCGCCTATCGAGGTTTTTAAAGGGTAAAAGTTTGACGCCATGCCACGAGCGGGCGCAATTTTTAAGCGTGACATGTTGGGTATCATTTTACTCGGCGTAACATTATCTTTCACAATATAGAAAAAAATTGGGCAAAATGTATTGTTGTCTTATTTTTTAATTCAAAAAAGTGATTTTTATCCAAAAAAAGTGCGCTTGTAAGACCGCTGCGCAAATACGGTGTGACAAAAAGTATTGCAATGACTGCCATTTTATTCCCTAGGATGTCTGCTAAAAAAAAAAAAATAATGTTTGGGGGTTCTGATTAATTTTCTAGCCAAAAAATTGTGATTTTCACATGAAGGAGAGAAGTGCCAGAATTAACCCGGTGGGCAAGTGGTTAAAGTACTCATGGCTATAAAGAATAGAGTCATTGCTCATTAAAAAAAAAAAAAAAAAAAAGGGGGTCCCTCCAAATTAAATTACCAGGCCCTTCAGGTCTGGAATGGATATTAAGGGGAACCCCGCCGTAAAAACCCCAAAAAAAAAAAGACGTGCGGTTCCCGGCAAATATCCATTCCAGACCCTTCAGGTCTGGTGTGGATTTTAAGGGGAACTCCACCCCAAATTTAAAAAAAAAATGGCGTGGAGTCCCCCTAAAAATCCACACCAGACCCTTATCCGAGCACGTTGACCTGGCCGGCCGCAGAAAAGAGGGGGGGACAGAGTGCGGCCCCCCCCCTCTCCTGAACCGCACCAGGCCACATGCCCTCAACATGGGGAGGATGTCCCCATGTTGATGGGGACAAGGGTCTCATCCCCACAACCCTTGCCCGGTGGTTGTGGGGGTATGCGGGCGGGAGGTTTATCAGAATCTGGAAGACCCCTTTAACAAAGGGGACCCCCAGATCCTGACCCCCCCCCCTGTGTGAAATGGTAATGGGGTACATTGTACCTCTACCATTTCACCCCAAAAAAAATGTCAAAGTGATAAAAATGACAGTAGCCGGTTTTTGACAAATCTTTTAATAAAATCTTCTTTTCTTCTTTCCTTCGGGGTTCTTCCGCTGCCTCTTTCTTCTAGTCCACATCTTGCCCGACGTCTTCTTCTATCTTCTCCGTCCGTCCTTCCGCCTTCTGGTCCCGCATCTTGCCCGTTGTCTTCTCCGCCAGCCTCCTCGTCCGCATCTTGGGTCTTCTGCGGTCTTCTTCTCGGTCCGCCGCCTTCTCGTCCCCTGCGTTTGAATTGTAATTGGCCGCCGTTTTCCCGCTCCTGGGACCCGCCCCCCTCTGACGCCACAAGTAAACTCCTTAGAAGGTCATGTGCGTCAGAGGGGGGCGGGGTCGCAGAGCGTCACACAGCGGGGGAATTCAATTTCAATCGCGCCGCCCGGAGAAGAAGTTCCCGCCGTGTCACACTCATGTGACCCCGCCCCCCTCTGACGCACATGACCTTCTAAGGAGTTTACTTGTGGCGTCAGAGGGGGGCGGGTCCCAGGAGCGGGAAAACGGCGGCCAATTACAATTCAAACGCAGGGGACGAGAAGGCGGCGGACCGAGAAGAAGACCGCAGAAGACCCAAGATGCGGACGAGGAGGCTGGCGGAGAAGACAACGGGCAAGATGCGGGACCAGAAGGCGGAAGGACGGACGGAGAAGATAGAAGAAGACGTCGGGCAAGATGTGGACTAGAAGAAAGAGGCAGCGGAAGAACCCCGAAGGAAAGAAGAAAAGAAGATTTTATTAAAAGATTTGTCAAAAACCGGCTACTGTCATTTTTATCACTTTGACATTTTTTTTGGGGTGAAATGGTAGAGGTACAATGTACCCCATTACCATTTCACACAGGGGGGGGGTCAGGATCTGGGGGTCCCCTTTGTTAAAGGGGTCTTCCAGATTCTGATAAACCTCCCGCCCGCATACCCCCACAACCACCGGGCAAGGGTTGTGGGGATGAGACCCTTGTCCCCATCAACATGGGGACATCCTCCCCATGTTGAGGGCATGTGGCCTGGTGCGGTTCAGGAGAGGGGGGGGGCCGCACTCTGTCCCCCCCTCTTTTCTGCGGCCGGCCAGGTCAACGTGCTCGGATAAGGGTCTGGTGTGGATTTTTAGGGGGACTCCACGCCATTTTTTTTTTCAATTTGGGGTGGAGTTCCCCTTAAAATCCACACCAGACCTGAAGGGTCTGGAATGGATATTTGCCGGGAACCGCACGTCTTTTTTTTTTTTGGTTTTTACGGCGGGGTTCCCCTTAATATCCATTCCAGACCTGAAGGGCCTGGTAATTTAATTTGGGGGAACCCCTACACATTTTTTTGTTTGTTTTATGAATGAATCCCTTTAGAATTGTCAGAGCCGACAATTCATTATAGCCGCGTGTGAATTTTTAAATGACTTTTTTCCTTCAGAATGTCACTTTGTGCAGGGGGAGTTCTAAGTGCGGGAAAAATGCGCTATTTCACATGCTGACATTACACCCCCCCTAGGTACGAAATTTAAAGGAATATTTCACTTTTATTGTTTCACTTTAAGAATTATTAATTTCACTGCTCCCGAAAAAACGGCCGTTTTAAAAAATAAAAAAAGCATTGATACATGTTCCCTGGGGCAGGACTGAGGTCCCCAAACACTTTTTAGGACTAAACTTGCAGATTAGCCTTTAAAATGAACACTTTTGATTTCTCCCATAGACTTCTATAGGGAGTTCGGCGCGGCTTTACATATTAGTTTCAATGCGCCGGCTGCTACGCTGGTTCATGCGCCTGATTAAGCCTCCACCCGGAGTACTAATTAATGCATGAACCAGCGCAGCGCACATAGCTTAGTAAATCAGGCCCAATGTATTCAAAATATATAAATATTTATTTGACAAAATATAACAATACAAAAAGTACAGGACATTTGGGACAAACCCCACAAATCAGATCGATCACAAGACCGATATTGTCTAATCGGTGGAGTCGTAATCTCGACCGGTTTCGCAGTATAAAACTGCTTCTTCAGGAGAATGTCTAGAAAATACAGGTAAGACATAATAAAACAACAAGCAATTATATACAATAAATTAATAATAAAGACATTTCATTGGATCAGTGTTGCACTTTGTAGGAGAGTCACAGGACTACTCACCTCGGTTTACCAAAGTGATCGTGTGTTGGCTCAGGCAATACCCCCTGGGGCGCACGTGGGGGATAATAAAGACGGGCTCTAAAGGATAAGGTTGATTAGTTAGTCCTAGTAGTTTGTATGAATCAGGTACAAACGGTTATTGAGAAAGAGGATGGGGAAAGAGGGAGGAAAGGGGTGGGGGAGGGGGGGGGTTTGAAGAAGGGGGAGGGGGAATGGGAAAAGGAATGGAGAAAGTAGAAAGGGGGGGGGCAGAAGGAGAAAGAGGAGGGGGGAAAAAAGGGAAGGGGTGTGAGGTAGAAGGGGAGGGGGAAGGGGGGGGGGATTTTTGGCCCAGGGAAGGACAGGGGTGAAGGGGGTGGGGGGGGGAAGTAGTGAGTTGGAGTGGTTGGACAGGGGAGGGAGAAAGGTGGGGTGGAAGGGAGTGAGGTAGGAGTGTAGGGAGAGGGGGGAAAAAGGAAAAAAGAAAAAGGGGGAGGGGAAGGGGGGAGGGTATGGATAGGGAGGGGTGGGGGAAAAAAAGGGGGAAAGAAAAAAAGAAGGGGGTGGGGGGAGGGGAAAATTAGGGGAAGAAGACCAGGAAGGGGGAAAGGAAAGTGGAAGTGAGGGTGGAACAGGGAGATGAAGAAGGAGAGGGGGATGGAAAGGAAAAGAAAACGGACAAGAGAGAAGGGTGGGGGAGGAGGGGGGAAAGAGGAGAAGGGAGGGGGGAAAGAGGAGAAGGGAGGGGGGGGAAAGGGGGGAAAAGGAAAGGGGAAAAAGTTTTTTGGGGAAGAGGGGGGGGAGAAGGAAGGGAAAGGGAGGGGGGGGAGAGAGGGAGTTTGTTAGTGGGGGGGCAGAGAAGAGAAGAGGGTAGATAGTGGGGATCCAAGACCACCAAACAGGACTGAGGAGGACAAAGGGGAAGTGCTGGTGAATGGGTGAAGGGGACACCAGGAAGTGATGACAAGTGCTGGAATAGCAAGGGTTGATTTAAACTAAAGCTTACCAGTCAATATTTAGTAATCAATTTAATGATACTGGGGCGAGTGACACAAAGTTTTAAAAGAGGAACCGGCAGGATGGCAATAGAGCCAGAGTATTTTAACACAGGTGGTAACAAATCTAAGGAAGACATAGGACCAAACATATAGTTTGGAGGTAAGTGTCTGGGATAGTCAAATGGCATGAAGCGTACAGTGCAAAGTGAGCATTGGCAATATAGCTTACCAGGTTCCATGGAGTGTCAGCGCGTCCCCAGGGAGAGCTCCGTGCGTCTCACTCAAGCTGCTTGTGGAGCAGCTTAAATGGGATATCCCAAGTCGCGTCACAGGTCACATGGGCGTGACGTAGACGCGACTCACCATCCAGACAGCCACGCATTCGTTGATGCGCGGCCGTGCAGTCCTGAGACCCAATGGCAGAGAGCCGGGTTCAGGGCTGCAAATCGCGGGCTCCGATTGGAGCCCATGATCTGAATGGACCAGCGTGCGCCAACCAATTAGAAGGGGAGAGGCCACGGCCGGCCCGATCACATGACCAAGGTCCTAAGCTGACAAAGCACAACATTGAAACATACACAGGATAAAATACGAATATAGTCATTAATACATGGGTATCACAAACGTTTTTGTTATATATATATACAGGGGGGTATACCTGCAATATATTACATTGTGGAGTCATTTCAAGATAATTCAAAATTCAGGGAGGGGACAATCAAAGCGGGGAGGTCCTTGAGGAATATAGCATGATTTATTCAGAGACAACATATATAGCATATATATGTAGCCTCTAAAGAAGTTGGTAGGGGTAATAGGAATTCAAACAGTCATATGACAGTAATAGTATTCATAAATAGAGTTAGAGTTAACTAGGACAAAGGAGGTTTATTCTTTTGATTATTGAGATAGGATTGAAAATATCAAAAGTATCAAAAATAAAACAAGTGTAAATAAATAAATAATCCATAGACATCCCCCTCCTCTTTCTCCTTCTGCCCCCCCCCCCCTTTCTACTTTCTCCATTCCTTTTCCCATTCCCCCCTCCCCCTTCTTCAAACCCCCCCCCCCCACCCCTTTCCTCCCTCTTTCCCCATCCTCTTTCTCAATAACCGTTTGTACCTGATTCATACTAACTACTAGGACTAACTAATCAACCTTATCCTTTAGAGCCCGTCTTTATTATCCCCCACGTGCGCCCCAGGGGGTATTGCCTGAGCCAACACACGATCACTTTGGTAAACCGAGGTGAGTAGTCCTGTGACTCTCCTACAAAGTGCAACACTGATCCAATGAAATTTCTTTATTATTAATTTATTGTATATAATTGCTTGTTGTTTTATTATGTCTTACCTGTATTTTCTAGACATTCTCCTGAAGAAGCAGTTTTATACTGCGAAACCGGTCGAGATTACGACTCCACCGATTAGACAATATCGGTCTTGTGATCGATCTGATTTGTGGGGTTTGTCCCAAATGTCCCGTACTTTTTGTATTGTTATATTTTGTCAAATAAATATTTATATATTTTTAATACATTGTCTCATATCAGTGCCTTGAAAATCCCAACCTTTCCTTCTTCTTGATCTATGGTCAATCAACTAGGCCCCAAGCAGCCCTTGTTTGATTTTACTGATTAGGTCCCACCAATTACAACATCATGGGCCTGGTGCTGAGGATTTTGGTGGGGACTTTTATAAATAATAAATAAATGCGTGGGAATGACATGAACGCAGCCCGGCCAAGGCAAGTGACCAAAGGCACAGAATCCAGAAGGAAGACCGGGTGAAGATGGGAGTGCCCGGGCCCCGCCTGATTCATCACAGCGCAGCACTGGAGGGCTCAGTGTGAAAATTTAAAGGGTCACTAAAGGATTTTTTTTTTTTAGCTAAATAGCTTCCTTTACCTTACTGCAATCCTGGTTTCATGTCCTCATTGTTAGTTTTTGCTTTGAAGTTGCTGTAATCCTTCTCTGATCTCCACACTTCCTGCTTGTCTGTTTCCTAATGAAAAAACTCATGGGAGCTTCTCTCTTCATTTAAAAAACAAACACTGGCCTGTGTTTGTTTGTTTTTGTTCTGTGTGTTTCTGTACTTCACAGAAACATGAAACTAGATTAAAAACGAAAGTGAAACTGCAGGCACATTATATGATTGATTTGTATCTATTTTTAATCATTTTTAAAAGAAATCAGTTAACTATTATGTCTCTATACCCTGTAAACAGTAATTTCAGCAAAACATTTTTTTTCCTTTACTGATCCTTTAAGTGTACACTAATGTGCTAATATGCTGTGCATACATGTACATTGTGGCATAACCTACCCCAGGGCCTCTAAAAGTAGTAATGTCAGGAAAGTTTACTACCACTTTAATATCACAGGATCCCAGGAGCCTCTCATGGGGCCCCTACTGACCCAGTGGCCCTTGGGCAGTGTATAAGTGCACAGTTGCCAGCATTTAAAAAATATTTTCAGGGCCACTTTTTTTACAAGTGCTATATTTAGAGTAGCTGAGATCCCAGATGTTCTTCTATACATCATAGTAGTAATCACAAAATTAAATGAGTACTAATAATGGGGCAGAACAAATATGAGAACTGAGATTTCCTTTAGTTGAACTAACAAAAGTGTGTCCATTCTAGAGCTGGTAACATTGAGGATATTCAGTATAATTTTAAAGAACTGTTTTTGTGGGTAAGCGACATAGGGGAGGAGTATGGATGGAATATAAGTGGGAAGTATGTGCAGGTGAGGGATATGAATGTGAAGGGTCTTATGCCGCGTACACACCATCACTTTATGTGATGAAAAAAAGCGAATTTTTTTGTGAAGTAAAAAACGACGTTTTTGAAACTTCAATTTTCAAAAACGACGTTGCCTACACACCATCGTTTTTTCACAATGCTCTAGCAAAGCGAGGTTACGTTCACCACTTTTTTCCATTGAAGCTCGCTTCATAACTAGCTTCTGAGCATGCGCGGGTTTAAAAACGTTATTTTAAACGTCGTTTTTTGCTACACACGGTCAATTTTTGTGAAACAAAAAACAACGTTTTGAAAAACGACACAAAAAATTGAAGCATGCTTCAATTTTTTTTGTCGTTTTTCACAAGACATAAAACTACGTTTTCCCCCACACACAGTCATTTAAATTGCCGTTTTTAAAAACGACGTTTTTTTTCATCACATAAAGTCATGGTGTGTACGCGGCATAACAGTGCACACTATGTATAGGAGAGGAGTGCAAATGGTACGGCAAAAGGCACTATGTACAGGAGAGGAGTGTGAAGGGTATGACAATGGGCAGTATGTACAGGAAGAGTGAGGGGGTATGACAGAGGGTAGTACGTACCAGAGAGAAGTGTGAAGGGTATGATGGGGCAGTATGTACAGGAGAGGAGTGTGGAGGGTATGACAGTGGGCAGTATGTACAGGAGAGGAATGTGGACGGTATGATAGTGGGCACTATGTATAGGAGAGGAGTGTGGAGGGTATGACAGTGAACGCTATGTATAGGAGAGGAGTGTGGAGGGTGCGACAGTGGGCACTATGTACAGGAGAGAAGTGTATGACAGCAGGCACTATGTACAGGAGAGGAGTGTGTAGGGTATGACAGTGAGCACTATGTATAGGAGAGAAGTGTGGAGAGTATGACAGTGGGCACTATGTACAGGAGAGGAGTGTGGAGAGTATGACAGTGAGCACTATGTACAGGAGAGGAAGGATATTTAGGGACTGCGTAGTGGTTAAGCGGGTCATACATGGATTGAAATTATGCCAATTATGCAGAGACCAGCCATAGTCGATCTATGTATGGGCTAGCTGGTTTTACACAAGTCAATCTATTAATCGACTTGAGTACAACCAGCCTGTTAGGTTTTTCCCAAAACAATCAGTGTTGACAGCTATAGTTAGCAACACTGATCATTCTACTCACTGGCAGAACACAATAACACTGCAGGAGTGATTCCCCCATCCACAGGTCAGCAGGTGAGAGGGTGTGTGGGGACAGGCTTGGGAGAGATACTAGTCAGTGGCTGGGTAGGCACTGGTAGTATCAGAGCCAGATACACACAGGTTACATACGCCACGATCGTTAGAGCGAGAACAATAATTCTAGTACTAGACCTCCTCTGTAACTCTAAACATGTAACCTAAAAATTTTTTAAAGCATCGCTTAGGATACCAAAAAAAATTGTGCTAACTTAACTAACTAGTGTTTTTTTTAACGAATGAAACAGTTTTTTTCCAAAAAAAAACATGTCTGAAAAATTGCTGCACAAATACCGTGCTAGAGCTGCACAATTAATCGTTAAAAAAATCGTGATCTCGATTCAACCCCCTTGACGATCTCCAATGCAGGGTTTGCCGATTCTTTTATATGACAAGTGGAGAGACTTTCAGCTATCAAAAGAAAATATCTGGACAGTCTGCCAAGTTTTTAACAGGAAACATTGTAACTAACCTTCCTTCTTTGATCAAAGGGATACACTTCTGTGTCTAAAGAAAAAATCTGGGCAGTCTGCCAAGTTTGTAAACAAAATGAAACATTGTAACTAACTCCCTTCTTAGATCAAACTTCTGTGTGTAAATGCAGGAAATTTAACCACTTAGGGCCAGATTCACAAAGGACTTACGCCGACGTATCTCGAGTTGCACGGCGTAATTGAAATTTGTGCCGCGCGTATTTTTGCGCCTGATGGCATGGGGGAAGCAGAGGTGTATCGCACCTTCAGATTCAGCCGTGAAGCCATCCTGGAAATAACCACAATCCTGCAGGATGACATCACCAGCCCAACACAACGCTCACATGCAGTGCAGCCACTGATCAAGGTACTGGCAACACTCCATTTCCTTGCCACTGGCTCTTTTCAGCGCTCAAGTGGAGTGGTGGCTGGGATGTCACAATCCTCCATTAGCAGATGTGTGCACCAGGTTGTCCCTGCAATCCTGAGACGCATGGCCAATCAAATCATCAAACCCTCCCAGGAGGTCCAGCGAATGAACACAATGACAATTTTTTATAAAATTGCAGGATTCCCACGCACCATCGGGGCCATTGATTGCACACATGTGGCACTACAGCCCCCCCCTGTGAGACAGAGCACATGTACCGCAATAGGAAGCATTGGCATTCAATCAATGTCCAGGTGATAGCGGATGCCCACTGCCTCATATATCACGTCTGTGCCAAACACCCAGGATGCAGCCATGACAGCTACATATACTGTCACAGCAACATCTCCAGAGAATTTGAACAGAACGTGTATGGGGACAGCTGGCTGGTTGGTGAGTGACATGGGTGTCAGGTATGACTGTCCCCCCCCATGATGCAGACATCACGAGGAGCACATGCATGACTAACATCCTCCTGTCTTTTCCATTCCAGGTGACTCTGCATATGCACTGGGACCCCATCTTATGACTCCATACCGGAACCCCCAAACCCCAGGAGAGGAAAACTACAATGCTGCACACATACGTACCCGTGGAGTGGTGGAACGCACCTTTGGCCTCCTGAAGTCCCGTTTCCGATGCCTGGATAATTCTGGGGGTACCCTGTTGTATTCCCCAAACTTCGTGTGCCTGATCATCGGGGCATGTTGCATGCTGCACAACTTGGCAGTGAGAAGGGGCCTGGAGATTGACATACGTGATGACCTGACCCCCGAACCAGACAGTCCCCCCCCCCCCCAACCAACTCTACCTGGTCTGCTGAGGGCACAGCAGCCAGGAGATGCCTCGCAGAAGGCATCTTTGCACAGTAAACACTAGGGCTGCGCATCTTCACCGGTCTCACGATTCGATGCGATTACGATTATCAAGTCCACGATTCGATTCGATTCCGCGATGCATCACGATGCATCACGATTGCAGCGCAAGTGCGCATGGCTCTCCCCCAAAATACTAAAGGAGATGATCAGAGACTGCGGGCATAGTACAGGAGACGATCAGAGACTGCGGGCATAGTACAGGAGACGATCAGAGACTGCGGACATAGTACAGGAGACGATCAGAGACTGCAGACATAGTAGAGGAGATGATCAGAGACTGCGGACATGGTACAGGAGACGATCAGAGACTGCGGACATGGTACAGGAGACGATCAGAGACTGCAGACATGCTGCAGGAGATTTTCAGAGACTGCAGACATGCTACAGGAGATGATCAGAGACTGCGGACATGCTGCAGGAGATGATCAGAGACTGTGGACATAGTACAGGAGATGATCAGAGACTGTGGACATAGTACAGGAGATGGTCGCACGTGCTAAAGAACCCTAATTGGTGCACAGACAGCAGTTCAGTTCTACTTCAATAGTTCCCAGATTCAGTCCCAGGAAGCTGAAATCTGATGGGTAACACTGCCCGCTGCACTTTACCCACTGATTTTTTTCAGGCCCCACTAACACCTATCCAGGTGCAACAGAGCAGTTTTGTGGATCACGCTTAGGGCAGCTTGAAAAAAATCGCACAAAAGTGCATGATGCTTTATAATTCATAGCACACCAAAACGCATGACACTTTATCACACACTTTGTGTGCATGGGGGGTGCTGTGTGCCTGAAAAAATACTATGTGTTTTTTTGATGCATTGTGTGATTTTCCATGTGTTCCTACAGTGCACAAATGTGAAGCTAGTCTTAATAGATTACCTAAATGTAACTTGTTCAAATGATTTGTAGTAGGTCCTGCTGGTTGTCTTCTATAGAATTAGTGATAACTGACTATGGAAGCTTGCCTCACACAGCAGCTAGATACAGTGGGCCGGATTCATGTAGCTCAGCGGATCTCTAGATCCGCTAGATCTACCTGGTTTACGATCCGCCGGTGCAATTTAGCGAGGCTAGTGCATGATTCATAAAGCACTTACCTCGCAAATTGCACCGTTGGATCGTAACTCCCCCCCGGCAGAATGCAAATTCCGCGGCAAGGGGGAGTGTACAATTTAAATCAGGCGAGATTCACTTATATATTTATGTCTCTATAGCAAGAAGCAGGAACCTAGCCCTAAACAATGTACTGGACAGACAGTATATCACAGGAGACAGGTGGAGTGCTGGTGAAATAGGCAGAGATTCACCTATATATTTCTGTCCCTATAGCAAATAGCAGAAACCTGTCCCTAAACAATGTACTGGACACACACAGTATATGACAGATGACAGGTGCAGTGCTGGTGAAATAGGCAGAGATTCACCTATATATTTCTCTCCCTAGAGCAAGAAGCAGGAACCTAGCCCTAAACAATGTACTGGACAGACAGTATATCACAGAAGACAGTTGCAGTGCTGGTGAAATAGGCAGAAATTCACCTATATATTTGTGTCCCTATAGCAAGAAGCAGGAAAATAGCCCTAAACAATGTACTGCACATACAGTATATCACAGGTGACAGGTGCAGTGCTGGTGCAATAGGCAGAGATTCACCTATATATTTCTCTCCCTATAGCAAGAAGCAGGAACCTGGCCCTAAACAATGTACTGGACAGACAGTATATCACAGGGGACAGGTGCAGTGCTTGTGAAATAGGCAGAGATTCACCTATATATTTCTGTCCCTATAGCAAGAAGCAGGAACATAGCCCTAAACAATGTACTGCACAGACAGTATATCACAGGGGACAGGTGCAGTGCTGGTGAAATAGGCAGAGATTCACCTATATATTTATCTCCCTATAGCAAGAAGCAGGAACCTGGCCCTAAACAATGTACTGGACAGAGAGTATATCACAGGGGACAGGTGCAGTGCTTGTGAAATAGGCAGAGATTCGCCTATATATTTCTGTCCCTATAGCAAGAAGCAGGAACCTAGCCCTAAACAATGTACTGCACAGACAGTATATCACAGGGGACAGGTGGAGTGCTGGTGAAATAGGCAGAGATTCACCTATATATTTCTGTCCCCATAGCAAATAGCAGGAACCTGTCCCAAAACAATGTACTGGACACACAGTATATGACAGGTGACAGGTGCAGTGCTGGTGAAATAGGCAGAGATTCACCTATATATTTCTCTCCCTATAGCAAGAAGCAGGAACCTAGCTCTAAACAATGTACTGGACAGACAGTATATCACAGGGGACAGGTGCAGTGCTGGTGAAATAGGCAGAGATTCACCTATATATTTCTGTCCCTATAGCAAGAAGCAGGAACCTAGCCCTAAACAATGTACTGGACAGACAGTATATCACAGGGGACAGGTGGAGTGCTGGTGAAATAGGCAGAGATTCACCTATATATTTCTGTCCTTATAGCAAATAGCAGAAACCTGTCCCTAAACAATGTACTGGACACACACAGTATATGACAGATGACAGGTGCAGTGCTGGTGAAATAGGCAGAGATTCACCTATATATTTCTCTCCCTATAGCAAGAAGCAGGAACCTAGCCCTAAACAATGTACTGGACAGACAGTATATCACAGGGGACAGGTGGAGTGCTGGTGAACTAGGCAGAGATTCACCTATATATTTCTGTCCCTATAGCAAATAGCAGAAACCTGTCCCTAAACAATGTACTGGACACACACAGTATATGACAGATGACAGGTGCAGTGCTGGTGAAATAGGCAGAGATTCACCTATATATTTCTGTCCCTATAGCAAGAAGAAGGAACCTAGCCCTAAACAATGTACTGGACAGACAGTATATCACAGGGGACAGTTGCAGTGCTGGTGAAAATGGCAGAAATTCACCTATATATTTTTGTCCCTATAGCACGAAGCAGGAAAATAGCCCTAAACAATGTACTGCACATACAGTATATCACAGGTGACAGGTGCAGTGCTGGTGCAATAGGCAGAGATTCACCTATATATTTCTCTCCCTATAGCAAGAAGCAGGAACCTGGCCCTAAACAATGTACTGGACAGACAGTATATCACAGGGGACAGGTGCAGTGCTTGTGAAATAGGCAGAGATTCACCTATATATTTCTGTCCCCATAGCAAATAGCAGGAACCTGTCCCTAAACAATGTACTGAACACACAGTATATATGACAGGTGACAGGTGCAGTGCTGGTGAAATAGGCAGAGATTCACCTATATATTTCTCTCCCTATAGCAAGAAGCAGGAACCTAGCCCTAAACAATGTACTGGACAGACAGTATATCACAGGGGACAGGTGCAGTGCTGGTGAAATAGGCAGAGATTCACCTATATATTTCTGTCCCTATAGCAAGAAGCAGGAACCTAGCCCTAAACAATGTACTGCACAGACAGTATATCACAGGGGACAGGTGCAGTGCTGGTGAAATATGCAGAGATTCACCTATATATTTCTGTCCCTATAGCAAGAAGCAGGAACCTAGCCCTAAACAATGTACTGCACAGACAGTACATCACAGGGGACAGGTGGAGTGCTGATGAAATAGGCAGAGATTCACCTATATATTTCTGTCCCTATAGCAAATAGCAGGAACCTGTCCCTAAACAATGTACTGGACACACACAGTATATGACAGGTGACAGATGCCGTGCTGGTGAAATAGGCAGAAATTCACCTATATATTTCTCTCCCTATAGCAAGAAGCAGGAACCTAGCTCTAAACAATGTACTGGACAGACAGTATATCACAGGGGACAGGTGCAGTGCTGGTGAAATAGGCAGAGATTCACCTATATATTTCTGTCCCTATAGCAAGAAGCAGGAACCTAGCCCTAAACAATGTACTGGACAGACAGTATATCACAGGGGACAGGTGGAGTGCTGGTGAAATAGGCAGAGATTCACCTATATATTTCTGTCCCTATAGCAAATAGCAGAAACCTGTCCCTAAACAATGTACTGGACACACACAGTATATGACAGATGACAGGTGCAGTGCTGGTGAAATAGGCAGAGATTCACCTATATATTTCTGTCCCTATAGCAAGAAGCAGGAACCTAGCCCTAAACAATGTACTGGACAGACAGTATATCACAGGGGACAGTTGCAGTGCTGGTGAAATAGGCAGAAATTCACCTATATATTTTTGTCCCTATAGCACGAAGCAGGAAAATAGCCCTAAACAATGTACTGCACATACAGTATATCACAGGTGACAGGTGCAGTGCTGGTGCAATAGGCAGAGATTCACCTATATATTTCTCTCCCTATAGCAAGAAGCAGGAACCTGGCCCTAAACAATGTACTGGACAGACAGTATATCACAGGGGACAGGTGCAGTGCTTGTGAAATAGGCAGAGATTCACCTATATATTTCTGTCCCCATAGCAAATAGCAGGAACCTGTCCCTAAACAATGTACTGAACACACAGTATATATGACAGGTGACAGGTGCAGTGCTGGTGAAATAGGCAGAGATTCACCTATATATTTTTGTCCCTATAGCAAGAAGCAGGAACCTAGCCCTAAACAATGTACTGGACAGACAGTATATCACAGGGGACAGGTGCAGTGCTGGTGAAATAGGCAGAGATTCACCTATATATTTCTGTCCCTATAGCAAGAAGCAGGAACCTAGCCCTAAACAATGTACTGCACAGACAGTATATCACAGGGGACAGGTGCAGTGCTGGTGAAATATGCAGAGATTCACCTATATATTTCTGTCCCTATAGCAAGAAGCAGGAACCTAGCCCTAAACAATGTACTGCACAGACAGTATATCACAGGGGACAGGTGGAGTGCTGATGAAATAGGCAGAGATTCACCTATATATTTCTGTCCCTATAGCAAATAGCAGGAACCTGTCCCTAAACAATGTACTGGACACACACAGTATATGACAGGTGACAGATGCCGTGCTGGTGAAATAGGCAGAGATTCACCTATATATTTCTCTCCCTATAGCAAGAAGCAGGAACCTAGCCCTAAACAATGTACTGGACAGGCAGTATATGACAGGTGACAGGTGCAGTGCTGGTGAAATAGGCAGGGATTCACCTATATATTTATCTCCCTATAGCAAGAAGCAGGAACCTAGCCCTAAACAATGTACTGCACACACAGTATATCACAGGGGACAGGTGCAGTGCTGGTGAAATAGGCAGAGATTCACCTATATATTTCTCTCCGTATAGCAAGTAGCAGGAACCTAGCCCTAAACAATGTACTGGACAGACAGTATCTCACAGGGGACAGGTGCAGTGCTGGTGAAATAGGCAGAGATTCACCGATATATTTCTGTCCCTATAGCAAGAAGCAGGAACCTAGCCCTAAACAATGTACTGCACAGACAGTATATCACAGGGGACAGGTGGAGTGCTGGTGAAATAGGCAGAGATTCACCTATATATTTCTGTCCTTATAGCAAATAGCAGGAACCTGTCCCTAAACAATGTACTGGACACACACAGTATATGACAGGTGACAGGTGCAGTGCTGGTGAAATAGGCAGAGTTTCCCCAAATATTTCTCTCCCTATAGCAAGAAGCAGGAACCTAGCCCTAAACAATGTACTGGACAGACAGTATATCACAGGGGACAGGTGCAGTGCTGGTGAAATAGGCAGAGATCCACCTATATAGGTAAAGCGTCGCACTGGTCCTGGTTCAGTCTCAAGGAGACTAGCAACTTCCGGTTCCAGCCGAGGCCCTGGTGGAGCGCAAACGTCATTTCCTGAGCGTCGTGAGAAGCCACGCCCTGACGCGTTTTGTCATAGGACTTCGACAGAGGGTGTGGCCTCACGACGCTATCCACCAATCTTAAATATGCGGGTCTCTCAAAGACGCTCCAACCGCCGCAGAGAGGTGGGCAGGCAAAGACACTTATCCCGCCCACTCACTCGTAAACAACGGCGTATAGAGACGAATGAGGAATAGCCCCATACATCATACGTCCCATACTGACACATACAACGGCCGCACACGACGGCGACACGCAAATAATGTCAGGGGACGTACGGACATAGAAATGCAGCTAGACATAACAGTGAGCTGTAAAACCATTATGCACACCACAATGTAAATCAGGAATATTACAATAATGACAAAAGTAAACGCCTAATAACATGTAGTCACATACAGTATAATTCATATAACTTCATCAAATAAATAATTAGATTAAAATTCATTACATATGCATATCAGATACACATCATATCTATATACATATACTTAAAACATATGCATTAATAGGAATAAAATATGCATTAGCTAAAACAATTTACAAAATATGGGTGACTCAATAATAACCAGTAGTCCCATTATAGCTATATATGACATATTGCAAAATGATAAATAAACCACAGACATCTCTCATGACAAAAAGGTGTTTCTGAGAAACGCATTAGACTTTTGCCTAGGGCATAACTTTTTTTGGTATGGAGGTCAGTTTTACTCCCAATGCCGGGGAGTAGCTATGGGGGCTCGTTTTGCCCCGAGCATAGCTAATATGTTCATGGGTGAGTGGGAGGATAAAGTCATCTTTTCAGTCCCACGCCCCTCACTCCTGTTCTACAGGAGATACATAGATGACCTCCTGCTTATATGGGATGGCCCACTTACCTCGTTACAAACTTTCCTAAATGAGCTCAACTCCAACAATAATAATATTGTGCTTACTAGCACAATTAGCAAAGATAAAGTGAATTTTTTGGATTTGGAAATATCTAGGGCCGGTTCAGGACTATCTACAAAGGCCTTCTTTAAAGCTACAGATTCAAACAGCTATCTCCTTATGTGCAGTGGACACCACCCGATGTGGTTAAAAAATATTCCAAAAGGACAACTTACCCGAATAAGGAGGAACTGTACTAATACTACAGACTTCCTAAATCAGGCCGAAATCATAAAAGGAAAGTTCCTAGAGAAGGGCTATAAGAAAAAGGGGCTTGACACTATTATAAGTGAATTAGCCGCACAACCTAGAGAGATTTTTCTCGCAGATAGAACTGTTATCAGGCCATTGAACAATCATGAATGGAATTTCATATCAGGGTATCATGCTCAATATAGAGAAGTCGAGGCAATCTTTTCTGATCATTGGCATGTTTTGCTGATGGATAAAGTTCTAATGGCTGTATTGCCGGAAAAACCCGGCTTTATTTACAGAAAAGCCCAAAGTTTTGCTGATAAGCTGGTCCGTAAGGTACTTGACCCACCCAGTAGGCCATCGAGTTTTTGGGATTGCGATGGCTTTTTTGCATGTCGCAAGTGCAGGGCTTGTCAGGAGGCCAATCGGCATTTGAAAGCAGTAAAGAAATTTACCTCAAGTGCTAACAATAAGGAATTTACCATTGGTGAATTTATCACATGCAACACCACGCATGTGGTGTATGCTCTCCAGTGCCCTTGTGGGCTGCTCTATATTGGGCGGACCAAACGCCAACTCAAGGTGCGCATCGGTGAGCATATTGCCAATAAATTATTAGGGTATAAGGACCATAACGTTTCGCTCCATTTTAAATTGTTCCATAACCAAGACCCGAGTGGTCTAATGTTTTGGGGCGTGGATCACTTAAAACCTACATGGAGGGGAAACAATTTGGTCAGAGATCTATCCAAGAGAGAAACCCAATGGATCTTCTCGGCCGATATCCTTGCCCCTAGGGGCCTTAATATCGAGCTGGACATCAATTGCTTCATTAGTGATTATTGATAGTATGATCCAAATGGCCATTCTGAGATCAGGGTGCTCCATTCACTGCCTCCCTTTATATTACTATTACTTAGTATCGAGGTGGTTAGGTGTTATTTTCTCTCTATTATTAACCTGCCTTTTTTTTATGAGATTATATCGTTCTTCTGTTTTTAGCTGTGTTTTTTTTGATCATGACCGAATTTTCGATGCAGGTTACATAGTTAATTATGGCCGCATCCTCTCTCCTTTGCAATATAAAGAGGATTTGTATGCTATATATTTTACTGCCACAAGATGGTGAAGGTAGGCTCTTAAGGGATGTGGTTTATTTATCGTTTTGCAATATGTCATATATAGCTATAATGGGACTACTGGTTATTATTGAGTCACCCATATTTTGTAAATTGTTTTAGCTAATGCATATTTTATTCCTATTAATGCATATGTTTTAAGTATATGTATATAGATATGATGTGTATCTGATATGCATATGTAATGAATTTGTATCTAATTATTTATTTGATGAAGTTATTATACTGTATGTGACTACATGTTATTAGGCGTTTACTTTTGTCATTATTGTAATATTGCTGATTTACATTGTGGTGTGCATAATGGTTTTACAGCTCACTGTTATGTCTAGCTGCATTTCTATGTCCGTACGTCCCCTGACATTATTTGCGTGTCGCCGTCGTGTGCGGCCGTTGTATGTGTCAGTATGGGACGTATGATGTATGGGGCTATTCCTCATTCGTCTCTATACGCCGTTGTTTACGAGTGAGTGGGCGGGATAAGTGCCTTTGCCCGCCCGCCTCTCTGCGGCGATTGGAGCGTCTTTGAGAGACCCGCATATTTAAGATTGGTGGATAGCGTCGTGAGGCCACGCCCTCTGTCGAAGTCCTATGACGAAACGCGTCAGGGCATGGCTTCTCACGACGCTCAGGAAGTGACGTTTGCGCTCCACCGGGGCCTCGGCTGGAACCGGAAGTTGCTAGTCTCCTTGAGACTGAACCAGGACCAGTGTGACGCTTTACCTATCATTGAGGAGTTGGTGATTATGCGCTTTTAATTTATATACATTGTACGTTCAATATTTGAAGGGGTTTTTTTGCATCTGTGGGCTACTTTTTATCCATTAAAAAACGGAATTATGCTATGGCATTTCTTTTGTCTTTTTTCCTGATGTAATTGGGAGTTCCCACACAGATGTGCTTGATTACCCTGCATGAAGGTTCACTATCAGTCTGGAGTTACACATACATCGCCCTGTATTATTTACTTTCTGTTGAGTGCGTACCCCAGAGGGGGCTTATTGTGTCCCACGTGGTGTCTCTTGAGGAGTTCGGGTGGAAGGTGCTTACTATCTGTTCTTTCCTAAATTGGACCACACTCTTTTTTTGAAACTTTTGCTTCTACCATACTGATTTTCTTCATGCCTTATTGAAGTGTAGACGTGGTGCTTTGTGCATCTACACTAGAACTGTCACTATCAGCGCTGTTTGTGATTTTATTATTTGTGTATTCATGCTCTTATAATATTTATCTCTTTCATCATGCCATTAGTAGGCATGGCTGTGATGGCTTCCTAGTCACACTAGGAAAACAAATGGCGATTGGCTGCCGTGCAGCACGCCATAAAATAGCCAAACTCCAAACCCGAACCCAAACTTTTTCCAATTATTCGGGTTCAGGTTCGGGAACAAAAAAAAAACAAAGTCCGTACCGAACCCGAACTTTCCGGTTCGCTCAATCCTAGTCGCTAGCTCCCGGCTCGCTCTGTGTGTTTCAAGTTCATGGTACCAGCAGCAGGTACCATGGACTCAATATCTGCCAGCACCCATCAATTACACAGTATAGAAGCAGAACGGCAATTTCTCTATGTAAACAGGGCAGATCTACAAAGCAGGAACACGGAACTTTGCCTTCCCCTAGTCAAGCACCGCCCCCACAGTGAGTAAGCACAACCTAGGTACAGAATTAACCCTTTGATTTTTGCTGATGTTATCCCCTTCCCATCCAGTGCCATTAGTGCAGTAACAGTGCATATTTTTTTAGCACTGATCACTTTATTAGTGTCACTGGTCCCCAAAAAGTGTCAAAAGTGTCAATTAGGTGTCTGATTTGTCCGCCTCAATATCGCAGTCTCGCAATAAGTTGCTGATTGCCACCATTACTAAAATAGAAAAAAATATCCCATAATTTGTAGACGCTATAACTTTTGCACAAACCAATCAATGTACGCTTATTGGGATTTTTTTACCCAAAAAAGTGAGGCAGAAAACATATTGCCCCAAATTTACAAAGAAATGTTATTTTTTACATTTTTAATTGGATATGTTTTATAACAGAATGTAAAAAATATTGCTTTTTTTTCAAAATTGTCACTCTTTTTTGTTTATAATGCAAAAAAATAAACGCCACAGAGGTGATCAAATACCACCAAAAGAAAGCTCTATGTGTGGGGGGGGGGGGACTACATTTTTTTAATTGGGTACAATGTCACACAACCGCGCAATTGTCTGTTAAAATAAGGCAGTGCCGTATTGCAAAAAAAATAAAAAATCTACCGGAGGTTAAGTGGTTAAAACAAAAGTTAGATCCAAAAACGGGACACGTTTTGTGACTCCTTTTCTATTTCTTCAGGAGTAGATGCATGCATGATATCTGTGAGATAAAACATCAGGCATGTAGCATACCTAATGGTATCTCGTAATACTAGTTGGATTGTATATGGTCAGTAAGGATGAGCCGAACGCCCCCCGGTTCGGTTGGCACCAGAACTTGCGAGTAGGCAAAAAAATATGTTTGAACACTGAAAAGTGCTAATGTTAAATGCTTATATGCATAGTATTATCATAAAAAGTGTTTGGAGACTTGCCCCAGGGGTCCTGCCCCGCTCGGCTCCCGCGCCCCCCCTCAGGCCAAATGCGGTATTGCACACCGCTGTGGCTTGAATCCTGCTAGTTTTGCAAGACAACACTCGCAAACCGAGTCAGGACTTTTAAGAATATAGTGCTCATATTGCGAAAGCTCATTAACCGCGTTACTCGCAATCCGAGGTTCCACTGTATTCCTTTACATTTCAAACCTGGGGGTGTCTATAGTATGCCTGTAAATTGGCACATTTTTCCCATGTTTAGAACAGTCCCTGCAGCAAAATGACATTTCTAAAGTTAAAAGGTAATTTAAAACTACTCACGGCCATAATGAATTGTCGGGTCCCGACAATGCAGATAAAATTACGGCATCGGTCCCCCCCCCCCCCCCAGGGGTTCTAAACATGGGAAAAATGTGCCACTTTACAGGCATATTATAGACACCCCCCCAGGTACGAAATCGAAAGGAATATTTCACTTTTATTGTTTAACTTTAAGCATTATTAAAATCACTGCTTTTTATGACAATAATTTGCGTATAAGCCTTTAAAATTAACACTTTTGGTTTTCATGTTAGTGTTCTATAGACATAGAACTCAGCATATTTTTCGGTGTTCGCTAGAACATCCGAACAACAAAAGTTCTACCCGAACTTAAGCTCGGGCTGAACCGTTCGCCCATCCCTAATGGTTAGCATTATATTTAATTATGTATGAAATTACTTAATAAATAGGGATTAATTGCAAATCAGCTTATTGCCAGTTTATCCTCTTTTTGTATGCAATTTTTAATTCATTTATTAACCACTTGCTGCCGACCCACCGTCAAATGACAGCGGATCGGTACGGCTCTCCTTCTAGGACAATGTCATATGACGGTGCCCAGTTTAGCCACGATCGCGTGCGTGCCGTGTTCTGTGGCTGCGGCTCTTTGCCCATACAATCGGCTGTATCCAATCACAGACAATCACATGTAAACAAGAAACCGTCGTTTATCGGCTCTCCTCGCCTCACACAGAGTGTGAGGCGAGGAGAGCAAATCAGCGGCATTTCCTCACAGGGAAGATTTGTAAAGGCAATCAAGGCACTGGTCACAGCTCCAGCAGTGTCCATTAGTGATGCCACTCTGTGCCCATTAGTGATGCTACTCTGTGCCCATTAGTAAGGCCAATCTGTGGCCATCAGTTATGCCAATCAGTGCTGCCTTTCAGTGCCCATCAGTGCATGCCCATCAATGCTACCCATCAGTGCCACTTATCAGTTCCCATGAGTGCTGCCCATCAGCGCCCATTAGTGCTGCCTATCAGTGCCCATCAGTGCTGCCTATCAGTGCTGAATATAAGAGCCTCATCATCAGCGCCTGTTAGTGCCACATCATCTGTGCCAATCAGTGCCGCCCCATCATTACCCATTAGTGCTGCCTATCAGTGCCCATCAGTGCCACCTATCAGTGCTGCATATCAGTGCCACCCAATCAGTGCCTCCTCATCAATGCCCATCAGTGCCACCATATCAGTGCCCTACAGTGCTGCCTTCTCAGTGCCCATCAGAGCAGCCTCATCAGTGCACATCAGTGAAGGAGAACATTACTTATTTACAAAATGTTCCGATAGAAACTAAGAAACATTTTTAATTTTTTTATTATTTTGAGGTATTATTTTATTTTTTAGAAAGCTCTATTTGTGTGAAGAAAATGATAAAAAAAGAAATCATTTAGTGCGCTGAAAGCTGAAAAATGGCCTGTGCAGGAAGGAAAGTGCCCACTGCCCAGTATTGAAGTAGTTAAACAACAATGTTGGAAACTAGTTATTCATTGGTCGTATGTATGTGCCTCATTTAAAGTCACAGAACAAATAAATTGGTTGTATGGATATAGTAATAAAGGGATGGAGGCACATCACTGGGTGCACCACGCCACATTCTATGTTGCTGACAAAGGAAGAACTTGGCTGGGTAGCAGAGTGGCAGGAGAGCGATGGGACATGTCCTAGACAACACTCCCCCAACTGAACCAAGCCTCCCCGCTGTACCGTTCAGTTCCCCAGGCTTTCTCCTTCCAGTTCTTGCAGATCTCCACACGGACATCTGTCAGCTTGCCTCTGTGAGCCTGTCAGCTTCCTCACCAAGGAAGCTGATAGGCTCAGAGAGGAAGGCTGAAAATGGAGGCATTAAAAGCTGGCTAGGGACAGCCAAAGGTCCGCATGTGGCCCTGGGGCCGCAATATGCCTAGGTTTTTGTTAGAGGGTGGCTACAATCGTTCTCCATGGTCCCACTGTATATATGAATGTAGCCACCCTCTCTTGCTCACTCCCAAAATGGACTAGGGACTATGGACTGTGGGATTTGTCATGTTCATAGAGCAATGCACGTAACTACAATTAGCATGTTCTGCTCAAACAGAAGTGATAGGGAAAAGTAAGGGTTCAGGAGCTCACAGAGGACGTGACATGTAAAAAGTAAAGCACAGCAAGAAACTATTTCATTAAAAATACATTATGGAAAGCAGTGGCGACTGGTGCTCAACATTTTTTGGGGGGGGGGGCGCAAACGAAAAAAAAAAACAATTGCAGCCTCACTGTCCCCTTTAAATGCAGCCACTGTGCCCATCAAATGCAGCCACTGGGTCCATCAAATGCAGCCACTGTGCCATCAATTGTCACCACTGTGCCATGCCATCAAATGCAGCTACTGTGCCATCAATTATCACCACTGTGCCATGCCATCAAATGCAGTCACTGTGCCATGCCATCAAACGCAGCCACTGTGCCATCAATTGTCACCACAGTGCCATGCCATCAAACGCAGCCACTGTGCCATGCCATCAAACGCAGCCACTGTGCCATCAATTGTCACCAATGTGCCATGCCATCAAACGCAGCCACTGTGCCATGCCATCAAACGCAGCCACTGTGCCATCAATTGTCACCAATGTGCCATGCCATCAAACGCAGCCACTGTGCCATCAATTGTCACCACTATGCCATGCCATCAACCGCAGCCACTGTGCCATGCCATCAAACGCAGCCACTGTGCCATCAATTGTCACCACGGTGCCATGCCATCAAACGCAGCCACTGTGCCATCAATTGTCACCACTGTGCCATGCCATCAAACGCAGCCACTGTGCCATGCCATCAAACGCAGCCACTGTGCCATGCCATCAAATGCAGCCACTGTGCCAATTGTCGCCACTGTGTCAATTGTCGCCACTGTGCCTTTTGTCGCCACTGTGCCCTTTAATTGTTGCCACTGTTCTCATTGTCGCCACTGTGCCCATTGATGTCACTGTGCCCATTGTCGCCACTGTGCACATTGATGCCCCTGTGCCCATTGTTGCCACTGTGCCCTGTATAATGCCCCTCCCAACCGCCCGTCACTTACCTTTCTGGGGGTCAGCCATCCTCCTTCCACGTCCCTCGATGTCTTCTCCCACCCTCGATGAAGCTTCAGCCAATCAGATTACCGGTAACCAGAACCGAGGAACCTGATTGGCTGAGACGCCTGTCAGTCTTATCTAAGGAACGCACCACCCTTACGTCCCATAGATACGTTTCCGGGAGCCGAGGGCACCCCTTCCATAGACTCCCATGTTAAACTGTAATTTCTCTGGTGATTTTGGGGACCTGGTACTGGCCAGTCGTAGGTCCCCTGGACCCAGAACTTGGCACACATGTAGCCTCTATTTCTCCTCTACAAGTGTGCAATGTCTGTTGTCTGGTGGACCTATGGCTGCCTCACTGTGCCCATGACTAGACTGACATTTAACATGGGAGTCTACGGAAGGGGTGCCCAGATTTTACAATGACTCGATAGCAAGTGGTTAAGCTAGTGCTGAATTTCTCACTTCCTGTACCTCCTCAGTAAGCTGTTCTGGCTGACTAACCCCCAACCAGAATGGCTCGGATGATGGGGGCAAGCTTACTGAGGAACAGGAAGTGAGAAATTCAGGCAAAGAAAAAAAACATTTAGAAGGGAAATCGAAGGAAAAGGTTAGTGAACAAACAATGCACCAGCTTAAAGGAACCTATTTATAAAATAAAAAAACAAACCTTTACAACCCCTTTAAGTCTAAACATTGTATCAATTTGACTTTTACATCAAAGGAATAGACTTCTGTATGTAAATTAGGAACGTTTAACCACTTAAACACCAAACCTTTTTCTGACAGTTGTTGTTTTCAAGTAAAAATTTGCTTGAAAATTACTTAGAACCTCCAAACATTATATATATATATATATATATATATATATATATATATATATATATATAATATTTTTTTTTTGTAGTAGAGACCCTAGAGAATAAAATGGTGGATGTTGCAATATTTTATGTTGCACTGTATTTGTGCAGCGGTCTTTCAAATGCAATTTTTTGGGGAGAAATTACTTTAATGAATAAAAAAAAAAAAAATGTTCTTTTGTATAATGTGAAAGATTTTACGCAGCGAGAATCGTGATCTTTATTTTAAGCAAAAAGATTGTGATTCTCATTTTGGCCAGAATCGTACAGCTTTACCTCTATCCCGGGCAGAATAAAAAAAAAATAAAGAAATGTCCATCAAATCAGTTCTCAGTCTATAAAAATCTTTAGCACAAGGGTTACACATTATGCTTTTAAAGGTAGTTTTGGTTGTTTCCTTGTTCACAAGCCAGTGTTACCTACACAAAGTTGCAGCCGTTGTTACAGCAGGAGATACAGTCATTAACCACTTCCCGCCCGGCCTATAGCCGATTTAGGTCCGAGAAGTGGTGCTGAAATCCTGACAGGACGTTCCAGAACGTCCTGCAGGATTTCATGCCGCGCGCGCACGTGGGGGCGCGCAGCGCGGCGATCGGTGATGCGGGGTGTCAGTCTGACACCCTGCATCTCCGATCTCGGTAAAGAGCCTCCGGCGGAGACTCTTTACCACGTGATCAGCCATGTCCAATCACGGCTGATCACGATGTAAACAGGAAGAGCCGTTGATGGCTCTTCCTCACTCGCGTCTGACAGACGCGAGTAGAGGAGAGCCGATCGGCGGCTCTCCTGACAGGGGGGGTTCGCGCTGATTGTTTATCAGCGCAGCCCCCCCTCTGATAGCCACACTGGACCACCAGGGATGCCCACCCTGGACCACCAGGGTGGGTAAAAAAAAAAAAAAAAAAAGCCTGCAAAAAAAAAGCCTGCAAAAAAAAAAAAAAAAAAAGCCTGCAAAAAAAAATAAAAAAAAAGCCTGCAAAAAAATAAAAAAAAGAACTCTAAAAATAAATAAAAAAAAAGCATTCAAAAAAGAAAAAAAATGCCAATCAGTGCCCACAAATGGGCACTGACTGGCAACCTGGCAAAATCAGTGCTGCCCCACAGTGTCCATCAGTGCCACCCCAGTGTCCATCAGTGCCACCCCACAGTGTCCATCAGTGCCACCCCACAGTGCCCATCCATGCCCAGTGCCCACCTATCAGTGGCCATCTGTGCCACCCATAAGTATCCATCAGTGCCACACATAAGTGCCGCCCATGAGTGCCCATCTGTGCCGCCTATGAGTGCCCATCAGTGCCGCATACCAGCGCCGCCAATCAGTGCCACCTCATCTGTGCCCGTCAGTACTACCTCATCGATGTCCATCAGTGCCATCTCATCGGTGCCCATTAGTGCCGCCATATCAGTTCTATTTGTGGGGAAAAAAGGACGCCAATTTTGTTTGGGTACAGTGTAGCATGACCGCGCAATTGCCATTCAAGTGCGACAGTGCTGAAAGCTGAAAATTGGCTTGGGCGGGAAGCTGCGTAAGTGCCTGGTATGGAAGTGGTTAAGGACCCGTTCTGATAGTTCTATGTGACATGCAAGCCTGTACCTATGTTCAGTGAGTTGCCAATTGTCTTTTTAAATAAATGGGTGTCTTTTAATGCTACACTTAGTTGGCGCCACCTCTTTACCTTTTTACCATTACAGAGACTGCGTCTACATCCTGGGTGAGCTGCCTTAAGTGTTCCAGACACCATACACAGATTTTCTTTTTTTTAAATGTTCTATATTTATGTGCTTTGCACATGTTTTTTTGATATTTCATTTAATGTGTTGCCTGGATAAGATCATGATAATTAGGACCAGGTCAGGTGATTTTAACTTCTTATGCTCTATTTATCATTTACTATAGCAAGATAGAAATACTTGGCTATTAGGGAGGTACCACATCCATGGTAGCTACTATACAGCAAAAAAGCACCTTGTTTGGACTTTACTGGTACCAGGGAGGGACAACCACACCAAATTATAAAAAGTTCAATTTTATTACAAATCATTAAAAAACATAGAAAAACAATCCCTATTATGCGATGCATGCCAATATTGTTAGGACTTTGCTTTACAACAAAGAGGCCAACATGTTTCACATCTACATGCTTCCTCAGGACCTTTTTATCTTGGCAGCAAAGAAAAATAACATAACGGAAGAAATCATACAAAATCAGTATATGTCAACATCATCATCATTTACCGTACTCATTTTCTGTCATACATGGAAACTTCATTATTCTGAATAAATATTAACCTTATACATACTTTAGTTTTTGTTTCATTTTTGTTAAATGCAAAGGGTTATCAGCAAGAGTCACTCAATGCCAAATAAGTCTACCAAAAGTGGAAGCTTTGCACCCACCCCTCCTCCGCTGCCACACGGCACCTTTTGGGGGAGTAGATACCTGTCAAAACCAGGTATCTGCTCCCACTTCCGTTTAAAATCGTTGCATCTATAAAAACATCCAGCCCCACCTCCTTCTCCTCCCCCCCACCGATGCCTTCTGGGAGACACACAGGTCCCAGAAGACAGCGGGACCATTCAGCGCAGTGGGAAGCAGGCTGTGAAGCTGCAAGGCTTCACTTCCTGTTTCCCTTAGTAAGGATGCCAGCACCTGCACCCTGAGGCGGGGGTCAAGTCCTGGGGAAAAAAGTGTGGAAATTCCCACCCAAGATCCACTCCCTACAAAAAAAAAAAGAAAATGATACACTCATATGCACATATATTTCACAGAAAATACTGGTGCTGGCCTGGCTGGTCTCGGTACTGGCCTGGCTGGCCTCAGGGTACTTGGTGCTGTCTGGCTGGTCTCAGGGTGCTGGCTGGCCGGTCAATCTATATATATATATATATAAATATATATTAAAGCAGGGTACAAAAAGGGCTTTTTTTACATCTCACTGCACACACAGTGTCAGTGTCAGGGCAGAGTGCGTGTGACGGTGTGATTAGAGGAGACGCGGGCTCACCCTAGCGTTGCTGTGTGACTCCGCCTCCGCCGGATGTCACACAACCGGCTGCGTACTGAAGGACAGGTGGCAAGCGAGGTCGGAGCCTGGAGGAGGAGCTCCGAGTCTACTCGCCTCAGTTCGCCTGCCCTTGACAGTGACTCAAGTCGAGTCCTTCACTATGCGGCGATGCTGGGCATTGCCGCTTAGTGAAGGATCGGCTCAGCTGCTCTCGGCTGCTCTAGTCCTGCAAAGGGAACGGCGTTCCTGCTGTGAAAAAAGTGCAGGGACGCCGTTCCCATGTGTTCCCGCAGGACTCGAGCCCTGCTCCCTAGACAGGTAAGTGTCTTTATATTAAAGGATCACTAAAGAAATATATATATTTTTTAAATAACAAACATGTTATACTTACCTCCACTGTGCAGCTCGTTTTGCATAGAGTGGCCCCGAACCTGGTCTTCTGGGGTCCCTCGGCGGCTGTCTTGGCTCCCCCTGCAAGGACTCAACACCTTAATGCAAGCGAGCTCGCATGGTGTTGAGTGCTTGTGGGTGCGCTCCCGTGATACAGCCGGCGGCCATAGCCGCTCACTGTATCACTCGGTAGCGTCATTGGATGTGATTGACAGCAGCGCAAGCCAATGGCTGCGCTGCTTTCAATCAACCAATGAATGAGCCCGGAAGATGTCCGAGAAGCCTGCTCGTTCACGGAGCGGGACTTTTGACGGGTCAGGTAAGTAATGGGGGGGGGGGGGGGGGCTGGGGGCCGCTAATACTCAGATGTTTTTTCACCTTAATGCATAGAATGCATTAAAGCGGATGTGCCATTAAAAAAAAATATTAAAAGCCAGCAGCTACAAATACTGCAGCTGCTGACTTTTAATATTAGGACACTTACCTGTCCTGGAGTCCAGCGCCGCCCGCAGCAGAGGATGAGCGATCGCTCGTCTCTCTGCTGCTCCCCCTGCCATCCTCAGTGAGGAAACCAGGAAGTGAAGCGCTCCGGCTTCACTACCCGGTTCCCTACGGCGCGAGTCGCGCTGCGCCCGCCGATTGGCTCACACGCTGTGTGCTGGGAGCCGAGTGTTCCCAGCACACAACGGGGGACAGACGGGAAGTCGGGAAAAACCCGTCTTTTGCCCGTAGCGTGTGGCCGGAAGTGGGTGCAAATACCTGTCTTTAGACAGGTATCTGCACCCCCCTCCCCCCTGAAAGGTGTCAAATGTGACACCGGAGGGGGGGCGGGTTCCGATCAGCGGGAGTTCTACTTTAGGGTGGAGCTCCGCTTTAAGGTAAAAAAACATTTACCTTTACAACCCCTTTCAAAGTCAGCAGCTAAAGTAGTTGTAGCTACTGACTTGTATTTTTTTTTTCCAACCAGGCTGGAACTCCACTTTAAATAGATCCATTTATTTAATCATATTAAATCCCTTAATCAGCAACCATCCATTAAGAAATGTAATACAAAAAATTTGCGTCTTGTGAAACAGCTCAGCCAGTTCTTGAAGTAAAGTAGTGCAAGTTTAGTCCTCTCTTGTTGTGCAGTGGTTTCCCGGAATGAGTCGTATTTTTGTGAATTTTCGTCTTTTGGTTCTTTTTTCTGGTGTCCAACAGTGACATGGCTACAAGAACCCACTCTTAGGCGCCCCAAACCATCAATGAAGAATTCTGGAATGTAAAAAAAAAAATGTTAATCAGAAAAATGTAAGTACAAGCTGTGGAAGTGCAGCTGTCAGACTGGAACATTAGCATCAGCAGCTTTCAGAATGGGTGATGATAGAAAGTGGATGGGATGTGGCTACATGTTTCAGGGCAGACAGAAGGGCCCCTTTATCAGACCATAGGATGTTTTGATAAAGGTTTGATAAAGGGGCACTTCTGTCTACCATGAAACATGTAGCCACATCCCCACCACAATCTGTCATCACGCAGCGGTGAGAGGTGGTGATTGGAGCCGCAGCTATCTTGCCACTTCTGGAAAGCTGCTGATGCTTATGATCCAGCCTGAAACCTGACAGCTCCACTTCTATCAAGAACTCCTCTTCAACCAGCCACATGCCTGCTGAGCTCTGCAGCCTCACGGTGATCCTAATTCTATGACATGCCTTGATCTACTTTTATCTACGGTAGTAAGTGCATTTTTATAGGGAGTCACGGAGCAAACGTAGTTTGGGGGAGGGACGGCATGACATGGTGGGACTGGCCGTAGGAGATAGGCTCATTTTGGTGGAAGGGGGGAGGGAGGCTGTGAGTGGGCGGGGGCGGCAGAGGTGGCTGGCGCGGAGGAAGTGACGTTTCGTCACTCCTCCATTTTCAACAGAAGGAGAAGCTGCCCACCCACCCTCCCTGGTTTTAGGCTTTCTGGGGGCGGTTTTGGGTCTATGGAAGACGAGGAAAGGCTGAAAAGTTGGGGTAGGAAAAAGGTTGTACCCATAGGTGGTATGGGAGTTATTGGGTACATTTTAGTTAACGAGGGTTAATAAGGAAGGGGTTAAAATGTTAGGTCACTGCAGACGGTTATACTGCCCCTGAGTCGACTGAGGCCTAGGTAATAATTGCTGTCCCAGTGTCCAAGTTGAGAGGGGTGGTCTTCTAGACCACCAGGTATTGGAAATGTGTATATACCGTAGTTATTTAACCACTTAAGCCCCGGACCAATATGCTGCTAAATGCCCAAAGGCGTTTTTACAATTCGGCACTGCGTCGCTTTAACAGACAATTGCGTGGTCGTGCGACGTGGCTCCCAAACAAAATTGGCGTCCTTTTTTCCCCACAAATAGAGCTTTCTTTTGGTGGTATTTGATCACCTCTGCGATTTTTTTTTTTTGCGCTATAAACAAAAATAGAGCGACAATTTTGAAAAAAATTCAATATTTTTTACTTTTTGCTATAATAAATATCCCCCAAAAACATATATAAAAACATTTTTTTTCCTCAGTTTAGGCCGATACGTATTCTTCTACCTATTTTTGGTAAAAAAAAATCGCAATAAGTGTTTATCGATTGGTTTGCGCAAAATTTATAGCGTTTACAAAATAGGGCATAGTTTTTTTGCATTTTTATAATTTTTTTTTTTTTACTACTATTGGCGGCGATCAGCGATTTTTTTCGTGACTGCGACATTGTGGCGGACACTTCGAAAAATTTGGACACATTTTTGGGACCATTGTCATTTTCACAGCAAAAAATGCATTTAAATTGCATTGTTTATTGTGAAAATGACAGTTGCAGTTTGGAAGTTAACCACAAGGGGGCGCTGTAGGAGTTAGGGTTCACCTAGTGTGTGTTTACAACTGTAGGGGGGTGTGGCTGTAGTACTGACGTCATCGATAGAGTCTCCCTATAAAAGGGATCACTCGATCGATACGCCGCCACAGTGAAGCACGGGGAAGCCGTGTTTACATACGGCTCTCCCCGTTCTTCAGCTCCGGGGAGCGATCGTGAAGGAGCTGAAACGAATAGCCGCGCCGTCGTCCCGGATCGCTCCCCGCGGGAATCCGACCATCGCATGTAGCGGTGGGGGGGGGGGGGGGGGGGTCCCGATCGGAGCCATAATAATATGACGTCGGCAGGAACTGTGTGTCTTGCAGAGTGGACGTCATATGACGTCCTGTGCATCGCGGCCGCTAGGGTGCGCGGTACAGTGTTGCATGACCGCGCAATTGTCATTCAAAGTGCAACAGCGCTGAAAACTAAAAAAAAATCTGGGCAGGAAGGGGGTGAAAATGCCCTGTATGGAAGTGGTTAATTCTATGCACTAGGCTAGTTTTGAAAATTATGATGTGATCCATTCTTTTGGTCCTTCCTTGCCCTTGTAATTCGATATGTAGCACCCTTGCCCTAAACAGAGCTGCTTATACACTTAGTTGTGCTAGGTGATAACTTGCCTGGCTAATTTGTAGTCTTGATCAACAGTTTTTTCTCCCAAGCTTGAGTTTAATCGTAGTCTTTCTCTTCTGTTAATAGGTGACACTGTTGCCGGTTCACACAGGGGCGACCTGGGATCCGACTTGAAGTTGCCCCAAGTCGTCCCAAGTCGTGTGGTTGAGAAAAATCAATGGAAGTGAATGGAGCCGTCTTAATACACACTACTGAAGTCGCTCCGACTTCAGAAAAGGTTCCTGTATTACTTCAATCCGACTTGTAGGCAACTTGTACCCATTGATTTCAATGGAAGTCGCCTCAGAAGTCTGATCACTGTCTTAACTGAAGCAACAATACAGGAAGATAACATACATTTCTTAGGCAAACCCCTCCCTCCCCCTCCCTCCCACAGAGCTGATTGTTCGATTGGCCACTTGAAAGCCTCCTGTCCTGGAGGCGACTTGAAGTTGCCTTGTACTTTCCTGGAGGCAACTTGAAGTTGCCTTGTACTTTCCTGGAGGCAACTTGAAGTTGCCTTGTAAGTTGCCTGATGATTCATACTCAAGTCGTATCCAAGATGCCTCCCAAAGTCGTGCTAGAAGTCGTGTTGCCCCTGTGTGAACCGGCTCTTAGGATGATACATTACAGTTATGGAGTAAATATAGAAAAGGTTATAAAGTCGCGCTAAATACTCAAATAAATGAATTAGAACCAGGGCATTTTTTCAGCGGGAACGCGGGGGAACGCAGTTCTGGCACCTTCTGAACTGACTGTATGTAATAACAAGGGATGCTGGGGTGTGCTGCAGGGTATTGATGCTCACTGCTGTGGATCTATTTTTGCAGAGGGGTCTATTGTTGCTGGTGGGGGACCTATTGTTTCTAGGGGGGTCTTATGTTGCTGGGGGGGTCAATTGTTGCGGAAAAAGATCTACTGTTGGGGGAGGGGTCTATTGTTGATGGCAGCCAGAGTCTATTAATGCTGGCTGTATGGAAATCTGTTGATGCTGCGTGAGTCTATTGTTGCTGGGGGGGACATTTTGTTGTGGGTGGTCCATTGTTGTTAGGGGGATCTATTGTTGGTGGCTGAAGGGGATCTATTTTACTGCTTTTCTTGATATCATTACCAAATTCCATATAAATTACTTAGCACCACAAAATGATACTTGGTTCTATATTGTCAAAAAATGGCGGTACTGGGAGGTGGGTAGGGGCGGAGAAAAGGGGTGACTCGGAAGGGGGGAGTTCCTGCACCTATTGTCTGAGAAAAAAAGCCCTGATTAGAACAAACAAGTGCATATTCCAAATACAATCCAAAAATTGATCATTGAATAATAATTGTGAATAAATTATGAGGTGAAAAAAACATTAATTCCCATACACCAATTAGGAGATCGGGATAAACATAATTATGAAAATAAAGTCCAAAGATTGTGAATGTCCATATGACAAGTGAGTAAACAATTAAGTTCTCATCCTTAGCCAAATGAGAGTAATCCACCACTTATGTGAAAAGAATCCTTAAATATTGTGGTCCAATCGTGCCAGAAAGTAAAAAAGCACAGCCAATCCAGTGAGATCCTCCACCAAAAAGCACACTGATCTGCTTACCAGATCCCGGTGGTCCCTTAATTACAGGGGACCCTAGGTAGCGTGTAGATAAAACAAGGCTGCTGGACTCTGATACTCCAAGGACTATGTTGGTAATCCTCTCCACACTCCATAACGGCATGAATCAGCGTGACAGCATGAGGATATGTAATAAGACAAAAAATGCCTCGGATAGTGTAAAAATACCTTAAAGCGGGGGTTCACCCTAAAAACAATTTTCTAACATTACATTGAGCTCAGTCTCGACATTGACAGTATGCCGACTTTTTTTTTTGCTGTACATACCTCGTATAGCTATTTTCTAAGCCGGCTTCCAGGTAGTGAATCCCGCGGGAGTGGGTGTTCCTATGCAGCAGTTAGTGATTGACGTGATGACAAAAACTACCCACCCCGTCGCATAAGGAGCGTCACGAGTTGCCGAAAGAAGCCGAACGTCGGTGTGCAGTCGCCGTATATCGCTGACTCGACGTTTGGCTTCTTTCGGCAACTCGTGGCACTCCTTATGCGACGGGATGGGTACTTTTTGTACCCACCCCGCTTTAAGATTTAATGTATAAAAGAAGTACAAACATTGCACTTACAAATTAGCAGTACAGATTCGCCTTAAGTCTGCTGTGCCGGCCGGACACAAGCAGACAGACCCGTCCGTTTAGAAGAATTCGAGCAGTCAGGAAAGGGTGACGTCAGCGCGCCGCTCGTTCCGGAACGAGCGGCACGCTGACGTCACCACCATCCCCTGACTGCTCGAATTCTTCTAAATGGACGGGTCTGTCTGCTTGTGTCCGGCCGGCACAGCAGACTTAAGGCGAATCTGTACTGCTAATTTGTAAGTGCTTGAGGATCTACAGTGGGATACTGTTAGTTGAGCTTGAAGATCTACAGTGGGATACTGTGAGTGACGTTGTTGCCATAGGAGACAGCATTTGCTAAAAGATACAGATCGCTGCATTCAGCCTAAAGGGCCTTTTTCTGTATTGCCGTCTGCCTAGTGCCATTTTTGTCTGGGGAGTCTGCCTATTTGCATGTGTCCTAACCCTCTTTCACCTGTTCCTGCTAAGAGAAATAAAAACTATATTTGTTCATTTTTAAAAGTCACTAGTGCCCATCTTTCCATCTTGCACTATACCCACCATGCCCAGTAACCTGCACCATGAGGAGAATTGTCAGCTACATATATGTAGCAAAGGTTTGCTACTGTACTCATGATTATTTGACAGTTTCAGTGTTTTTTTATATGGGCTTGGCTCCCTCTAGTGCATGCTAGACTCTATGTGTGTTTTTTCCTCCTGTGAGAATGAGCCAGAGCAATGCATCATGGAATATGTAGTCCGGAATGAGGAAGTGACACTGTTAGCCGGACCAATCTGGACCAGGTGTGACCTGTTTTCGCTCTCCCTTAAAGGGATCTCTGAGAAAAGCATCGCTATTCCGATACAGTGGACCGGCCTGTGTTCCAGACCATCTGGAGGTACCTGCAACCCAGTCCACCGGGAGCTGCAGCATGGCGCGGTGCCACCATTACCACAGGACAAAGACACCGCGAATTCCAGCTGGAACCCTCTATTCATCTAAAGTTCGTAGGGGTGAGCGGGCGCAGCCCTTGTGATAGTTAACAACAGTACTGCTGAGTAACATTTATACAAACTGGCTGGTGATACTTGTAGTTCCACGGATGTGAATCTACTTCTTCACAGGCCTCACACAGCAGGCACTTGGAGCTAATATCCCCCATTGTGCTTTAAAGTCAGTATTGTGAACATTTCTCTAACACAGTTAAAGGAGGAGCACGCACTGGTAATCATTTCTTCAGATAAGGTGCAGTTTAGTTCATCCTTGTTACCCTCTCCCATCTTGGATTACAAATTAACGGCAGTATAAAGAACAGTCTAGCTGAAGATAACTGGAACTAAAGGAACATTTCTTATTTCCTCTCTGCTGTGCACAACTTCCTTATATTTCTTTGCATATTGCATTGAACTACTACTACAGGGAGGCACCCTATAGAATATTATTTAAGTTACATTGTGGTTGATATATAAATGTATACTACAGTTTGTCGGTCTATGTGTTGAGGACACAGCGGGAAAAAATCCAGTACATGTGCTACAGTATTGGGTATTTATTCTTCTGTCTAACTGTCCACATAGGCAGTAGTGTATTTAGGTTTTGTACTGCCCTAGGCCTGACTAAACTCATGCACCCCCTAATTTAAATATGACCCACCCCTTCCTGTCAAGGCCACACCCATTTCTGTTTAAGACCAGCCCTGGCATTTTTGAGTGGGGACACTAGTTTTTAGGGCCTGGGGGGTGCAATGAATTTCCTTAATTTGCATTGATTTCCTCTTACTTCCGGTTTGGCTATGGGGCAGGAAGTGAAGGGAAATCTCTGCAATGGGACAGGGATGGTAAAAAATAAAATGACAGGGGCTATAACCCTTCCTTACTCTATTCAAAATGAATAAAAAAAGTGTTGCCTATAGTTCTACTTTAAGCACAATTTCTGATAATTTTATGGAGAGGTCTAAGAAGATATAACCATGCTAATGGTGCAGCGGAAAACATATAGCACAGTGAGGAAGGTTTGTGGTCCAGGATGATAGGACAGTCAAATTTAGAAGCAGCTTGCGTTATACTACGGGGGACTCTTTCCGTGCTGCCCCCCTGCAAAGTGCTGCCCTAGGCCTGGGTCTTGTTGGCCTAGGCCAGGATAGAGCGTTGCACATAGGTCTTGTAGTGGATTTATGTATAGTATTCTTGTGCTGTATATATGAGGCTTATTCACTGTTAACCCCTTAACGCCCGCCGCACGACTATTTACGTCCGCAAAATGGCTCGGAACAGGCAGAAGGGCGTATATATACGTCCTTGCCTTCTAGTGGGTGGGGGGTCCGATCGGGACCCCCCCCCCCCGCTGCGTGCGGCGGGCGGATTCCCGCGGGGAGCGATCGGGGACGACGGCGCGGCTATTCGTTTATAGCCGCTCCGTCGCGATCGTTTCCCGGAGCTGAAGAACGGGGAGAGCCGTGTGTAAACCGTGTGCTTCACTGTGGCGGTGTATCGATCGAGTGATCCTTTTTATAGGGAGACTCGATCGATGACGTCAGTCCTACAGCCACACCCCCCTACAGTTGTAAACACACACTAGGTGAACCCTAACTCCTACAGCGCCCCCTGTGGTTAACTCCCAAACTGCAACTGTCATTTTCACAATAAACAATGCAATTTAAATGCATTTTTTGCTGTGAAAATGACAATGGTCCCAAAAATGTGTCAAAATTGTCCGAAGTGTCCGCCAGAATGTCACAGTCACGAAAAAAATCGCTGATCGCCGCCAATAGTAGTAAAAAAAAAAAATTAATAAAAATGCAAAAAAACTATCCCCTATTTTGTAAACGCTATAAATTTTGCGCAAACCAATCGATAAACACTTATTGCGATTTTTTTTTACCAAAAATAGGTAGAAGAATACGTATTGGCCTAAACTCAGGAAAAAAAATTTTTTTATATATGTTTTTGGGGGATATTTATTATAGCAAAAAGTAAAAAATATTGCATTTTTTTCAAAATTGACGCTCTATTTTTGTTTATAGCGCAAAAAATAAAAACTGCAGAGGTGATCAAATACCACCAAAAGAAAGCTCTATTTGTGGGGAAAAAAGGACGCCAATTTTGTTTGGGAGCCACGTCGCACGACCGCGCAATTGTCTGTTAAAGCGACGCAGTGCCGAATTGTAAAAACGCTTTTGGGCATTTAGCAGCATATTGGTCCGGGGCTTAAGTGGTTAAATTAAGCTGTGTTTATGTGAGAACATCACGTCTCCACCTTTGGAACCTTTAAATATACTGTTACTGGAAACATGGATTTGTTTTTTCTGAAATTATTGCTTAAATTGGGTTTTGCTGAGCATGAAAAAGAATGCAAAACAGTTTAATTACCAGTATGTGCTACTCTGTCCAGCTTTGGGTCAAATCCAACACCACGAATTCTCTCTGTATGGGCCAGGAAGAAATTCACTACTCCTCCAGTCAGGACACAATCAGGAAATCCTTTGATTGCATGGTATCCACCTCCTCGCCAATGTAGACAATCGCCTTCATCATCGCCTTCCTCCCAGATGAGTTTGAAGCTGAAATGGTTACCTGCCACACTACCACCTACCTGTAACAAAAGCAACTGTTAAACGGTATTGAGCAATAATACTGAATAATACTGATACACAGCTGAAGTGAACTAAAGAGATTTTTCTGATTAGAATAAAAAAAAAAAAATATTGGCCAAGCTTGATGAGGAAGACAGAAGACCCTACACTAAGGTGACCAGATTTTTAAAATGAAATCCGGGGACATATATTTTTTTTACTAGTATGGGCGGCAGCAATCAGCGACTCTCTGCCCGTCGCCGCCGCAGCCGGGCTCACAGCCTGTCAAGTCTTACTCTCTGGGCCCCCCGGGCTACTACTGGGTGGGGAGCAGAGGAAGATCACTCCGCCAGGGAAGGCAAGAAGATAAGCAGGCAGGCGGCTGGCCGGGACTTGAACCAAGGCAGAATAACATGCGAGCGGAGCTGAATGGGCATGCACCTGAAACAGAAGACATTTTCCCTCTGCTCCGACCAGCACATGATTATCAGAAAGGGGCTCAGATAATGGGGAAAAAACTAGACCCCCCTAAGCTAGTAGGAGCGGCGGAGCAGGGTGTGTAATTCAGATTTTTTTTATTAATTCTGCACTGACTGTCTTTGAAATTGCCTCAGCCCCTGTTCAAATCCAATCCAGGGACAAAACTGGGGACAGACTTGGTCCGGGGACAGTATCTTCAATCCGAGGGGGACTGTCCCCAGAAAACGGGGATGTCTGGTCACCCTACCCTACACTGTAGTTAGAGAGCTGCTGTCACATGACCGAAACAGAGTTGAAAGTTTATCATCCACCTCCTAGTTAGATTAATAGGAGCCGAGGGGAACATCTTTTTCTATCAAAGCAAGTTTTTCATCAGCAGACTGTGAAAATCTAAACACTGAGGCCTCGTACACACGACAGAGTTTCTCGGCAGAATTCGGCGAGAAACTCGGTCAGAGCCGGATTCTGCCGAGAAACTCTGTCGTGTGTACACTTTTGGCCCGATGGAGCCGCAGAGGAACTCGTCGAGAAAATAGAAAACATGCTTGCGCCGTCCTATCTTAGATTGCAATATTTCGGATGGCCGCTAGGTGGCTCTTCCGTTGCGGTCGGCGTAGAATATGTAAATGAGTTGATACGTCGATTCACGAACGTACGTCCGGCCGGCGCAGTACTTTTACGCCGTTTACGTAAGAGATAGGCCGCGTAAAGTTAGAGCTAGGCCCTAGTGGAATAACAATGTTAAAGTATGGCCGCCGTTCCCGCGAGATTCAAATTTTTTACGTCGTTTGCGTAAGTCGTCCGTGAATCGGGATTTACGTCGTTTACGTCCACGTCGAAATCAATAGGCCCGTGCAGCGTACTTAGCCGCAATGCACACTGGGAATTGTAGGCGCCCGGCGCATGCGCAGTAAAAAAAATCCGTAAAAAACGTGAGGTCAAGCCTCATTAACATAAAACATGCCCCCCCTCCAACACATTTGAATTAGGCGCCCTTACGCCCGCCGATTTAGGCTACGCCGACGTAACTTAGCAGGCAAGTACATTGTGAATCATGTACTTGCCTAGCTAACTTAAGGCGGCGTAGCCTAAACACGCTAAGCTACGCCGCCGTAACTGTAGACTCTTGTACCTGAATCTACCTAAGAGTAATAAATTCCCTTTAAAAAACAGAGCGATTGCCCCAGGACCATGGTTCTGAGCTCACTGCATAGTAACTGCATAGTAACTGCATAGTAACATTAACCACTTTCAGCCCAGCCAATTCTAACACTTCGCTCCTACATGTAAAAGCCATCATTTTTTTCATTGCAACTTTTTATAACACTTGGTATTTGCCCAACAATTTTTCACACAATGATTTTTTTGCAAAATAAACATTTCATGATTTCAAAAAAATAAAAAATGTTTTTGTATAACGTGAAAAATGATGTTTCACCAGGTAAATTGATACCTAACATGGCACGTGTTAAAATTGCGTACTTAAAAATCTCCACAGGCCATTTAGCGTTACAGAGGAGGTCTTATGCTAGAAATATCGCTCTCATGTTTGCGGCGATACCTCACGTTTGTGGTTTGAACGCTGTCTACATATGCAGGAGCGACGTACATATGCATTTTCTTCTTCCAGTGAGCACAAGGGTTGGGAGCGCTTCAAATTTATTTATTTTTTCATTGTTTTATTTTATTTTTTATTTAAATTTTTTTACACTTTTCCTTTAATTTTTTTTAATTTTTTGTATCACTTTTATTCCCATTACAAGAAATGTAAACATCCCTCTCCTCTAGGCTGGAAAGCCTGAGATCATCCGAAGGTCATTGAGATGGCTGGGGACCATGTGGTCCTCTGTCAGCTCCATGGTAAACTTCAGCCATCAGCCGATTCATTCTCCGGCTCGCCGTTCACACGGGCGAACCAGTAGAAACACCGAAGGGTGGCGGGAGGGGGGGACATCCCCTCCCGCCACCTGTAAAAAAAATGAAAGTGGCCACTATGATTGTTTTTACTTTGCAGCTGCAGGCATCATTTAGATCTCCACTCAAAGACAAGGACGTCATGTGAAAAAAAAATATTTTATTATTATTTTTGTTATGCAGCACCATCAAGAAATTCTTCACCAGAGACACCAGAGACATCGAAACGGAGCATGCGCAGTAGGTCCGGCGCGGGAGCGCGCCTAATTTAAATGGCACACGCCCCTTTGAATTACGCGGGCTTACGCCGGAGGCCGCCGACGTAGGTTTTCATTGCAAGTGCTTTGTGAATCAGGCACTTGTGATGAAAACTTGCGGCGGTGTAACGTATCTACGATACATTACGCCGCCGCACTTCTACGTGAATCTGGCCCTTATTTTTTTCTTGATCTTGCATATTTCAAAAATTAGATCTCCTACAATAATCACCACTTTTGTACCTGCCTATCCGTTACATTTCCCTGCCATAATCCCCACTCTGTTCCTACCCACCTAGTAGATTTGGGTGTTCTTAGCCACATTTGTGTGTTTCAGCTACCACTGTTACATGTTAGCCCTTCCTAATGGTCACATCAAGTTTAAAGAGCTAGGAGGCCATTTACAAGGATCGCACCAAAAGGATCAATGTAAGATCAGATGACTATCCAACGCAGGGCCGTCTTTACCGCAGGGCAAATGGGGCAGGTGCCCTGGGCCCTGTCACTGTTGGGGGCCCAAAGCAACCCCCTTTGAAAAAAAAAAAAAAAAAAAACATTTTTTTTTTTAGGGGTTCGGAGGCCCCCAGGGGCCCGGAGGCCCCCAGGGCCCCAGATGGCAACCCCCCCTTTTTTTATTTTTTTTTAAATAAAAAAATTTTTTTTTTAAATATATTTTTATTTTATTTTTTATTAAAGGGACAATTTTTTTTTAGAGGTCTGGGGGTCCCCAGGGGCCCGTAGTTCCCCAGGGCCCCGGATGACAACCCCCCTTTTTTTATAATTTATATATATATATATATATATTAGGGTTGTCCCGATACCACTTTTTTAGGACCGAGTACAAGTACCGATACTTTTTTTCATGTAGTCGCCGATACCGAATACCGATACTTTTTTTAAATGTCATGTGACAGTTTTCAAACCACAATACAGACTAAGGATATTTTCTTTAGAATTATGAAGAACTCTAACTCAAGACATTATAAAAGAATAAAAATGAGTAAAAATGAATAAAAATGTTTTATTTGCTTGTCACGCAGTAGTAAAAAACTCAAAGAATTTTCATAGAACATGTTGATAAATACAAAAAAAGTATTCTATTTAGGTATCGGGAGCATTTGCGCGAGTACGAGTACTCCCGCAAATACTCGGTATCGGTCCCGATACCGATACTAGTATCGGTATCTGGACAACCCTAATATATATATATATATATATATATATATATATATATATAAAATATATTTTTATATATATATATATATTATATAATATAAATGTTATTATTAGTATTATTATTAAAGGACCCAGAGGTCCCCAGGGCCCCGGATGGCAACCCCCCTTTTTTTAATAATTTTTTTTTCTATATTATTTTATTTCTTTTTTTTCTTTTTATTTCTTTTATATATATATATAAATTATTAAAGGGCTCAGAGGTTCCCAGGGCCCCATGTGGCAAACACCCTTTATTTTTTTTATAAATGTTTATTTTTTTATTTTTGTTTATATATATTTTTTTATTTTTTTTATTAAAGGGCCCAGAGGTCCCCAGGGCCCTGGATGGCAACCCCCTTTTTTTTTTATAAATGTTTATTTTTTATATATATTTTTTTATTTTTTATTAAAGGGCCTAGAGGTCCCGGATGGCAACCCCCTTGTTTTTGTAATTTATTTTTATTAAAAAAAAATATTAAAGGGCCCAGAGGTCCCCAGGGCCCCAGATGGCAACCCCCTTTTAAAATATATTTTTTATATATATATATATATATTTTTTTTTTTTAAAGGGCCCAGAGGTCCCCAGGGCCCCGGATGGCTACACCCCTTTTTTATATATATTTTTCTTTATTTCTTTCTTTATTTCTTTTTTGTAAAGGGCCCCCACTTCTAAATTCGTGGCAGCCCCCCCCCCCCGCCCCCCTGCTTCTCAATTTCAGGTGGCAGCACCCCCCCATCCCGGTTCTCTGCTCCAGGGGGCCCATGCCTGAAGCTGTGTAAGTGGCCCCATAATTCCTGATGGCGGCCCTGCCCTCCGTTAAGCCCCTGTGCTGCCCACAAATCAGGCTGAAAATCATCAGCGGCACGCAGCCAGTGACAGTACTGCTTCCCTTCCCAGTGTTTTAAAATGTACAGCACCCCTGGCTTCCCTTTAGACATGCACTTCTCCCTTCCTGCCACTGGGTGCTGCTTGTATATAAAAGTGAATTAGAATGTGATTTTATAACATCCCCAGTTTGCTCTTCCTGAGGCTGACTTCTTCATGTCCTGCTCCTCAAGGTATGTCAATGTTTGCTAATCTATATTGTAAATAGAAGTTTTCTGTAGAGTGTGCCCAAAGTATTTATAATATTTGATGATTCACTGCAGGTCTGGTCAGTGTTTTAAAAAGTTCCTCTATTTTACACATGGCATGGCATGGGGTCACAGCACCGTCTGTCCATTCTGCTTTAGCACCATGGGACCCCATGCCATGCCATGTGTAAAATAGAGGAACTCTTTAAATCACAGACCAGACCTGCAGTCCAGGCTGAGTAAGGCCTCAGAGCACATGGCATTACTGTCTGTATTTAACTGCTTGATGGGCTTATTTTGGGCCGGGCTGGTTCACATGTATGTGTTTTGGCGGCCCACATTTGCGCAGGCACAGCAGCCCATTCATTTGAATGGACCGCTATGCCTGCGTTCCCTGCAAAGAAAAGCGCATGCCTCATGTAATAGGCTGCGCACACGGCACGCCTATGCCCATCAAGCACTGAAATACAGCACTGTATTCTGCTGTCTGCTGTGACTTATCTGCAGTTCCCGCACTGTCAAACTTGCTGCATTTTTAGACGTTTAGGTCACGCTTTCAAAAACACAGTGCGTTTGTGTGTGCAAGAACTGCAGGTAAGCAGTGGTGTCACTAGGGTTGGTGTCACCTGGTGCGGTATAACATGGTGTCACCCCCCCCCCAATAATTTTTTCCCCCCTAATAACACTGCATATATTGGCAACAGTAGTGCCGTTAATAACTTTCAATCAACTAGCAAATTTGAATATCAAAATCATATGAAAATAATAGAATTCAAAGCTTAAACTGTTAAAGAACTGTATTTGATTTAACTGTGCCATGCCAAACGCAGCCACTGTGCCATCAAACGCAGCCACTGTCCCATCAATTGTTACCACTGTGCCCAGCAATTGTCACCACTGTGCCCAGCAATTGTCACCACTATGCCATGCCATCAAACGCAGCCACTGTGCTATGCCAAACGCAGCCACTGTGCCATCAATTGTTACATCTGTGCCATCAAATATCACCAGTGTGCCCAGCAATTGTCACCACTATTCCATGCCATCAAATGTAGCCACTGTGCCATCAATTGTCACCACTGTGCCATCAATTGTCGCCACTGTGCCCATCAATTGTCACCACTGTGCCATGCCATCAAACGCAGCCACTGTGCCATCAATTGTCACCACTGTACCATCAATTGTCGCCACTGTGCCCATCAATTGTCACCACTGTGCCATGCCATCAAACGCAGCCACTGTGCCATCAATTGTTGCCACTGTGCCTTTTTAAGACCCGTCCTGACATTTTCATGGGATGGGGACAGGGTGGGATGAGGACAGGGGGACAGGGTGGGATGAAGACAGGGGGACAGGGTGGGATAAAGACAGGGGGACAGGGTGGGATGAGGACAGGGGGACAGGGTGGGATGAGCACAGGGGGACAGGGTGGGATGAGCACAGGGGGACAGGGTGGGATGAGGACAGGGGGACAGGGTGGGATGAGAACAGGGTGGGATGAGGACATGGTGGGATGAGGACAGGGGGACAGGGTGGGATGAGCACAGGAGGACAGGGTGGGATGAGCACAGGTTGACAGGGTGGGATGAGCACAGGGTGGGATGAGGACAGGGGGACAGGGTGGGATGAGGACAGGGTGGGATGAGGACAGGGGGACAGGGTGGGATGAGGACAGGGGGACAGGGTGGGATGAGCACAGGGTGGGATGAGGACAAGGGGACAGGGTGGGATGAGGACAGGGGGACAGGGTGAGATGAGGACAGGGGGACAGGGTGGGATGAGGACAGGGTGGGATGAGGACAGGGTGGGATGAGCACAGGGGGACAGGGTGGGATGAGCACAGGGGGACAGGGTGGGATGAGGACAGGGTGGGATGAGGACAGGGTGGGATGAGCACAGGGGGACAGGGTGCGATGAGGACAGGGGGACAGGGTGGGATGAGAACAGGGTGGGATGAGGACAGGGTGGGATGAGGACAGGGGGACAGGGTGGGATGAGCACAGGAGGACAGGGTGGGATGAGGACAGGGGGACAGGGTGGGATGAGCACAGGAGGACAGGGTGGGATGAGCACAGGGGGACAGGGTGGGATGAGGACAGGGTGGGATGAGGACAGGGGGACAGGGTGGGATGAGCACAGGGGGCAGCCGCAGAGCATCTTTTAATTTGGGGGGAGAGGGTGGTATGGGGGATATGTGCAGGGGAGTGATTTGAGAGGGAAGAAGATATGTGCTAGTGGGGGGAATCGGACCCCCCACTAGCACATATCTTCTTCCCTCTCAAATCACTCCCCTGCACATATCTCCCATACCACCCTCTCCTCTCCCTCTCCTCTCATCACTTCATTCGTTCACCACTTCACCTGCCATCTGCCTGCCCCCCCTCCATCCCTCCTGGTTACTCTCTCTCTCCCACATACCGTAACCAGCAGCACGGCTCTCTCGGTTGTGTCTCTCCTCGGCTCCTCCTCCTGGCTGTGTACACAGGAACATTGAGCCAAGGGGGGAGGAGCCGAAGACTGTGTAATGCAGTCAGTGGAGAGAGTCGAGAGGGACGGCTCACGGCTGCACAGTAAAGCCGAATGGCGGTGCGGGACCCCTTTGCGCCCCCCCGCGAGCCCACCTCCTCCCGCATGGAGAGCCGCACAGCTGAATCCTGAAGTGCGAGAGGAGGGGGGCTCGTGGGGGGGGGTGCTTTTTCATCTCAGCAAAAAAAAAAAATCTGGATTTTTTTTTTTTAAATCAGGATGGTGTGAGGTGTCACCCCTCTAAGGGTGTCACCCGGGTGCGGACCGCACCCCCCGCACCCCCCTAGCAACGCCTCTGCAGGTAAGTAGCATGGTGAAAAAGCAGAATGGATTTCAAGGCAACCGTATTTTTAAAATGCTGAATGCACTTTTTTCTGCAGGAAACTTAGGCATGGCAGCCCATTCAAATCAATGGGCTGCTGTACCTGCACAAATGAGGGCCGCCAAAACATACATGTGAACCAGCCAGGCCCAAAATAAGCTGGAGGGGGGCCCAAAAAATGTTTTTGCCCAGGGCCCAAACCATATTAAAGACGGCCCTGATCCAACATGCTAATGAGATAGAAAGTATAATAATACAGATTTAATAATTAGACTGTGGCTGACCCAGGTTGAAAAAGGGGTTAATGCTATGTCTTCTGCTCCCGTTTTTTTTTTTTTTGGGCCCCTCCTATCTGCTTTGTATTATATAAATGGGTACATCTGGGTTGCAAGAGCCCACTCAAGAAAAAATTCCATGACTGCTGCAGAGACCGGAGAAGGGCTACTGCGCCTTGCTGTCCTTCAGGCGGCCCATGGGAGTCCAGAGATCCACCAGTCCCTGGAGAACACCAAGCATGGACTACTACCTTGTGGAGGCATGACTGGGCAGAATAATTGAGATCTATCTATCTATAATTGAGGGACTATCTATTGCAAATGTTCACGTTGAACTGTACCATCAATATGTATATATAAGTAAATATGTACTGAGCCTGGTCTGAAGTCATTAAAAGGGGTGCATGATGATTTCTGGCGTATTAGAAGAACAGGGTCAGTAAAGCACATGTGGGGTATGAAGAAAAGCCACTACAAAAGGTCTACTTGTCAAGATAAGGAGGAGGAATGCAGTTACTATAGGTAACTAAGACCTAGAGCAAGGTACATTGCAGCTAGTTAGGAAGCGTAGTACCTAATGTAGGTAATGGGCAGGGCCGGACTTACCATTGGCCTTGACTGGGCTCAAGCCCAGGGGCCCCACCCAATAGGGGGCCCCCTTTAAAAAAAAAAAAAAAAAAAAATTTTTTTTTTTAGGGGTCCGGAGGTCCCCAGGGGCCCGGAGGCCCCCAGGGCCCCGGACGGCAACCCCCCTTTTTTTTATTTATTTTTTGTAAAAAAATGTTTTTTTTTATATTTTTTTTATTTTTATATATATAATATTATATATATATATTTTTTTTTTATTATTATTATTAAAGGGCCCAGGGGTCTCCAGGGCCCCGGATGGCAACCCCCCTTTTTTTTATTTATTTTTTGTAAAAAAATGTTTTTGTTATATATTTTTTATTTTTATATATATAATATATATATATGTATATATATATATATATATTTTATTATTAAAGGGCCCAGGGGTCTCCAGGGCCCCCGGATGGCAACCCACCTTTTTTATAAAAAAAATTACATTTTTTTATATATATATATATATATATATATATATATATATATATATATATATATATATATATATTTTTTATTAAAGGGCTCAGAGGTCCCCAGGGCCCCATGTGGCAACCCCCCCTTTTTTTTTTTTTTATAAATGTTTATTTTTTTATTTTTGTTTATTTTTTTATTTTTTATTAAAAGGCCCAGAGGTTCCCAGGGGCCCAGAGGTCCCCAGGGCCCCCGGGTTTGGCAACCTCCCTTTTTTTATGTATTTTTTATAAATGTTTTTTTTTTTTTTTATTATTAAAGGGCCCAGAGGTTTATTTTTTCTTTTTATTAAAAGGCCCAGAGGTCCCCAGGGCCCCGGATGGCTACATATATTTATATATATTTGTTTTCTTCTTTATTTCTTCTTTTTTTTGTAAAGGCCCCCCGCTTCTCAATTTGCGGCAGCCCCCACGCTTCTCAATTTCAGGCGGCAGCACCCCCACCCCCCCTAGGTTCTCTGCTTCAGGGGGCCCATGCCTTAAGCTGTGCAAGGGGCCCCAAAATTCCTGATGGCGGCCCTGCGCATACCTCCCAACACGCACGGATTCTGTGGGACTTTCCCGCACAGACAGCTTCTTCCCGCAGTCCCGCAAAAGGGTTAATTTTCCCGCACTGCAAGAGGAGGCAGCACGGAAGCAGGAGGAACCGGAGTGGTGTGTGGAGGACTGTGGCTGCTGAAGGGAAGATAGCCGAGAGCCGGGCTAATGACAGTCTGTGGCCCCGGCTGTTGGCACAGGTGAGAGGCACTCCCCCCCTCAACAACTGCAAAATCCCCCCCCGCTCAACAACTTTAATGCGCTCCCCCCCCGCTCAACAACTTCAATTCGCCCCCCCCCGCTCAACAACTTCGATCCCCCCCAATTCTCGGCTCCAGGGGGCCCCTTCAACACTCAAGCCCAGGGGCCCCCACCACCCTAAGTCCTGCCCTGGTAATGGGTACTCCTTTAGCGAGAGTGTCGATGTTCTGGCTCCATCTCCAGTGGTTGGTTTTCCTAAGCAACCGGGTCTGAACTCATGTTACAGAGACCCAAAGCCTGGCCACATGGTATGAGAAGAAAGGGGTTAACAAGTACATGCATGAGGTCTGCGCTAAGTGCACGATGGGACCCCATTCTGTCACTGTGAGTGAGATAACAGAGGTAAACTGGACTGGTGAAGAGAGCACAGACTCAGCAGTGTCCCTCCAAATTGCAGCATACCATAATGCCCTGTACATGCGACCAGGTTTTTTCGATGGGAAAACTGAGAGGAGAGGCTATTGGCCGAGAATCCCGGCTGTGTGTATGCTCACTCTCAGATTTTCCGACGGGAAAACTGCCAAAACCACCGGCCAAAAAAAAGAGAAACCAGAGAACCAGCTCTCTTTTCTCGCCGGGATTCCCAACTGACTTTTTCTCGTCAGAAAACCCGGCCGTGTGTAGCAAAAAATTGCAATTTTTGGCAGTTTTCCTGTCGGGATTCCTGAGGAAAAGCTCTCATCAGAGTTTTCACCAATGGGAAAAATGATCGTCTGTATGGGGGAAAAGTAGAGAGCAGGTTCTTGGTTTTCCGACGGACCTTTTCTTGTCGGGAATCCAGAATTAGTGCAAAGTACATTGCAGCCAGTTGGTAAGCGTGGTATCTGGTGTAGGTGACAGGTCCACTGGTGGCGAGGGTGTCAATGGTCTTGCTCCCTCTCCAGGGGTTGGTTTCCCAAAGCAACTGAGACTGAACCTGTCTTACAAAGACCCAAAACCTGGCCACATAGTGCGGCATAGAATGAGTAAACCAAGTACACAGGAGGTTTGCTCTAAGTGCAATGCAGAATCTCATTCTGTCATTGGGAGTGAGATGGCATGGGCTCAGTAGTGTCCCTCCGAATTGCAACATACATGAAGCATGCTATGCAGTAACACAGGACAGCAGTTTTAACCGAAGGACAGTGATGCGGATCTTCTCTAATTTACATGACTGCAATCCCCACCTGGTCCCGAGCATAGGGGAAAACGTGTACAAGTGAAGGTGCCCCCTTGTGCAAGTCAAATGGTCCTACACACATGGGAGTGGATCATTCACAGATAAGCGTTCCTTGAGTGATTATATGCACGCAGCCACGATTAACTGCGGGAGCTGTCAGTCTACCATTGCTGTCAATGAAGCTTCCATCCAAAGCTAATCATAAGGAGCCCTTGCTAAGTCTCCACCATGTAATTGCTAATGGCCGCATTTGCATTAGTTATTCATTCTCACTGGTGCATCATTTTTTTAAATAGAGCCAATGTGAGAGTATCAGAAGCAGGGCCGTTTGAAGGAATTTGGGGGCCCAAAGCAAAATGGGGGCCCCCAAGCAGCCCACCCCCACATGAAAAGTCTACGTTAAGGCTACACTAATTATTTTTTCTATTCTTACCTCCTGTTCTTCCCTGTAGGCTGCCGCTGTAGCGTGGCCGAGCTCCTCTTCCCCCTGCCTCTTTCCCAGTCCCCTATCAGATAGTGCCGGATACCGCGTGTGGTACAGGAGATTCATTTTTTTTCTCTTCCCGGCCGGACTGAAAGGAAGTGAGCACTCAGTGTGCACTTCCTGTCAGTCTGGTCAGGAACAGGAAACTGAATCTCCTGTACCACGCGAGGTACCAGGTCAGACTGACAGGACTCCAGGTGGAAGGAAGAGAAGCTCGGCCACGCTACAGCCTGGGAAGGGGAAGTTGGGGGCCCCAGGCCAACTCGGGGTTCCAAGCAATTGTTTGTTTTGCCTGTCCTGTAGCGACGGGCCTGATCAGAAGGATGCTTTCTTATGTGGATATGCCAACTACATTATGTGGAGAAGCAACTATGACAGCCTGCTATCCCCAAGTAATGAGAGTTGATCAGTTGAGCTCAATCTATAATCAATAAAATATCTGCTATAGCAGGGAACAGATTTTTTGCATCACTGTGATAGTAAGCATTCTTTCTCATTCTACCTAAAAATGTAATAAAATTTGATTGAACGTGAAATTTAAAGCAGTGTTACGTACATTCTAAAGAAACTCTGGGCCAGATCCTCAAAAGAGATACGGCGGCGTAACTGCTGTTACGCCGTCGTATCCCTGGTCCTAACTATGGAACTGATCCACAGACTCAGTTTCCCATAGTTAGGACGAAGATCCGACATGTGTAATTGAATTACACTGTCGGATCTTAAGGATGCAATTCTAGGCCGGCCGCTAGGTGGCGAGGCCATTGAGGCCGGCGTAGAATATGCAAATGACCAGTTACGGTGATCCACGAACGCTCCGACGGGCCCGACGCTCTAAATCTACGTCGTTTACGTCGAGTTCCGCCGCGTAAAACTAGGGCTAAGCCCTAGTTGTCCTAAGCCATGTTAAGTATGGCCGTCGTTCCCGCGTCGAATTTTAAATTCTACGTCGTTTGCGTAAGACGTCCGTGAATGGCGCTGGACGCCATTTACGTTAACGTCTAAGCAAATGACGTCGGAGCGACGTCAGTTAGCACAATGCACGTCGGGTAATTTACCCGACGGAGCATGCGCAGTACGTCCGGCGCGGGAGCGCGCCTAATTTAAATGGGACTCGCCCATTTGAATAGGAACGCCTTGCGCCGGACGGATTTAAGTTACAGCGCCGCAAAATTCCAGGTAAGTGCTTTGTGGATCGGCACCTAACTTGGGAATTTTGCGGCGGAGTAACTTAAATCAGAAAAGTTACGTTGCCCCAAGGCTTTGTGGATAACCCCCTATAACTCTAGATCAGTGGTGTCCAAATTGCAGCCCTGGAAGCACCATTCCCTCTACTGACATCATCAATCGGGACTATTCTTCTCATTGATAACAATGGGGCACTATTCCTCCCATTGAATCCAATAATGGGACTGTAACGGAATGGCCCGTGACACCCAGAGACTTTTGAAGGATGTGGGGTACTCCTATGCCAGTTTCACTAATGACTTTTGGGTCTAGGGTCATCCTATGTCCCTTTTGGGCATAGGATGACTGAGAACTGATATCGTGAATTACATGAGATGGGACATTAATGATAATTCATGTACTGCAGGATCTTTACATATTACAGGTCAATAAGAATGTCTCATCCAATGCGTAACGTAGACTGTTGAGATGCTAATTAAGTCTGCTACTGTAGCAGACTTAATTAGCATCTTAATTAGCACTTAACTAGCACTGTACTGTTGGAGCTTGGTAGCCAGTCTGGCTGCCTATTATGGGATGTTTAAGTGTCTTGCTGTGATTGCATTTCATTGTCCATTGTGTTAATTAGGTCTGCTCCTGAGATATTTCATTGTGTATGCTAATGACACTGTTTTGTGTGAAAAGTTTATTGATGGTAAAATGTGGAATGTGACTTGTCAAGCTGTAGTAATTAACCCCTCTAAATGCGGTGCCAGAGTGTTTGTCTGGATGTGGATTGGAGGGGGAACTCGTTAACCACCCATTGTGTGATGTTTTGGGTGGAGAGTTTCATTGTCCCTGTAACTACTGTAGCATGCTTGTAACTGTATAAAAACCTGAGAGTGTACCATTAAAAGTATTCATTCATTTTGGAACCAGTAACAGAGCTGTGTGTCTCGTTATTCTGGGAATTGGAATGGGTCCTGTCGGCTGGATTATGGAGTGTCGGATAAGCTGTCTTGGGTTGGTGGAATGGAATATCGTAAACGGTGTTAACCCCTGACCGTTACAGGGACGTTGAAGCTGGGGCATTATCTTTTCCCACTGGCCACAGCCTGCCCTCCTAAAGCATAAAGGACTGTGAATTAGCCCTTTGTAGTAGCAGCCAATCTCACCATATCCAAGTCGGTTCCTTCCAATACATGAACTAGTTTTTCTATTTTTGTGTTCTCCGTAAACAGAAAGTCATCATCCACCCAAAGGAAATATTTGGTGGCTACTTGGGATACAGCAAGATTCCTGCCCGCAAACCATCCCTGGAAAAAACAAGGCATGTTTATTGCTCAGAAATATTTCATTATCCAATCTGTAGGCCACCTGAGTTAATAATCCTTCACAAATTAGAGATGTGCAACATCAACAGCATTGTGAACCATTGTCACTATTAGGAAGCCAATTTAGAGCAATGTTGTACAGCTGATGCTGGAGTGGGTGAATGTAGAAAGGAAGAGGCTGAAAGGCCGGAGAAGATGAAACAAGGGATGAACCTTTTTTTGGAATTGTTGACATTTATCCAACTGTCTTCGCCATGCTCATGCAGACACATCATTTGTTGAACTCCAGGCACATGGCTAAATACATATATAGAAACTGTTTTACCTGTCAAATGATTTGTATTTTTGTTTATCCATTTCTTAAATTCACAAAGCTCTGCCACACAGCACTGTCTGACAAGGGAGGGGAACTTATTTTTCCTCTGCTGCAGTTCATTAAGACTACCTGAACCAACCACTTACCCATATCTATGTCCTAGTCTCCCCCCTTTCCATAAATAAAAACTCCACACATATTATCCTTGAATGGACGTAGGGGTCGGCCACAGCTTTATTTGTTAAAACATAAACAACATCTGTTTAACCTTAATACCATCTTATGGTAAATTACCAAGGGGGGGGGGGAAGCAACCAGCCAGCCGCCGGCCTAAACCGACGGGCATAAAAGCCTTCCCCCTTTTCCTTTATTATTATTACCGCCAGCTGTGACTTAACAATAAATATCTCACTTAAACACGATAACAAGGCCTGTAAAACCAAAGCCATTATACGTAAACCGTACGGGATAACCACCGTTATAACACCACCGTAACATTTGTTACTCGCACATTTCCATATTTTTTTTTTTAACAATATATATCCTTTTATTTCCTTTGTTTTTTGTTTTTTTTTAAAACCACCTAAGCTGTTGGATAAAACGGGAAAAACCAGGGGAGGGAGGGCGGGAATCTCACTTGCTGGGGGCTGCTGCAGGTAAGAGGAAGAAGGTGGGAGGGAAATCCCCCCTTAAAGCCTTGGTCACATGCTCCCCAAAACCCACCCCCTCGTTCTTGTTTAATTGGTCCTGTCTGCCTTGTAAAACCCACCCTCCCAGAGGGAGGGAGGGAGAAAGGGGGGGAACTAAAAGGGAGAGACACATTTAACCCTTTCCTGGACTGTCCCATTACCTCAGGCAGTCCGTGGCACCTAGCCCTACTTGGGCCGGTGCCCACCAGGCTGACCATACATGGATCCTTTTTTTTTTTAAATGGATCCTGAACTTTCTACTCCCTCCGGAGTGGCTTCTGTCTCCTAACAGGTCAGCATTGCAATACCGTCTCTGTAAGGAGCACTTGGCCCCCTTTAAATGAACCTCTTCAGACCCCAGCTAAAAACTACCAGCCCCCCTGGCTGCCTTGAAGAGTATCCCAGAGCAATGCATTCCAGACTTGCAGCACTGTCCCAGGGAGATCTGGTTGGGTATGGCACCTAGCAGCCCTCTCCCTTGTAAGCCCTGGGCGTGCAGAGGCACTCACATGTCCGTGTCCTGCAACTGCAGGTGAAACTGTTTCAGGCCTTTTGCTGGGCTAGTTTTCTTCCTGGCTAACAGGCTGTCCTTCCCCAGTTGACAGCAGGGCATTGGAAATCCCTCTTTCAGAGTCCTTCCTACTTCCAGCCTCCAGCCTAGAGGCAGACCTCCTTTCTTCAGGGCCCCCTCCCAGGCCATGCACAGCAGCACTTCAACACTCCATCTTCAACCCGACTCCCCTGCTGGCCAGACTTCTCAATATTTATGGGCTGGTTCACCCACCCTGCCAGGCATCCTGGGGGATTTACCATATTCCCATAAATATTCAGATTCCTTCGCCTATACCGGGGATATGCAATTAGCGGACCTCCAGCTGTTGCAGAACTACAATTCCCATGAGGCATAGCAAGACTCTGACAGCCACAAGCATGAAACCAGAGTCAGAGGCATGATGGGACTTGTAGTTTTGCAACAGCTGGAGGTCCGCTAATTGCATATCCCTGCCCTATACCCTCGCCCACTAGCTTCTAGAAATTGCCACAAAACATCCAGAACCAGGGGGAGGCGCTAGAACACTGGTCTGCAGAGCCTTCCAGCCAGACCTGAATCTGAACCCTGGCCAAATTAACAGGCTCATACAGCTACCATAAGTCAAGTACATTTTTCTACACCTATTCAAGCACTAGAGGGTGCTGCAAAAGATACATCTAAGAAAGCATAAATGAATACAGAGCTGCATTAACGTGTCCTGGATTACATACGCCTGGAGTTCAGTATTAAAAAAATATTGTGAGAGAGAGAGAGAGAGAGACTTGTAAAGCGCAACACATGCGAACTGAATCGCCTCTGGGCGCTGTATCCATTTCATGGGTAAGGAACCCCTTGACCTCAGAAGAGATGGGTTTTAATCTTTCTCCTGAAGGCCAAGTGGTCCGACTCCAGTCGGATGGTGGTTGGTAGTACATTCCACAGGCGAGGTCCCTGGACTGCAAATCTTCGATCTCCTTTGGACTTGTATCTGGCCTTGGGTATCTGGAGGAGGTTTTGATTGGTGGATCGCAGAATGCGATTGGGGTTATGGGCTTTTATTTTTTCGCATAGATATTGGGGGGCGTTGCCTTGAATACACTTATGTATTAGGCAGAGTGCCTTGAAAGTGATTCTGTCTTTTACCGGCAACCAATGAAGGGATCTCAGTGAAGGTGAGATTGATTCCCATGGTTTTTTCCCAGTCACTAGTCGAGCGGCCGTATTTTGAACGACTTGCAGACGAGTGATTTGGTATTTGGGGAGTCCTAGATAGAGGGCATTTGCGTAGTCGAGTCTGGAATTGATGATTGTTCCCACCACGACTGCAATGTCCTCTTTCGGGATAAAGGGTGTGAGTCTGCGTAGTAGGCGCAGCAGATGGTGGGATCCGCTGACTACTGACCCTATTTGTGCATCCATTGTCATGTAGGTATCGAAAATGACTCCAAGACTTTTGACTTTGGTGCTAGGGGTGATAGTTTTACCCAGAATGGGTGGGGGAGTCCATGTTGACGCGGGGTGATTTTTCCGGTTAGCGTGAAACAGGAGAAGTTCTGTTTTTGAACCATTGAGTTTAAGATAACTGTTTGTCATCCAGTTATCTATTAGAGTGAGGCATTTCTCTAGTCCAAGAGAATGATCCTTTTTGTTGCAGATGCGGAAATACAGTTGTGTGTCGTCTGCATAGGAGTGGTAAAGTAACTTCTGGTTACTGATGATTTCAAAGAGAGGGCGAAGATAGATATTAAACAATACGGGCGATAAGGGAGATCCCTGAGGGACTCCGCATGACACCGTACGTTTTTCAGAAGTGAAAGACCCCAGTTTCACTATTTGTGATCGGTTTTCCAAGAAGGAGGAGAACCAAGGTAACACACATTCAGCGACTCCGGCTACTTCAGCTAGCCACTTGTAGCAGCCATCCATAATTCTAGTGGAATCTGTGACTCAGTTGGGCAAATTTCTCTTTACAACCTGTCCCTGTGACAACCATACAACTGGGAGGAGGGGTGTCTGTCACCAGGATAAGATATATAACAAAAAACTCTATTTTGTCGCTTCCCTCAGTCATAGAAACGGGATAGACTTTACCTTAGCAAATGGCATAATGTACTGTTCTACATTTGGATCTTCAATTTTCTCTGGCTTCTCATTGTCATCTGCCACGATGACCTTTATGTCGGGGTAATACAGACGTATACTTTTTATTAGCTGCCGCAAATTATAATAACGCAGAAATGTCTTTGTGGTGATTGTCACCAAGGAGCTAATATTTCCACCTACAAATAAAATATACAAAATATGAGACAGTCATGTCAGCACACACTGCACATCATCATCATTTTGGTTTGCGAATTGCTGTCTGGGGTTCAAGCTTTTCTTTGACACCTCGAAATTCCTGTAGCATTTTCATAATATTATGGTATGTGCACATCAGAATATACTGTATAGGATGTAATGTAAGACCTTACATTTTTGGGGATGGGTGGAAGAAAGGAACATCTAATTTCTTTGTTAATCATCATTACATGTAGGATGGTGTAATTAGTAATTTAGACAATTAAATTGGATCCCTCCTTATCCCCAGTATAGCGATGTCATAATTCCCCTATTGGCATACCAGGAGTGTGTGCGTTCCTTCTTCATCATAGTTTCTGGTTCCAGCATCCTGGTTTTGGCTATGATAAATCCCTGGCTGTGTGTCCATCTGCAAGGTGATTAATGTGGCCAGTCTCTGGTTGGAGACCAAACCTGATTTAAGCAAGCCAAGCCTGCAGTCTCATGCTTGTGATAGTGTGTGTATTATGTGCAAGCACTCTGTCTGTCTGTCTGTCCTGCTCTGCTGTATGGATTCCCCTATTTATGTCCTCGGATCAGATATCAAGTACTCTCTGCCTGCCATTTGACTATGGATTGATCCCCACTATTCTGAACCTTTTCTGCCTTATGGCTGGAATGTCATTGTCATCATCCACCCTGCCTGTCTGATAACCACATGTACCCATTGGCATTGCTCAGTTTGGGCCTGCCCCAGAGTGGTGGTCAGGCACTATAGCATTGTGTATAAGATCAGGGGGCAACCGAGTACCGGTAGGCCTGCTTGCCTTATGGGAAAGGGAGCTGCTATAGGTGAAGAACACAGAAGCTAGCTATAGTGTCTGACCACCTGTGTTAGGGGTAAGCATGACATGGAAATTCCCATTTATAAACCACCCCTGTAAAATATCTACTTTACAGGGCTGCAATGGAAGATCAAATATATATAAAAAAAAATATATATATATATATATATATATATATATATATATATATATATATATATATATATATAAAAAATTGACTTTATGCAAACAACTGTTTAACAAAGGTGTTTTAGTACATATAGAAAAATGAAATGTTAGACACAGAACAAAAGCTAAAAATCAAAAGATTTACCTAATAAAAACAAGTAACCCCCAAAAATTATCATGTTGGTAAAGACAATGTAAAAGTACACCCATAGGTGTCATTTCTTCAAAATATTTACAAAAATGTGAGGGGTGTACTCACTTTTGTGAGATACTGTATATAATATATATATATATATATATATATATATATATATATATATATATATATATATATATATATATATATACATATATATATATATATATATATATATATATATATATATATATATTAATCCACTCATAGTGAACATACAAATCCAATTACAAAATAGTTGCAGTGTAAAATCTACATAAGGCACAATGCAATGATTTTCAAATCTCATACACCCATATTTTAATAGAAAATATATCAAATGTTTAAATTTACAATTTTAAGAAAAAAAAATATTCTTTTGAAGTTGATGGCAGCAGCATCTCTTCAAAAAGTTGGGACAGGGAAACAAAAAGTTGGCAAAGTAAGTGGTACTAAGTAGGAAGAATATTTTACAACTAATTAAGTTAATTGGCAACATGTCAGTAAAATGACTGGGTAATAAAAAGAGTATCTTATGCCGCGTACACACGATCGGATTTTCCGTCGGGAAAACCTTGAATGTTTTTTTTCCGACGGAATTCCGCTCAAGCTTGGCTTGCATACACACGGTCACACAAAAGTTCTCTGAACTTTCGTCCGTCAAGAACGCTGTGACGTACAACACTACGACAAGCCGAGAAAATTAAGTTCAATGCTTCCGAGCATGCTTCTAATTGTTTCCGAGCATGCGTCGGAATTTTGTGCATCGGAATTGCTACAGACGATACAATTTTTTTCCGTCTGAAAATTTGAGAACCAGCTCTCAGTCTTTTGTTGGCAGAAATTATGACAGCAAACGACCGATGGAGCATACACACGGTCGGAATTTCTGCTCAGAAGCTCACATCGGACTTTTGCTGTCGGAATTTCCGATTGTGTGTACGGGGCATTGAGAGTCAGTGTCTCGGAAGTAAAGATGGAAGGAAGTTCACCCATTTGTGGAAAAACTGCATCTAAAGATTGTCAAATAATTTCAGAACAATGTTCCTCCATGTAAAATTGCAAGGACTTTCAATATATCATAATCTACAGTACATAATGTCAAAAGCTTCAGAGAATGTGAAATCTCTGTGCATAAGGGACAGGGCCGAAAAAGCATTATTGGATGCCCGTGATCCTCTGCTCACTCAGACAGCACTGCATTAAAAACAGGCATGGTTCTGTGATGGACATCACTGTATGGGCTCAAGAAGATTAAAGGAACACTAAAGGTTTGTTTTTTATTAGATCAACTGATTGCTGTAAGCTAGAGCATTTAAATATTACTTACCTCGTTTTTCCTTTTGACCTCCAAAATACAGTAATCCAGGTTTGAAAATGCCATTTCCTGTCTCTCCTCTTCTTGCTTTCCACCAGCATCTGAGCCCTTTTGCATAGTGGAAAGCAGAATGTGCTCACCCCCTCCCTATGACTACAGCTTTGCGTGAAGATGCTCTCTTATCCCTCACAGGCATGGAGGCTAAGCCTAATGGGAACTGTAGTTCCCATTAGGCCGTGATGTAGCAAGAATGAATGCGCACCGCAAACCAGGAAGTCAGTGAGAATAATGATTCAGGAGTGCTGGAGGTGAATAAAACAGCTCGATTTCAACAGGTATCAAACTAGTTATAATGCAAAACATTACTTTTTACTTTATCAGCTACTGTCAGACTTAAATTTAAGAGGAAAATATTTTTGTCTTTACAACCCCTTTAACTCCAAAAATCACTGTCTGTGAATACAGTTCACTGTGCCATCCAAAAATGCAACATAAAGCTCTATCATGTAAAGAAGAAGCCACATGATCCAGAAACAACACCGTCTTCTCTGGGCCAAAGCTAATTTAAAATGGTCTTTTGCAAATTGAAAAATTGTTCTTTGGTCAGACAAAACAAAATGTTACATTCTCTTTGGCAACCATGGGCTCAGCCTCCTGCGTATGAAAGAAGAGAGGGAACTTCCAGCTTTTTATCAGCCCTCCATTCAAAAGCCTACATATCTGATGGTATAGGGCAGCCCTCAAAATTTCCACTCGCCTGGTCGCATTTGGCGAGTGGATTAAAGCTGGGGGCGAGTGATGACAGGGCTGCATGACCAACAGTCCAATCTGTGCCTACACTTAGACCCCCCCTGCGATTGGCGGCCGAAGAGGAAGGACAGAGCAGTACACAAGTGCTCTCCTTACAATTCATGGGACCTGACCTCTCTGAGCCCGCCCCCGACCAATGTAGCTGGAGAATGAGAGCAGGAAGTAATGATTGCACTGTGCAGGCAGGGGGGCGGGTGCAGTGCTACCATCTACATGAGTGAGGTGGCGGATTGCGATGATTACCACTCCGGGTGTCCCAGGTAGGCAGTGCTCACTGAAAGTTGCCCTGACATGAGAGCGGCAGCTTTCCAGTTTGTGCAGTTTTCTTCTCCTTGTGCTCTAAAGGGTAGATTCACGTAGAATGGCGCAACTTTGTGCGGGCGTTACGTATCCTATTTACGTTACGCCTCCGCAACTTTTACAGGCAAGTGCCGTATTCTCAAAAAAAAGTTGCGGCGGCGTAGCGTAAATAGGCCGGCGTAAGCCCGCCTAATTCAAATTGTGAAGAGGTGGGCGTGTGTTATGTAAATCAGGCTTGACCCGCCGCGTTTGACGTTTTTCCCGAATGGCGCATGCGCCGTCCGTGGAATTTCCCAGTGTGCATTGCTCCAAAGTACGCTGCAAGGACGTCATTGGTTTCGACGTGAACGTAAATGACGTCCAGCCCCATTCACGGACGGCTTACCCAAACGACGTAACTTTTTCAAATTTCGACGCGGGAACGACGGCCATACTTAACATTGGTACGCCGCACTTACGCCACCATATAGCAGGGGTAACTATACTCCGGGAAAAGCCTAATGTAAACGGCGTAACTGTACTGCATCGGCCGGGCGTACGTTCGTGAATTTGCGTATCTAGCTGATTTACATATTTCGATGCGTAAATCAGCGTACACGCCCCTAGCGGCCAGCGTACAGGAGCAGTCTCTGACCTTTTCCTGTACGATGTCTGCAGTCTCTGACCATCTCTGGTATCATCATGTCTGCAGTCTCTGACCATCTCTGGTATCATGTCTACAGTCTCTGATCATCTCTTGTATCATGTCTGCAGTCTCTGAACTTCTCCTGTACTATGTCTGTAGTACCAGACTCTCTAACAGAAACCCTCTCTGTGTCCATTAGAGACCCCCTCCAGGCTCCATTAGTGTACTGTAATTTGTTTATTGTTAAGAGATCATGGGAGGATCCCAGGGTAATGAAGACTCCTTAGGGGAGCATCTCTGTGTTTGAGTTGCTGCCATAGAAAGGTTTGTAATGGGGAGGAGTTAGTAAGATGACCACACCCATGTGGGGGCGCCAGAAATATTTCTGCACCCAGGCGTTGGTGACCCTAGGATCGGCCCTGCCCGGGGGCCCCATGAGTTGTCAGTCTGCCCCTGAACATGTATTGTGAAGCCATAAGTAGGTTATTGGTTGCAATAAACCATTGCAGCTCATTGAATTTCTGCTAGAATTCAGTTGCCCATGACCCCAGAGAATTTGTTTTCTCTTGATGCGAGGGAGCCACGAACATGCAATAAAAGTAAGCGATTCCTTTCCTTTCTTTTGATTGATCTTGAACAAACATGAGTAGATCTGTAGGTATCTCAACATCTTCTCGAGAAAAGAGTCCAAGATATGTCTAAGAAGAAGATATTTAAAGAAATCCCTGTGTGGGAAATGATAACGGTGTTGCAACTTTGTGTAAGACGAAAAAGCAAGCCCATCGAAAAGGTGGCCAAGTGTGTGTATTCCTGAGGCCAACCATTTACAGAGTGAGATATCCTAGATGACAAACTCTACGGAGCATAAAGGAAGTGTTAATATGTTCAAAGATTTATGTTGGGATGTATAGTCCAGGGATGAGTCCTCCCTATATGAGATATGGAGGATCTAGAAACACAATGGGGCAGATCCACAAAAGGATTACGCCGGCGTATCTACTGATACGCCGGCGTAATTTTAAATTTCCCGCGTCGTATCTTTGTTTTGTATCCACAAAACAAGATACGACAGCATCTGGGATCAATCCGACAGGCGTACGTCTTAGTACGCCGTCGGATCTAAGGTGCAATTTTTCGGCGGCCGCTAGGTGGCGTTCCCGGCGAAATCCGCGTTAAGTATGCAAATTAGCTAGTTACGGCGATCCACGAAAGTACGTCGGCCCTGCGCATTTTTTTACATCGTTTTTGTTCGGCTTTTTCCGGCGTATAGTTAAAGGTGCTGTTCTGAGGCGTACTCAATGTAAAGTATGGCCGTCCTTCCCGCCTAGAAATTTGACATTTTTACGTTGTTTGCGTAAGTCGTTCGCGAATAGGAATTTGCGTAGAATGACGTCACCGTTGTAAGCATTGGCTTGTTCCGGTTAAATTTCGAGCATGCGCACTGGGATCCCCCCAGGGACGGCGCATGCGCAGTTAAAAAAACGTTGTTTACGTCGGGTCATGACGTATTTACATAAAACACTCCCCCATTACATCCATTTGAATTCCGTGCCCTTACAACGCAAGAGATGCACTACGCCGCCGTAACTTACGGCGTGAATTCGTTGAGGATTCGAAACAAAAAAAAGTAAGTTACAGCGGCGTAGTGTATCTTAGATACGCTACGCCCGGCGCAATAATGCGCCATTGAACGTGGATCTACCCCAATGCCTTTATGGATTAGCTGGATGATCTAGTTTATTTGTCATGTATCATTTGACAGATTTTTGTTATCCACTCCAGGATAAATTCCTTTATTTATATACTTTCAAGGGACTGCTGCCCTCCCTCCCCAAAGCACCTTGTCTCCATGTTGATGGGGACATGGGTCTCTTCCCCCAAAACAATGCAAAAAAACACTCACATGGTACAAGTGTCTCCCACTCCGTGAGGACATTGAATGAAGAAACACGTAGGGCAGGGCTAAGACGCTGATGTCACCACGCTTGATTTGATCATGCTCATGGCTTGGGTTCACAGCCATGGACCTTAGTGTCGGGGAGACACTTGTACCATGTGAGTGTTTTTTTATTTTTTTGCATTGTTTTAACAAAGCCTATTAAAATGTTATTATGCCATGGAAGCCTTCCACCTTTTGTCTTACTTTATGAGTGGCCGTGACCTACATGTGAATCTATGATTACAAGAGATAAGGAATGGGAGCCCATACCCTGGAAATGTACCCTTTGGAGAGTCATATATTAAAAAAAAAAGCAGCTGCTGGTTTATAACATGACCAGCCAGTACATCTGGTGAGTCATTATAGTGTGGATGGTGACGGATCGCACTGGGTGTCACTTTGAGTGTTTTTTAACACATTATAAGAAGATTTCTTCCAAACTCACTGACATCAGATTTTTTTTATATAAGTACCATTTTGCATCATTGGTGGAGTTTTTTGAATGGAGTAGTATTTTTTGGACTTTGCACTTTTTATAATATTTATTATGTTTATTGCACCTTATTTGTAGATAGCATTTGCACTTTATGTATATGAATATTTGAAGTTATGAGTTTATATAATTGAAGGATTTGATATATACATATTTTTTATGCTGATATTTTTAATTCACATTTGTTTTGAATGATATTCACGCATTTATAATAACAATATGTTTTATTTTTATTTTAAATATTTCTTTTTTTTTTCAAATAACAATTTTTTATTTTCGAAAAAAGGTCAATACAAAATGTAGCAGCATTTCAAGTGTAAGATAATAGAGGTAATACAAAAATTCCAGCTGAATGTGCTTACACAGCGGCCACATTCTTGGTTATACATTCAGTAACGTATAAAACAACTAGGTAACAAAGAGGAGAGGAGAAGAAGTGAGAGGGTAGAGTAGAAGAAGAAGATGGGGAAGGAAGAGAAAAGAAAAAAAAGGGGGGAGGAGAGAGAGAAAAAAGAAAGAGAAGGGGGGAGACTGGGGGAAGGGGAGGGGGGGGGGAGCAGGCAGGAGTGTCGGGTGAGGTAGTGTACCTTGGTGGTCTGTTGTCAGCTCACGGCGGGTCCTCCACCGAATGCCACCTCTCCCAGACCAGGTCATGGTCCTCCAGCCTATCCCGAATCCTAGCTGTCATTTTTTCCATAAGCTCTACATCCTTGACCCTAGCATAAAGGGCTTCCTGGGGTGGGGGCGTTGGTTTCTTCCAATAAAGTGCTATCAGGCACCTCGCAGCTGTGGTTATGTGTCTCAGGAGTTTCTTATAGGGTTTAGCTATGCGGGGTTGGGATAGGCCCAGTAGGAACAGCTTCGGGGAGAGGGGTATGGGTGCCTCCACGAGGCGGGTCAGGAGCTCTTGCACCCGAGTCCAAAACTGGACTATCAAGGGACAGGTCCAGTAAATGTGGAACAATGTGCCCCTGGCCTGGTTGCACCGCCAGCATCGGTCAGAGGTGGAAGGATAAATCCTGTGGAGGACGTCTGGGGTCAGGTACCAAAAGAACAGCACTTTATATGTATTTTCCTTATAGAGGGTGCAGATTGAGCTCTTGGCCGCCTGCCTCCAGACCGCCCTCCACTCATCCTCTTCGAGCTCCCCTCCCAGCTCCTTCTCCCAACGGAGCATGTAGGTGTGTTTGCCTTTAGTTTGTAAGGGGTATTCATTTAGAATTTGATAGATATCTGATATGAGGCCCCTGCGGGCTGTGCCCTCGAGTATGATGCGCTCAAATGGGGTCGGTTTTGAGAAAAGGAGCCGGGGGGCCATCGTGTGGGCGTAGTGGCGGATCTGTAGGTAGCTGAAAAAGGCTTGTCGTGGAATGTCGTGTTTGGCTTGGAGCTCAGTGAAGGAGTGCAGGGTGCGGGATCTGGGGTCTACTAGGTGACCAAAGTGAAACAGATTTCGCGATGCCCAGGGCCATGACATCTGGTGGGTGAGACTCGTCGGTAGTTTAGGGTTATAGAGGAAGGAGGTCAGCAGGGAGCTATCAGACGTGAGTCGACAGTCTTGGGCTAGCCTCCTCCAGGTACTTTGCAGCTGCCGCATGGAACCCAGCAAACGTCCGGGTTCCACCGTCGCGTTTGCGTTCCATAAAAGATTATTGGGGTGTATTGGGGCCAGCCAAATCTTTTCCACCTCCGTCCACCTGTTGTAGGACTTCTGGGGAAACCAAGATGCCACCGCTCGAAGTTGCGAGGCCTGGTAATATTTGACCAGGTCAGGGAAGGCCAGTCCTCCCTCGGTGCGCGCGGCCGTCATGACCGAACGTGGGATCCTGTGGCGCTTGTAGTTCCACACATACCGGAGGAGGTCCGCTTGTAGGGCGCGCAGGTGAGCGTACGGGACCGGGATTGGTAAGGTCTGGAAAAGGTACAGCAGTTTTGGCAGGATCACCATCTTTATGGCTGCTATCCGGCCCAAAAGGGATATCTGGTGAGACTTCCATTTATGGATCAACGCCCTTATTGAGCTGTATAGGGGGGGGAAAATTGGCCTGGTACAAGGATGCGAAGTTCGGGGTGAGCTGGACCCCCAGGTATTTCAGGGAGGTTCGCTCCCAGTGGTACGGGAAAACGGACTGTAAGTGCAAGGCCTCGGGTCCGGGCATATTAATTGGCATGGCCATAGACTTGGACGTGTTGGTTTTATAACCCGAAAGGACCCCGTAGCGTTCCAGTTCCCTTTGTAAGTTGGGTAAGGAGATGCGGGGACGCGTCAAGGTCAGAATGATGTCGTCGGCAAAGAGGGAAATTTTAAATTCCCTTCCCCTTACTGGGATACCCCGAATATCCGGGTTGCCGCGAATCGTTGCTGCTAGAGGTTCTATGCAAAGGGCGAAGAGGAGGGGGGACAGAGGGCACCCCTGGCGAGTGCCATTAGTAACGGGGAAGGTGGATGAAGTGGCAAAGGGAGTTTTCACCTGTGAAATCGGATTAGTATAGAGGTGTCGGACCGCCTGGAGGAAAGGTCCCCCAAAACCCATGTGTCTTAACGTGGCGAGCATGAAGGGCCAGCCAAGGCGGTCAAACGCCTTTTCTGCGTCTAGACTCAGGAGCAAGGACTCCGAGCCCTCCCTGCCCGCCACGTCAATTAGGTCAATCACCTTTCTCGTGTTGTCTCCCGCTTGGCGGAGGGGGACAAAGCCCACCTGGTCTTTATGGACCAGGGAGGGTAAGACTACGTTTAAGCGGAGGGAGAGGACCTTCGTAAAGATCTTAAGATCTGAGTTCAGCAGGGCTATTGGCCTGTAGCTGGCGCATAATGCGGGGTCCTTGTCTGGTTTAGGGATAAGGGTGATAAATGATCGCTGCATGTCTTGTGGGATGGGGGTGCGTTGTAGAAAGGCGTTGAAGAGCTTCGTCATATGGGGAAGGAGTGTGGGGAGGAAGGTCTTGTAATATTCGTATGGGAACCCGTCTGGGCCTGGGGATTTGCGAGCGGGTAGGGCCTTAATGGCCAAGGTCAGTTCCTCTCCTGTAATGGGAGCGTTTAGGGAGGCCAGGTCCTCCGGTTTTAGCCGAGGGATGCCCGCCTGTGTCAGGTATCGTGTCATCCTATCTAACAGGTCCGGGGAGGGGGGGGTTATGGGGGATTTCTGGCTTGTTGTACAAGTCCGCGTAAAATGCTGCGAATGCATCCGCAATACTTTGGGGGTGTGATACAATATTACCCGATCTGTCCTGGACCTGGTGCGGGGTGGAGGCGAGTGCGCGGTCTGTTAGTTTCCTTGCCAATAAAGCTTGCGCCTTGTTGCCCTTGTCATAGTATACCTGTCGTAGGCGAACTAGGGCTTTCTCGACTCGACCCAGCGCCAGGTCCCGGAGTGTTGACCGTACCAGGGCGATACGTTTAAGGAGCATTAGGGAGGGTGAGGTCAGTAGGCGATTTTCTAGGGTTCGGAGCTGCGTTTCCGCCTGCTCTCTAGCCGACTCAGCGTTCCGTTTTAGGGCCGAAGAGATGGCCATGCAACGTCCTCTGATTACCGCTTTATGCGCGGCCCATAGAGTGGCAGTGGAAATGTCCTGGGTGTCATTTTCGTTAAAGTAGAGTTGAAGGGCAGAGTCTATTTCCATTTTAGAGGGGGTGTGCTTGAGAAGGAAATCATTTAGACGCCAGTTATAGGGCCTACGGGTGGGGGCGTTCAGGTCAAGGGTCAAGGTAATGGGGGCATGGTCGGACCAGGAGATGGGCAGAATCCGTGCTGTCTCAGTAACACGTAACGTGGTGTTGTTTAGTAGGAAATAATCTATGCGCGAGTGCGTATGGTGGGGGGATGAGTAAAATGTAAACTGGCGGTCCCCTGGGTGAAGCGCCCTCCAAGCATCAAACAAAGCATGCCTCCTCGTTAGCTGACGGAAGAGCCTAGAGTCCCGCAAGGCCCTTGCCTGCGAGGCCCGAGGATTCACCACCAGGCGATCCCAGGTAGCCGAATGAGGTAGATTAAAGTCCCCTCCCACTACCAATAGGTCGTGGGGGGATCTGGCCAGACGAGCAAAAACCCGACCTAGGAATCTATGCTGATGTGCATTGGGGGCGTACAGCGTGCATAGGGTTATGTCCCGTGAGTGCCACGTTCCCCGCAGTATAATGAAGTGGCCTAGGGGGTCTATGTAGGAATCTGTGCAGGTGAAGGGGGTGCCCTTTTTTACCAAAATTGCTACCCCTGCCCGTTTCCGTGAGCTAAAGGCCTGATATATTAAGGGGAAATATCTGGACGCGAACGCAAAGGAGTCGCCCTTAGAGAAGTGCGACTCCTGTACCATTACTATCTCCGCCCCTGACTGCCTAAATTCCCTAAGTGCCAGATGACGTTTCCTGTTGGAGTTAAGCCCGTGGACGTTCAGGGATAGTAACTTAGCCATACTGTGGGTGGAGTGACCGTGGTTCATACTTAGCTGGAGTCAGGTGCGTTGCATTCGGTTCTGGGAGGGCGAGTGGAGGAGCCGCCGGGCCGACAGCCACCTGGACGCGCCGTCGGGTCCTGCCTGCGGGGGGGGGGAGAGAGAGGTGTCTGAAAAGAAAGAGAAAGATGAGAGCAAAAGACCAAAAAAAGCACACATCAACATTCAACAACGTGGGCCCGAGTGGCCTAGGGGCCCTCAGGTCCCAACAGTTCCTTAAGGACCTCCCGACCGAAATGTCCAAAAATGTGGGTCGGGGGGGCAAGGGGGTGGCGTGGAGAGGTTCCACTAGGGGGATTGGGAAGGAAGGAACTCTCAGGCTATCAGCCATGGGGGGGGGTCCGTACTCAGAAGGGCAGCCTCTACGGTGTCTCGTCCAAGACAGGCCCGATGTGTAGCGTTAAGGTAGGGCTGGGGCAACCGGGGGGTAAAATAACTGAATAACAACAAAAAAAAAAAAAAATAAATAAATCAAGAGGGCTTCATGTAGATTTCTGGGCGGCTCTTGTGGCCAGGGCGGCCGTCTCAGGTGGGGCTGTGCCTGGGGGGTTTTCGGGCAGGGTCACGTCCCCTGGGGCGTCTGGGCGGGGGGACTCTCTGCCAGACCACTGGTGGAGGGGGTGGCGTGGCCACAAGGTCCCAATCCGGCAACTGGGGGACGGGGATGTCCAGGGTTCTGCAGAAGGCGTCTAGGTCCTCCGGGTAACGCAAGGTGGCAGAGGTCCCCTGGTGGGTGGCGGACAGGCTAAAGGGAAAGCCCCATCGGTAGACAATGTCTCTGTCCTGTAAGGTACGGAGCAGGGGTTGTAGTAGCCGTCGTTTCTGCAGGGTGATCCAGGAGAGGTCCGGGTAGAGCTGTAGTGGGTTGTTGTGAAAGATTAGGTTGCGAATGGGGCGCGCTTTACGCATTATAGCTTCCTTCATCGGGTAGGAGTTTACACGGCATATAACATCGCGCGGTTTGGAGGCAGGACCCTTTGGCTTAAGGGCTCTGTGGGCTCTATCCATCTCAATGGGCTTGTCAGCTGGTGCGCCCAGTATGTCGTTGAATAAATTCTGGAGGGTCAGCTGGAGGTCCTCCGCCCCGTCGACTTCGGGGAGACCGCGTATGCGGATATTGTTGCGGCGCCCCCTATTGTCCAGGTCTTCAATGTGCCGCTGCATGTCCCTGAGCATAAGGTGATGGTCTGATGCCTGAGTTTGGGTGCGGTGCACCGCCAGTTTAGTCTCTTGTATCTCCTCCTCCGCCATCTCCACTCTGTCAGCTAAGTGCTTGAGGCCTGTGTGTAGGGCCTGTATTTCAGTGCGGCATGTCGCCTTAACGTCTTCAATCAATTGTTTGAAATCCTCTTTCGTGGGGAAGGCCTGCATATAGGACTGCCATGGCGGGGGAGGATATTGGGGAGCTCCTCTGGTGCCAGTGGGGTTATAAAGTGGATCGGTGGGGGACGGTCGGTGGCTGGAGACCAGTTCTGCGTGCCTTCTGGGCTCTAGGGGGGGGGGGGGGTTGATGGGATGAGTCCCATGGTTCGGACCAGGCCTCAGCCTGATCCCCCAGTGAGGTGGGGGCCCCTCCGTGCCACGGGGTGCTATTGCTGGCCATGGCTGCATATGAAGGGGGAGAGATCCCTCTCCGATCTCCGACCTCGGGCTGGATGGCCTGATGGATCTGTCCCCTGGCTGCAGGGGAGGTGTATTGAGGCCTAGCGCTGGCTGAGACGCTGCCCTGCTCTGGGGAGCTCATGGAGGCCTGGGAGTTGGTGGGGGCTTGGAGAGCCGGAAAGTCCTCCCCAGTGAACGTGGGAGAGGAGGAGTGCTGGGCCCCGTTTTGGAAGTCCTGATCCGGGGCGGTGCGGAGCAGACGGGGGAAGGCCCCCGTACATTGGGTGTCCCGGTCCTGGGGGTCGGGGATGGTTGTGGCCTGTGCCGCATGGTCCGCGGCAGGGGGGCAGGGGTGCGGGGTTCCACTCACCCGTTGCTGGGAGCCATCCGGGCTCTCAGAGGAGGCCGAGGTCTGCGATCGGGTCGGGGATGGCTCTGGATGGCTGGTCTGAGGTGAGCGAGGGGGAGATGTCCCTGTGTTGAACGTGGCCGCGTCCGGCGCCATCTTGTCCCCTTCACCCGGCGGCATGTCGGGTGGCTTAAAGTAGCGCTCGAAGGTCGTGGAGGAGCCTGGCGGGGGTTGGGATGATCCCCGTGCCTTTGTGGATCTGGTGGTCCGCGAACCGCCCATGGATGGCTGCAGAATCCCCCGGTTTTCTGCCTAAGTGCTGCGGGCTGGAGAGGAGCTCTCAGGGGATGCTTCCTTCCAGGCTGGCTTCCGGTCACGCCCCCTATTTTAAATATTTCAAGGGGTGATTACACATATGGTATATAAACTGTGTATGTATATTGTGAGTACATGAAGATTAAGGTTGGGATTATAGGCTAGAGCAGTTTAATATCTTTTTTCATATATGTTTATTTCAGTTTAGATTTCAAGTATTTCTTGTTTAAAATATTCTGGCCACCAGAGGGACGTGGTCACCTACTTTTTAACATGGATTTTTTTTTTCTTCTGTTGTGCATATTTTTTGCCACTAGATGGACCTGATTCACTAACATCATATTATAAAGCATTTTGAAATATAATGTTGAAGGAAATTCACTTTTTACAGTGATAACGTAACCAATAATCACTGCAGCGCTGTCAAATCGTGTGTACACCTAAAATTAAGCTACTTTATACATATACACATTAATTATATACAGTATATGCTATAACCACAACAAAGTACTCTTGTGCATATATAAATAACCCATGTGGCCTTTTATAAATGTGATACAGACTCACAACAAAATATTATTCTAAAAATAATTATAAAGGGTCCTAATAACAATGATGCTCCAGTTTAAATCAGTGTTGAAACAATCATTTACCGATTATTGGTTACTGTTATTACTGAGAGTGTAGTGGAAACATGGTTACAATGGTGTGCTCCTGTCCTCCTGCTAGCTGACATAATTGTGCAGATTGCATTTAATTTCAAATTGATATCTACAGTGATAAAGCATATTTATGGTCGAAGCCCTTTAACCAGGACAGATATAAACCACATAAAACACGCTACAAGACTTACAACATAAAGTAGACCTGAATTGTGCCCTGGTCGACTGGACGGTATACCAAAAAAGGGGGCATACCCAAGATAAGTAAATGGATGATTGTGGAGCGGATGTGTCCCAGAAGTGCCCTGAAAAGGGGATTAGTGGGAGGGTACCGCACACAGGAACCGACAGAGACCGTAGGTGAGTGGTCTGCTTAAGTAACCCCAGGCTCCTCCCATAAATTCAGACCACCATACTGGCCTTCTTATTTATAGTCAAAGCCCTTCAACCGGGACTGATATGAACCACATAAGCATGCCACAAGACTTACAACAAAGTAGACCTGAAGTGTGCCCTGGTCAGCTGGACAGTATGCCAAAAAAGGGGGCAAAAATACTTGGGTAGGGAAGTAATTCTCTTTATTGTTCTGGTAAGATTTATTGAGCAAGCTTGCTGAAGGCTTGCACTATTTCTATCTGAGGGTTAAGGGATATACGGAGCAAAGCAGGCGGATTTCCACCTGTCTAACTTCTTGATGACATGGTCCGGATTCCCGTATTGTAATGCAGCTGAGGCAGCTCCGATCCTAATGTCCCAAATAGCGGCAAGGGTCAAGGCCTAGATTAACAAAGAGGATCCTGATGTGTCGGATGAACTGGCAGCCACTCAGAGCGCCTGGGAGGAAAGGTAGCAATGTGCTGGATTCCGACTGGTTGGGCAGATGGGACAACAACCATTCAAGGATTGGTACTGGGCACTAGGTGTTGTGGGTCTGGAAAAGCTTGATGTCGACCCCGGGACCGCACTGTTGGGTTTTTGACACTACGAGGTGTAAAACAAAGTGGTCTTGAAGGCATGCTAGGTCGCCTCTGTGCAGTACCTGACAGCTGGGGCCATTAATGGTGAACTCACCAGGCTGTAAAAAGCTGTAGAAGGCCAGGTAGATGGCCACTTGGATGACCAGGCTGGGTAAGAACCCAAACGGAGAATGTGACAGGACGGTAGACATATCCCTGAAGATGGTACTTGTGATGGGTAAGTGCTTGCTGTCTATGGATGCCGTGTAGGATGTGCTGCTGTCTATGGATGCCGTGTAGGATGGGCCTGACTGTGTGAGCTGCAAACAGGGATGGCTTACCAAGGTCCTGTAAGGACAAAAAATGCTGGATGCCAGCTACGTAGAGCCTTACGGTGAAATGGAATAGGACGGGGTGTTGTTCTGTCCACAGACCACCTGAACTGATGTTGCCTTACCAGATGTGTCAGGGAGTGAACTAGGGTTACCCTCTTGCAAATATAGAGCAGAGGGATCAGGCAGGTCAATTGTCCTTTTAGAAGTGAAAACTACCTCTTCAGAGCATTCGCCCAGCTGACTATAAGTTAGCTTCTTTGGAGGGTGGATGGTTCTCTTCCCCTTCTCTTCTTGCTCAGACACATAGAGTTCAGCTACTTCTTCTTGAAGTTCTTCTTCTAGAGCATCTTCCTCAGGAACAGTTTCTTCTTCTGGAACGTCTTCCTCTGGAACAGCTTCCTCTGGAACATCTTTTTGTGGAACATCTTCCTCTGGAACATCTTCCTCTGAGGCTCTTTCTTCTGGAACTTCTTCTTCTTGTGGAGCGTCTTCCTCCTCATCAGAAATTCCTTCGCCAAGCCACGAAGTCTCCTCAAGAAGCGTGGCACAAGGCACAAATTCGGGAGAACGCCATTGTCAACCATGTCAGGGGAAGATGGAGTGGGGTCTACGATCTCTTGAGACTGAGACGACCATAACCAGTCGGTACTACCTAATTAGGAATGTTGCGATCTGTAGTTTGTGACATGTGCTCGGACTGCTAACACTTGCACTGCCGGCAAGCTCGATGTATAGCGGCTTTGTCTGCGTAGGTGAAGGGTCGCTCTTCGAAAACAGAGTGACGTGCCAAGAAACGTGTGATAGTAATGCCTGATGAGCCACTAAAATGGTGTATGTGAAGTAAACATTTAGTGAAAGGGTGCTGAAATATAATGTAAAGAAAGGAACCCATGTACTACACACCTGACTCAACGCCCTAGTTTGCGAAGTCCTGGTTGGGGGTCGAAAACTCAGTCGACCTGGAACCTGTAGTAAGGTGACATAGAAGTCCAGAGTCAAACCTGCAATTGCCCCCCCCCCCCCCCTTTTTCACCTGAGTAAATAATGTTCAAATCTGGTGCAGGATGGGCCAACCTGAACTCAACTGACCTAAGGGAGAAATGACAGACAGAAAATGGTGAATGGCCAATATGCCACTGGAGATGGTGAGTGGTCGGATTGAGTGACACTGGAGAAGGTGAGTGGTCGAATTGAGTGCCACTGGAGACTTGCTTGCAACAATTGCAAGAAAGTAGCCTTATCAGGAAGGCGAAAACAAGGATAGCAGAAAATTGAGGAACGACCGACTGCAGTTAGCATACTAATAGATGAAGTAAGATGTGGATGCTGTGTGCATGAATTTGTGCGATGTAGAGCTGAGGATTCAAATTGTTGTGCCGCCAACGCCACTGGACTCGGATCAGGGTGTAGGGTATTACAAATGCATGGTAGTAAGATTTGAGTAACCGACTAAGTATGAGTACATGCAAATGATCAAAGTTGTGAGTATTGCCTCATTAAAATTAAATAGCAAGATCTATAAACTATGCCAACATCCCTGGTGTTTGTAATAGGTATGTCATGACCGGCGCACGCTGGACCCTTCAGACCACGGGCTCCAATCGGGGCCCGCTGTTTGCAGCATTGAACCCGGCCCTCGGCCATTGGGTGTCATGCCTGCAAGGCTGCGCATTGACCAATGCGCGGCCGTCTGAACGGTGAGTCACGTCTGCGTCACACCCACGTGACGTATGACGTGCCTTGGGATTCCTCATTTAAGCTGCTCCACGAGCGGCTTGAGTGAGATGCACGGAGCTCTCCCTGGGGACGGACTGACACTCCACACTTTGTGGTAAGTAAACTTTATATACACCGACCCTGCATCAACTACCTCTGCGCCATTCTATTACCCTAGAAGAATTATTTCCAACTAATTGTTTGACGTTATATCTTTCTTAGATTGGCTCTTGCCGGTGCTTATTTACACTGGCTTTTTGACTGCTTACCGGTATATACCTGTTACTTTCATGTGTCCACCACCCCAGTATCAATTAAATTGATTAAATTATCCTGGACGGTAAGCTGGAGTTTATATTTAACCCCCTCCATCCCAGCACTGATCGCCACCTCCTGATTGTCACCCCCTGGTGTCCTGTTGCTGAATTATCAACTTTCTTGGTTGTCCTTCTCAGTTCTTTGTCTGGGCATCTTTGGTCTCCACTACCCACTACCTCACAATGACCTTTCCTCTTTTTCATTTTTCCCCTTGTGCTCAACTAATTTTTCTCCCTTCCCCCCCTTCTTTGTCCCCCCAGTTCTTAACCAACCTTTCTTTCCTTCCCCTCCCCCTTCTCTTTTTTTTCTCTCCCTTTCCCCCTTTCCCTGCTTTATTTTTTCCCCTTTTTTCTTTTTTCCCCCTCTTTCTTCCCCATTCCACTCTATTCTGGTTAAGTTTTTCTTATTCTTTTAATTTCCAACCTCTTCCCCTCTTTAATTTCCTACCCTTTCCTTTCCTTCTCCCCCTCCCCATCCCTTCCTCCTTGCCCCACCCATTCTTTTTATTCCATATTTTATTCCTGATCACACCCCCCTTTTTTTCCTTTTTTCTCTCTTTTTTATCCTACCCTTTTTTACCTCCCTCTTTTCCCTCTCCCCTCCACCTTTCCCCTCCCCCTCCCCCTTTCTCTTTTAATTCCCCACTTTCTCTCTCTTTCTTTTCTTTTTGTTTCTTCGTTTTCCCTCAACCTCACCCTCCCAACACCCTTTTCTTCTTCTTGCACAACCGTCCCTCAATACATCCATTATTAGGAATAACTTATTAACCCTTTCTATCAGAGCCCGTTCCTATTATCCCCCATGTGCGCCCTAGGGGGCCACCGCCTTGGCCGATCCACGATCACCTTGGCAAATTAAGGTGAGTAGTCTTTTGACTCTCCTACAAGACGCAACACTGAGTTTATGAAATTCTTTATTAAATTATTGTATATAATTGCTTGCTATTATTCTTTTATTTTACTATATCTTACCTATATACCCTATAGACATTCTCCTGAAGAAGCAGTTTTACACTGCGAAACCGGTCGAGACTACGACTCCACCAGTTAGACAAATGGTCCTGTGATCAATCTGATTAGTGGGGTTTGTCCCAATTGTTTTGTATATTTTTTGTACAATTTGTATTAATATAATCTGTCAAAATAAATATTTATATATATTTTTAATATTGTTGTACACTAGTGCCTCTAAAGTCCCAAACAACCTCCCCTCTTTTTCTCTCTCGATCTATGGTCAATCAATCAGGCCCCAAGCAGCCTTGGTTTGTGTTCATTGATCAAGACATACATGCAAATGATGATTTGGTAAATCTACAAAGCGGCGGGGGAACAAGTCAGAGGAACCTACGACATGTGATGATGATAATTTACGAATGTGAAACATGATGGACAACAGCCCATTTGATACAAGAAAGGATTAACAAATCCTACCTGCGACAGAGAGCACGTAGTGATCGACAAGAACAATGAACGGGGTACTGCAACACCCTGGAATTCGAATATACAGACTCACGAACAGTGAGTTCCCCTGGGCTCCTCCTATAGATTCAGGCCACCATACTGGCCTTCTTATATAGATTTTCTAATACTGTATATATCTTTTCTTATCTTTTGTTCCACTATATCGTATTTCCTGCTTGTGCAATTGGCTGACCAATTTTAGCAGGTAGACCCTCCCATGTCTGAGAAAGTTTGTGTGATGCTCTATCAAGAAGACAACCTCATAGAATATTCAGTAAGGGATTTATGGTAAAATCCTTGTTATGTATGTAACTGAATTTTTGGAGACCCTCTACCAAGCAGTAGCGGATGTTGTTATATTTTATGGGGGGTGCGGCAAACAATCCGACTGCCAAACCTACATACTTCCTACTGTCATACCTTCCAGACTCCTCTCCTGTATCATACTGCCCACTGTCATACCCTCCACACTTCTCTCCTGTACATACTACCCATGTTCCTACCCTCCACACTCCTCTCCTGTACATACTGCCCACTGTCATACCCTCCACACTCCTCTCCTGTACATACTGCCCACTGTCATACCCTCTACACACCTCACCTGTACATACTGCCCACTGTCATAACCTCCAAACTCCTCTTTTTATACATACCCATACCCGCCATACCCCCCACAGTCCTCTCCTGTATATACTGCCCACTGTCATACCCTCCAAACTCCTCTCATGTACATACCGCCCACCATCATACCCTCCAAACTCCTCTCCTGTACATACTGCCTACTGTCATAGCCCCCACACTCCTCTCCTGTACACACTGCCCACTGTCATACGCTCCCTCCTCTCCTGTACACACTGCCCACTGTCATACCCTCCCTCTTTTCCTGTACACACTGCCCACTGTCATAGCTCCCACAGTCCTCTCCTGTACATACAGCCCACCATCAAACCCCCCACACACCTCCTCCACACTTTTCTCCTGCAGATTCAGGTGTAAAGGAAAACTCTGTGGATTCAGATGTAAGGGGAAACTGCAGAATAAGATGTAAAGTGGAAACAACCTAATTTTGCCTATACTTACCCCGTCCTGGGTCATGTAACCGAACTATTGGTGGTTGTCGAATGGAAACCGGGATATACGCCAAGTATCGGTCCATAGAAAACTTTACTGCAATGAAGATAAAACCAAGAATGGTTAATATATTACCCCAACATTGTTTTATATTCTTGATATGTACAGTAGATGGTGTACCATGTACTTGTGTTAAATAGTATAATTTTCTCTTTGTACTGTATTGCTTCCTTTGTTTGAAATACCTGGTGATCCTGCCAGTCCCCTGTTTTCCTACTGTATATTAAACTAACCACGATGCTAGGCACGAGAGCACATCCATCAGTTTCCTGGCCTGCCTGTCCTCCAACGGTCAGATTTGTGCTGACATAATACAGGAATTAATCCCTTGTATAAATTTCACCAACATTTAGTTCAGCTTGCACGAATGCTTCTGACATTCGTGCAGCAATTTTTTTTCAATCACACTCTTTAGTATGTATGCACATAGCATGAAAAAAATATATACAGTAAAACCTTGGTTTGAGAGTGACTTGGTTTAAAAGCGTTTTGCAAGACAATCAAAACGTTTTAATACATTTATAAATAATGTAGCGTCATGTCACAACTGAGTATAAAAGAGAAGAGAGGCGCCTCTAATTGTAGCAATTTGGATACATTTAACCACTTAAGGACCGCCTAACGCAGAATGGCATGGCTGGACACAGGCATGTACCTGTACGTCGCCTTTAAGAGCCCAGCCGGTCCGAAGCTCTGTGACTGGGACCCGATCACCGTCGGTGTCCCGCAATCGGGTCACAGGAGCTGAAAAACAGGGAGAGGCGAGTGTAAACACACCTTCCCCGTTCTTCTGTGTGGCAGTGTCACTGATCGTCTGTTCCCTGTTATAGGGAACGACGATCAGTGATGTCACACCTACAGCCACGCCCCCTACAGTAAGAATCACTCCCTTAGGGCACACTTAACCCCTTAGCGCCCCCTAGTGGTTAACCCCTTCACTGCCATTGTAATTTTTACAGTAATCAGTGAATTTATTAGCACTTTTCGCTGTGAAAATTGGTCAAAAGTGTCTGATGTGTCCACCATAATGTCGCAGTCACGAAAAAAAATGCTGATCGCCGCCATTACTAGTAAAACAAAATATTAATAAAAATGCCTTATCGTGATTTTTTTTTACCAAAAATAAATAGAAGAATACGTATCGGCCTAAACTGAGGAAAAAAATGATTTTTTTTTAATATATTTTTTGGAGATATTTATTATAGCAAAAAGTAAAAAATACAGATTTTTTTTCAAAATTGTTACTCTATTATTGTTTATAGCGCAAAAAATAAATACCACCAAAAGAAAGCTCTATTTGTGGGAAAAAAAGGACGCCAATTTTGTTTGGGAGCCACGCCGCACAACCGCGTAATTGTCAGTTAAAGCAACGCAGTGCCGAATCGCAAAAAGGGGCAAGGTCCTTAACCTGCATAATGGTCTGGGTCTTAAGTGGTTAATGAAGATACAACATTTAGCAACTTAGTGATACACTTAGAGGTGCCTCTCTTCTCTTTTATACTCTGTAGCTCCTGCTGGATTTTGCTTTGAATCCCCTTGTGGAGGCTTCCATTTGTGGATGGACATTTTATGGTTACACAACCTGGTCACATTGCTATAATCTTTTTATATGGACTATAAACTGAAGGACCTATGAATAAATAGTTGTGGAACAAATCATTTGAGTTTCCATGATTTTTTATGGGGAAAAGTGCTTTGGATTACAAGCATGTTTCTGGAACAAATTATGCTCACAATCCAAGGTTTTACTGTATTGTATGTCCACTTTCTGTTATATTGCATTATTGGTGGATTGAAAAGTAATACACCAAATTGTTAATTTTTTTTAATACTGCACATAAAAAGTAAATAAAGAAAATGCATGGAAATAACTGTCCATATTCCTCTTAAATTAACTTCATCAAAAACTTGAACATTTCTGAATTAAAGGAGAAAAATAAGAGGAAATTTATTACAAATTCTCTACAGAATAACTCCTATCGTTGTCGGTTACACAGATCTCCTTTCAGTTTCACATCAGTAAGATCATGTCTATTTTTCAGAGGTTGTCAAGGAGAAATTCCGGTTCTACAAATAATTAGTTTTGTACCAGATATGATAACGATTTATAGAGTTGAGTCTTTTTTAAATGTTTTCATTCAACTTATTATAGATTGTTGAAAAGTTTCACAGAATACATTTATGCATTTTATTACAACAGATAATAATGCTTCCAGAAAAACCTTCTGCAGTAGATAATACACGGCACATCATCATATAGTAGCAAGCAATTGCATGCATGCACATCACTTCAGGTTTTTCTAAAGATGTGTTTTCACCTAAAATGCCATGAAAGTTGAGGCAAACAGTTTTGTCTTCTAAACGTTAGTTTATTGTTTTTATTTATTGTTGTTTGATCAAGTTATATTAAGTCCTTTCCAGCCCAGACCAATTCAGAAATTTCTCACATAATGAACAAAAAAATCAGCTTTTTTTTGCTAGAAAATGATTTAGAACCCCTAAACATTATGGGCCGGATTCAGAATGAAGATACGACGGCGTATCTCCTGATATGCCATCATATCTCTGATTCCGGCCGTCGTATCTATGCGCCTGATTCATAGAATCAGGTTACGCATAGATATGATTAGGATCCGACAAATGTAAGTGACTTACACTGTCGGATCTTAGGCTGCAATTCCAGGCCGGCCGCTAGGTGGCGCTTCCATATCTTTTACGCGTCCAATATGCAAATGAGCATTTACGCCGATTCAGAAACAAACGACCGCCCGGCGCTTTTTTTTTTACGTCGTTTGCGTTCGGCTTTTTCCGGCGGAATGTTACCCCTTCTATAGGAGGGGTAAGTGCGGCGTATCCTATGTTAAGTATGGCCGTCGTTCCCGCGCCGAGTTTTGAATTTTTTACGTCGATTGCGTAAGTCATTCGCGAATACGGCCGGATGTAATTTACGTTAACGTCGAAACCAATGACGTTCTTGCGACGTCATTTGGAGCAATGCACGCTGGGAAAATTTGCGGACGGCGCATGCGCTGTTCGAACGGCGCGGGGACGCGCTTGATTTTAATTTTAGACGCCCCCCTAGCCGAGGAATTTGAATTCCGCCGGGGGATTTACGATACGCCGCCGCAACTTTAGAGGCAAGTGCTTTCTAAATAAAGCACTTGCCTCAAAAACTTGCGGCGGCGTAACGTAAATCAGATAGGTTATGCGGATTTAAAGATCCGCTGACCTATCTGAATCTGGCCCTATATATTTTATAAAAGAAGAGTTCACTGAGAATAAAATGTTGGTTGTTGCATTTTTTATGTTGCACAATATTTGCGCAGCTGTTTTTCAAATGCAAATTTTCAGGAAAAAATACACTTAAATGAGTCAGCAGTGTTCAAACTCTAATCAAAAAGTAGAAAATGAGGGGTTCTGTTGAAACCAAACCATGGTCAGGAAGACCAACTAAAATATCAGCCACAACTGCCAGGAAAATTGTTCAAGATACAAAGAAAAATCCACAAATAACTTCAGGTGAAATACAGGACTCTCTGAAAACATGTGGTGTGGCTATTTCAAGATGCACAATAAGGAGGCACTTGAAGAAAAATGGGCTGCATGATCGAGTCACCAGAAGAAAGCCATTACTACACAATTGCCACAAAGTATCCCACTTACAATACGCCAAACAGCACAGAGACAGGCCTCAGGCCTCGTACACACGACCGAGTTTCTCAGCAAAAAACAGCAAGAAACTTGCTGGGATTTTTTTTTTGCCAAGGAAACCGGTCGTGTGTACATTTTTCGACGAGGAAACTGTTGAGGATCCCGTCGAGCCAAAAAGAGAGCATGTCTTATTTTTTCCTCGACGGGAATGGAGAAACTTGCCTTGTCGAGTTCCTCAACAGGCTAACAAGGAACTCGACGAGGAAAACAATGTGTACGAGTGTACAAGGCTTCAAACCTTCTGGCACAAAGTCATTTGGAGTGATGAGACCAAAATGTAGCTTTTTGGCCACAACCATAAACGCTATTTGGTGAGTAGTCAACAAGGCCTACTAATGAAAGGTACGGAGGTGGATTGCTGATATTTTGGGGATGTGTGAGCTACAAAAGGCACAGGAAATTTGGTCAAAATTGATGGCAATATGAATGCAGTATGTTATCAAAAAATACTGGAGAAACATTTGTATTCATCAGCCAGGAAGCTGCGCCTGGGATGTACTTGGACATTCCAACATGACAATGATCCAATGACAATGATGACAATGAGTCATTGGCTACAGCAAAATAAAGTGAAGGTCCTGGAGTGCCCATCTCCATCTCCTGACCTTAATATCATTGAGCCACTCTGGGAAGATCTCAAACGTGTAGTTCATGCAAGACAGCCCAAGAATTTACAGGAACTGGAGGCTTTATGGACCTTGCTTTGTGCACTAGTCCAAATCATTTGCCGGAGGGGGGATTATGGTGTGGGGTTGTTTTTTGAGGGGTTGGGCTTGGCCCCTTAGTTCTAGTGAAGGGAACTCCTAAGGCCCCGTACACACGAGAGGATCGATCCGCTGGAATTGATCCGCGGACCGGTTTCAGGGGATAGATCCCCTGGTGTGTACGATATTTTTCCGCAGATTTTTTTCCCCGGGGATGGATTTCCAGCGGATCAAAATTTCTTAGCATGCTAAGAAATCTATCCGCTGGAATCCAGTCCAGCAGATTGATCCGCTGGTCTGTACAGACTCAGCGGATCAATCCGTCCGATTCTATCCCTCGCATGCGTCGTAATGATTCGACGCATGCGTGGAAGTCCTTATATGACAGCGTCGCGCACGTCGTCGCGTCATCATCGTGGCGACGGCGCGACACGTCACCGCGGAGGGAATTCCGCTGGGATTTTGATCTCATGGTTAGTACAACCATGAGATCAAAATCCGCCAGAGGATCGATCCTCTCGTGTGTACTAGGCCTAAGGCATCATATGGCTATATGTGTTTTTAGGGATGATGGCTAGGGATGAGCCCGATGTTCGAGTCAAACATAAGTTCAACTCGAACATCAGTTGTGTGCGCACGTTCGTCGAATACCGAACATTATGGGGCGTTCGCAGAAAATTTGAGTGCCACGAAACACCCCATAATGCACTGCGAGATCGCAGTGCATTGGGACCTTATGATTTGCCAAAACAGGCACCTGACCTGCATTCTTTGGTCAATCACAGCGCACTCTGCTGAGAGAGCCATAATTGGCCAAAGGCAGGGTGCCTTTGGCCAAGTCCATGCCCCACACCATAGCGGCCATATATGTAATATGTGTAATGAATAAGAACAGCAAACTAACATTTGTAAAGGAAAAAGGCATGGGTCCCCCAGTCCATACCAGGCCCTTCAGGTCTGGTATGAATATTATAGTGGAGTTCCACCCATTTGAAAGTCAGCAGCTACAAAAAGTGTAGCTGCTGACTTTTAATAATCAGACATCGGGTCTGGTATGAATTTTGAGGGCGACCCCACACCATGTTTTTTAAGGGCGCGGGGGAACCCACGCTGTTATTTTCAATTAATTTTATCTACCGTATTTTTCGCTCCATAAGACACACTCCCCAAAACCCCTCCCCCCCCCCACAAAAAAATGCAAATACGGACCATTTTTTTTCTTTTTTTCCTCCTCTAAAACCTAGGTTCGTCCTATGGTCAGGTGCTGGGATTCGAAAATACATTACAGCCACAAGCAGTTTTAAAGGATTCTTTTCCTTTAGAAATTTAACTTTGCTGTGGCACTGTTATAAACATGGGAAAGATGCACTACTTTACAGGAATAATAAGGACAACACCCAGGCACGGTATTTAAAGGAATATTTTCTTTTTATTGTTTCACTGTAAGCATTATTAAAATCACTGCTCCTGAAAAAACTGCAGTTTTTCAAACTTTTTTTGCATTGATACATGTCCCCTGGGGCAGATACAGGTCCCCAACCACCAACCTTTTCCCAGAACAGAGTGAACAATACAAACAAACCTATGTAAATGCATTTGCTTTCTAGCTCATATGACTTTTCTTACCAATGTCCAGACTGTCAATGCTGTAAAGTACTTGTGTAAGTTGTATTAGCCAGAATGTCATTTAACACAAGGATATCATCGGTAATAATGTCCAGATGTTTTTCTCCAGTGCCAATAATCTGAACCCCAGGAATCCCAGATGTATTAAATTTAATGTCAAAGGTTCCAAGAGATGCCTCAAGTGTCACCTACAAGAACAGAATTCCAAAACTTAAAAGGTATGTAAAGTTAAAATTGTTATTTTTTTTTTAAATAACAAACATGTTATACTTACCTCCACTGTGCAGCTCATTTTGCACAGAGTGTCCCTGAACCTGGTCTTCTGGGGTCCCTCGGCTCGTCTCGTCTCGGCTTCTATACACAAGAACTCAACACCTTGATGCGAGTGAGTGAGCATGGTGTTGAGTTCCTGCGGGCGCGCTCCCGTAATACAGCCGGCGGCTATTGCCGCTCACTGTATCATCCGGCCCCACCCCCGGTGCGCCGCGTCATTGGATGTGATTGACAGCAGCGCGAGCCTATGGCTGCACTGCTTTCAATCCCACCATTGTAACCAATCAACGGCCAGGCTCAGAAACAAGGAGGATGACGGGGCGAGCGCGGGACTTTCGAAGGGTCAGGTAAGTAAAACGGGGATGCATTAAGGTGAAAAAACATTTACCTTTACAACCCCTTTTAGATTCAATGTTTTAAAGTGAATAATATACCATATAAAATGGCATAAATTACATAAATGCTACTGTGGGATATAATATTTTTTGAATAAACTATCAGCTATATCATTGTAGCTACATTCTATATAATTTTCTTCTAACATAATGCATTCTAGTTATGCTGACTTTGGTGAAACAGTTCTGATTGTGATTATGGAGTGGGTGTGTTTAGCTGCCATGGGCATAGGGCATGGGCATAGGGTACTGATGCTGAAATGAGGAAGAAATGTGCACATGCAGATCAAAGGAGTTGTAAATAAAAAAAAAATGTTGTGCTAAAATGTTAGTCTGCATGGTATAGAGCCAGAATAGTTTAATCATTCCTTTTAAAAACGACTAAAAAGCGATTAAATTAATTCATATATCTTACCTGTTGGTTTCTAGTTTAGTTTCTGCTGTAGACTTCCTGCTTCTTGGCGCTCGTTCATGTGAGCGACGTCGCCGTAATGCTTAAAACTACATATCCCAGTATCCTTTGCGCATTGCGCATGCGCAGTTTAAAAAAACGGGCAAGAGAGCTCTCTGACATTATTTGAATAACCCGCCCAATATACCTCCCACTATACCGCCCAACGATGATTATTCAAGCCTTGTAAACACACCCACACAGCCAGACACAGCCATACACGCAGTGATGGTTTGCTAAACGAAACTGATCCAAAGGGAGGAGGTGCTGTGGGGTTTTAGACACACACAGTAATCACACCTCCTTGAAGTCTGTATGATGTGCAGAGGGAGCATGACGCACAAATGTAGACCTGAGTACGGGGGCGAGCACGTTACTGACCACAGCTAGAAAGCTCCCGTCACTGTGGTTATCTCCAAGCAGACAACCAGGAAGTGTCCAGATAAGAGAAGAAATACAGCAACATCAGAGCAAAAACGAACAATGAGGACATAAAAAGAGCACTGTGAAACTTGGAGGTTTTACATCAGAAACACGGACCATTACATGCAGAGTTCCTCAAGGATCACCCCTCTCACCTGTACTCTTCAACATCTACATCCGCCCGCTCCTCAAAATCATCAGCAAACAGGACCTGCGCTACCACTGCTATGCGGATGACACGCAGCTGTACCTTCGAATCACCAACAAAAAAGACCAATTTCATGAACTAGGAAAGTGCCTTACACTGATCGACAATTGGATGACTGAAAGCTCCCTCAAACTCAACGGATCCAAAACAGAGCTACTCACTCTTCACGCAAATAGGAAATCCATTTCCAGGACCACATGGACACCACCCACCATCCTCGGACAAACCATCGCGCCAAGCAATAAAGTCAAAAGTCTCGGAGTCATCTTTGACGCAGACATGACGATGGATGCACAAATAGGATCAGTCGTCAGCGGTTCTCATCATCTGCTCCGCATGCTACGTAGACTCATCCCCTTCATCCCGGAAGAGGACACAGCAGTAGTGGTTGGAACAATCATCAACTCACGACTCGACTACGCAAATTCCCTCTACTTAGGACTACCGAAATACCAGATTACACGTCTACAAGTCGTCCAGAACACGGCAGCCAGACTGGTAACTGGTAAAAAGCCGTGGGAACCAATCACCCCGGCCTTGAGGTCCCTCCACTGGCTGCCCGTACAGGACCGGGTGACATTCAAGACTCTCTGCCTCACCCACAAATGTATACAGGGTAAAGCTCCTCAATACTTAAGCGAGAAAATAAAGTCACCACGCTTTGTTTTACGTCACCACGCTTTGCTAGAGCATTTTTTTTAAAACGATCGTGTGTGGACAACGTCGTTTTAATGATGAAGTTGGAAAAAACATGCCGAAAAACAGCGTTTTTTTTCATGCCGCAAAATGATTGTGTGTACGCGGCATTACATTTATTTTGGGCCAACTCACACAACTGTAGTGCCTCATTGTGCGGTAACACATGTGTATTACCGTATTCAGAATTTTGGGCTTTGCCCATGTACTGTAAATGTATCTTAAAAGCTGTGTATACTGTACCATGTAATGTGGCAGAATTGCATCAATTTGTAAACCTGCAACAGAAACAAAACAAAGTTTTAAACACATTAAACTTAATGCACAAACAAAACAAAAGGTTAACGATTTTAGCCATGTGACTGCAATTTTCATTTACTACATTTAAAATAACTGTCACTAAACTAACAAACTTTATCTTGGTGTGTTAGCTTTGTGAATTGAGCCTTTAACCACTTCAATACAGGGCTTTTATACCACCTACCGTATTTATCGGGGTATAGCGCGCTCCCGCGTATAGCGCACACCCCTAAAGTTGCCCCAATTCCTGTGGAAAAAAATATGTTTTGTACTTACAGTTTTGGTGTCTTGCGCGACGTCCATCGGCGGCCTCGTCGGGTCCGGCGTCCGTCTGCGGCTTCGGGTGTACTCTTCGTCGGGTCCGGCGTCCTTCTGCGGCGTCCTCGCGTCCTCCCCGCTCGTTTCCCGCGCCGAGTTTGAATACTGCGCCGACATATATCGGGCAGGCTCGGCAACTCTCGCGCTGACGTCCTGTACGCTCAGGACGTCAGTATGAGAGGCGCAGAGGCTGCCCGAAGATACACAAGTGTCCTGCGCTCGGTATATGCCGGCGCAGTATTCAAGCTCGTGGCGGGAAAGCGGGTATCGGCGTATATCGCGCACCCACGATTTTGCCCTGATTTTTAGGGCAAAATAGTGCGCGGTATACGCCGATAAATACGGTAAATGCCGGGCCTATTCTGGCACTTTTCTCCTACATGTACAAATCCTCATTCTTTTGCTAGAAAATTACTCAGAACCCCCAAACATTATATATGTTTTTTTAGCAGACACCCTAGGGAATAAAATGACGATCATTGCACGGTATTTGCGCAATAATTTTTCAAACGCCCTTTTTTGGGGGGAAAAAACGGTTTCATGAAATCAAAAATAACAAAACAATAAAGTTAGCCCAATTGAAAGATGATGTTACACCGAGTAAAAAGATACCTAGCATGTCATGCTTTAAAATTGTGCACACTCATCGAATGGCGCCAAAAAATCTCCATAGGCAACGCTTTGAAAATGTTTACAGGTTACCAGTTTAGAGTTACAGAGGAGGTCTAGTGCTAGAATTGTTGCACACACTCTAACACACATGGCAATACCTCACATGTGTGGTTTGAACGCCATTTACATATGTGGGCTGGACTTACGTGTGCGTTCACTTCTGAGCGTGAGCTACCGGGCGTTTTAATTTTTTTTTTTTATCATTTATTTTTTTATTTTACTTAATTTTTTTATTTTTACACTTTTTTTTAATTTTTATTTTTGTGATCACTTTTATTCCTATTACATCTCTTGTAAGAAGAATGGTGTGTGACAAGTCCTCTTTATGGAGAGATGCAGGGTCAATAAGACCCCACATCTCTCCTCCAGGCTGGAAAGCATGAGATCGGGAAAAATAAATCACTGATCTCATGCTTACTAGCCGCAATCGCGGCTTTGATTACTTTCGGAAACCCGGGCGTGACGTCATAACGTCGCGCCCGGGCCTCCGACGGTCATAGAGATGACTGGTGACCATCTGGTCACCGTAAATCTCTATGATCCTTATGCGACGCCGGCCGATTCATTCTCCGGGCCCCCGATGGCACGGGAGAGCCCGGAGAAACACCGGATGGCGGCAGGAGTGCCACCCCGTCGCCAATAAGAATGATCAAGTGGCACAACTGCTACTATGATTGTTCTTATCGTGCACAGAATTTTTTGTTTTTTGTTTTTGGTTCCTGTGTTACTGCTGGAGGCGCGTTCACATGCAAAGACCTGGCGTGTCAGTTTGCAAAGCTCCTCAGCAAATAAATGAGCCTGTGTAGAGTCCATTTTCACATAAAAAAAATATTGTTAAAGGGTTGTGATAAAGTCATGCTTACCCCTAATGCAGGTGGTCAGACACTATAGCATTGTGTCCCGGGAGATGTTGGACTTACCTGGTAATGGGATTGTGTTAAGTGGTATGACTTGGACTCCATGAATGGGATACCTTAATGGTGAGTTGGAAGGTGCCAAAATGATATTATCTGTCTTCTCCCTGACAAAGACATAAGCATATAAGTATAAAGTTATACATTGATACAGTATATATAATAGTTTTTTATATGGTTTATAAAAATTGCTGACCATAGCATTTTATACATAGTACTGTATATACCGTAGTAAAGATGTAACACAGAAAATAATGGAATTATTAAGTAGACAATGGAAATTCACTTGTTAACCACTTCCCTACCGCGTCATAGACAAAAGACGTCTACAGCGCGGTGGAGTTATTCTGGGAGGACGTCCTCCCAGAATCCTTCACTCACGCGCCCCCTGGGGCGCGCTCCCAGAATCATCTGTGAGCGCCGGGTTCACAGATCGCGGTAAATTGCCGCTGATAGCGGCCGTTTACCACGTGATCGCTCCGTCAAATGACGGAGCGATCACTTGTAAACAAACCGGCGTCATGTCATGACGCCGGTTCCTCCCTCTCCTCTCTGTACCGATCGGTACAGTGTGAGAGGAGAGGGGGGAGAGCGGAAGCAGCAGCAGCTGCTGTGGGCTGGAACTGTGACAAATGCAGTCACAGATCCAGCCATCCCTCCCTGCGCAATACTCTGCAATAACACCAATACTCTGCAATACCCCCCATACTCTGCAATACCCCCCATACTCTGCAATACCCCCCAAACTCTGCAATACCACCCATACTCTGCAATACCACCCATACTCTGCAATACCCCCCACACTCTGCAATACCCTCCATACTCTGCAATACCACCCACACTCTGCAATACCCCCCATACTCTGCAATACCCCCCATACTCTGCAATACCCCCCATACTCTGCAATACCCCCCAAACTCTGCAATACCACCCATACTCTGCAATACCCCCCACACTCTGCAATACCCTCCACACTCTGCAATACCACCCATACTCTGCAATAACCCCCATACTCTGCAATACCCCCAATACTCTGCAATACCCCCCATACTCTGCAATACCACCCATACTCTGCAATAACCCCCATACTCTGCAATACCCCCAATACTCCGCAATACCTGCTAATATGACAGAAACAAGATTTTTTTTTTATTTTTACAGAATTTTCTGTGTTTTTTCTTTTATAGCGCAAAAAATAAAAAACCCAGAGGTGATCAAATACCACCAAAAGAAAGCTCTATTTGTGGGGAAAAAAGTACAAAAATTTCAGATAGGCACAATGTTGCATGACTGAGTTATTGTCATTCAAATTGTGAGAGCACCGAAAGCTGAAAATTGGTCTGGTTAGAAAGGGGGTTTAAGTGCCCAGTGGTCAAGAGGTTAATGTTATCAGCAGCCTTGAAAGTTACCAGGTTGGTTTTGTCATACTTGCTTCTGTCCAGCAACATTAGAAGCTTCAAAGCAACAACAGTCACTTGGGTAAATGCAGGCACGTAGGTAAATATCCAGGATAGGTCAGAGGAACATCTGTAACTCTCAGGAGTCATTTAAAGGCAATTGAATGCATTCGATTTTACGAAAGTAGGGCAGGGTTAGACAATCTGTCAAAATTATTGTGTCTGTGTTCCCACTGGGCTAAGATGCCCTTGTAGGCAGATGCATTCTCTTTTCTCCACTGCAGGTGACGTTCATTGAGAGGAACTCAGCTCCTCTATCATTTGCTTATGACTGTGGCAGCCATCTTGGGTCAGGCAGAGTCTATTTAAGTCAATGGTTCCTGGGTTTGGCATGTATTTTGGCTAGTGCAGGGACAGGTCTCCTGTCTGTCAGGGACAGTGCATAGCATCAGGGAAAGTTTCCGGAGGAGTAGGGAAAGTGCAGGAACACAGCATCCTTCCTTGAAGCCTCCCAATTTGGGTACAGACAACCAGGCTGTGTTCTGCTCCTCGAGACAGACACTGGCCCAGATTCAAGTAGAATTGCGCGATATTTGCGGGGGAGCAGGGCAACGATTTTGCCATGCGCCCCCGCAAATATTTTGCGCTGCCCTCGATTCACGGAGCAGTAGCTCCGTGAATTGCGAGGGCGCGCCGGCAAATTTGCCCGGCGTAAGCGCGCGCAAGTTAAATGATCCCGCCGGGGGCGGGAATCATTTAAATTAGGCGCGCTCCCGCGCCGAGCGTACAGCGCATGCTCCGTCTGGAAACTTTCCCGACGTGCATTGCGGCAAATGACGTCGCAAGGACGTCATTTGCTTCTAAGTGAACGTGAATGGCGTCCAGCGCCATTCACGTTTCACTTACGTAAACGCCGTGAAATTCAAATTTCACGGCGTGGGAAGGCCGGCTATACTTTAGCATTGGCTGCCCCTACTATTAGAAGGGGCAGCCTTGCGCTAAAAGTAGCCGTACGGAAACTCCGTACCTGGCTTGCGCAGGCCCGCGCAAGCTTGTGAATCAGTGGTAGTATGCAATTTGCATACTACACGCTGATACACAATGGGAGCGCCCCCTAGCGGCCCCCGCAAGAATGCAGCCTAAAATCTGCGAGTCATAAGAGCCTTATGCCGTGCAGATTTTAGCCTGCAGTCGGTGTAACGAGGTTCCTGAATCAGGAGCACTCGTTACACCGGAGCAAGTAAGCACTTGCGCTGCGTAACCTATGGTTGCGCGGGCGCAAGTGCTTCTTGAATCTGGGCCACTGTCGGCACCTCTGAATCACTAGTCTGCTGTCACATTGTCGTTACAGCTTGTGAGTGCTCCCAGTCGGGTTGCCTCCCCACCAGATCTGCTTTGTATTGTTGACTGTTACAATATATTCTTATTATTGTTTTTTCCCAATGCCATGCTCACAAATGTATGAACCTGTATAGCATCAATGCATTAAACACTGTATGCTAGTGAATAAAATAATGTGAAATATACAAATAATAATGAATTAATTTGCGTTGAAATCACCTAAAGACACGCCCTAGTACGAATCGCGTTGTGATGGAGCTACGTCTGACATTACACCGCAGCTTCTGCATCTGAAATCAGCAGCCACCTTGATAAGTGCAGTTTATTACATGCTGAGATTGCCCCCAGAGCTATTTTAAAGAAATTATATGCAGTGGATTGATTTTTCTCTGCCTATGTAGTTTATACTGAGCTTTATTGAGCTTTTTATAATAAAAGCATTACACCATATGAGCTTCTTTTGTGCCTCCTTTGCGCAAACGCTTCCTTTCACACAGTGTGTATCATTGAATGCGGACAATCCGGATGGTCTCGGTGGTGGTGAATGCTGGGAGCCGAATACAACTGTAGAATTGTTGTGATCATGCATGATGCAGGGTTATATCTGGTGAGTATATAGAGTTGCATGTGTGGTGGACACTTTGGGTCTTTGGGTTGTCACAAGCTTGTTCGTTGGAAGTAACTCTGCTAACTTTGGAATATCCTAACTACTATTTGCTGATGTGCACAGTGTCATTTTGCATCTGGGGAGTGCATTGTGGTGTTAGTCCGGAGGACACCTTGGGTGACTAGACATGTGCGGACATGTCTGAATACCGAAATGACAATATAAACAAATTTTACCGAATGCTCCGAAATTCATCCGGATTTCGGAAATTCGGACAAAAATTTGAGTCAAATTCTCACTACACATATTGCTGAAATCAAAGAGTGTGTGTGTTATTGGAGTACCATTTTGAAATAATGCTGTTTTTGTTAAGCCATGATTTAACCACTTAAGACCCAGACCAAAATGCGGCCAAAGGACCCGGCCAGGTTTTGCGATTCGGCACTGCGTCGCTTTAACAGACAATTGCGGGGTCGTGCAACGTGGCTCCCAAACAAAATTGGCGTCCTTTTTTCCCCACAAATAGAGCTTTCTTTTGGTGGTATTTGATCACCTCTGCGGTTTTTATTTTTTGCGCTATAAACAAAAATAGAGCGTCAATTTTGAAAAAAATTCAATATTTTTTACTTTTTTCTATAATAAATATCCCCCAAAAATATATAAAAAAAATGTTTTTCCTCAGTTTAGGCCGATATGTATTCTTCTACCTATTTTTGGTATAAAAAAATCGCAATAAGCGTTTATCTGTTGGTTTGCGCAAAATTAATAGCGTTTACAAAATAGGGGATCGTTTTATTGCATTTTTATTAATTTTTATTTTTTTACTACTTATGGCAGCGATTATCGATTTTTTTCGTGACTGCGACATTATGGCGGACACGTCGGACACTTTTGACACATTTTTGGGACCATTGTCATTTTCACAGCAAATAAGGTGCATCGAGGCCTACGGGTAACTGACTGCGTTTTGTACTTTTTTGTACTTTTAAGAATTTTAATAAATAAATAAATAAAATGCATTGTTTATTGTGAAAATGACAGTTGCAGTTTGGGAGTAAACCACAAGGGGGCGCTGATGAGGTTTTGAGTGACCTCATGTGTGTTTACAACTGTAGGGAGGTGTGGCTGTAGGTGTGACATCATCGATTATGTATCCCTATAAAAGGGATGACACGATCGATGACGCCGCCACAGTGAAGAACGGGGAAGCCGTGTTTACACACGGCTCTCCCCGTTCTTCAGCTCCGGGGACTGATCGCGGGACTCCAGCGGCAATCGGGTCCGCGGGTCCCGCGGTCCCGGTCACGGAGCTCCGGACCGGGTCGTGGGCGCGCGCCCACGACCCACAGCTGGACAATAGCACAGCACGTACCTGTACGTGCCTGTGCCCAGCCGTGCCATTCTGCCGACGTAAATGTGCAGGAGGCGGTCCTAAAGTGGTTAAAGAGTCATTGTAATCATTTGATGAAGATTTTTCTTTTGTTTGTTCACTTTGCTGCATTTAAATCTAAAAACAATACAACATTTTCGTTTCGACCGATTAGAAAATCTATCGATTTGAAAGTTTTGAATCGAAAAAATCTGTAGATTCAAAGAAAATTTGAAAATAAGAATTTCAAAAATGAATTCCGAAAACGAATTGAACGAATCAACCGAATTTACCTAAACAAAATTACTAGATTAACGAATCAAAACTAAACAAACCAAAACAAATTTTTACGTTGTGCACATGTCTATGGGGGACACACCTCCTTTTGGTGATGGAATCTGTGGAACAAGACACTAATTATTGCAAATAAGGACTTTATTACATTAACTTTACTGTTTCTTGCACAGATGAAATACCTTTGTTTTCACTTTGGCGACCTATTTGTTCTTGTCTTTAATATTAATAAATTATTTGTATATTTCACATTATTTTATTCACCAACATATAGGGGTTGATTTACTAAAGGCAAATCCACTTTGCACTACAAGTGCTCTTGGAATGCACTTGGAAGTGCAGTCACTTTAGATCTGAGGGGAAGATCTGAAATGAGGGGAAGCTCTGCTGACATTATCATGTAGTATATAAACCCCATAGTGTTTAACGCAATGATTAATGATGAATGGTTCTGGTTCATACATTTGTGAGCGCGGAATTTGGAAATACTATGGGGTTGATTTACCAAAGGCAAATAGGCTGTGCACTTTGAAAATTGCAGCTGCTCTAGAGCTTAGTAAATGAGGAGAAGCTCTGCTGACTTCCAACATCCAATCATGTGCAAGCAAAAATTCAGTTTTTTTTTTCTTGCATGTGATTGGGTACTCTTTGCAAAGTGAAGCTTTACCTCATTTTCTAAGCTCTGGAGCAGGCTTTCTCAACCTTTTAACCCTAGAGGAACCCCCCCCCCCCCCAAAAAAAAGTCATGCCTCGAGGAACCCTTACTAAAACCAATTCATCTGGGGTCAATAGGAACAATGCCCCTTATACTGGTGGTCAATAGGAAGAATGTTCCCCCCGAAGTCGTGCAAGAACCTTTTTCTAAGTCGCTCCTATTTGAACGGTTCCATTGCATTGAATGCCTGACGAGTCGCCCCAGTGTGAACCGGCTCTGAAAGTGATGCTCAGAATGCCACCCTTAAAGACAGCTAAAAAGATAATGGCCCTGATTCACATACAGCGGCGCATATTTATGCCGCCATAGCATATGTTATTTACGCTACGCCGACGCAGCGCAGAGAGGCAAGCACTGGATTCACAAAGCCAGTGCTGCCAAATCTGCGCTGGGTTTCCTAGGCGTAAGCCAGCGTATGTGGAAGTGGGCGTGAGCCATGCAAATGAGGCGTGACCCCATGCAGATGATGGGCTGAGTCTCAGACAGATACGTATAATGAACGGCGCATGCGCTGTCCCGTGGACGCATACCAGTGCGCATGCTCAGAATCACGTCGGAACTACTCCCTAAGATACGCCGGATCACTGCCTAGGCCTAGTCATATTCACGTCCTACGTAAACTACGTAAAATACGTCGGCTTGTGTTCCCTTTGCATGGATGCTGCTGAGTTACACCTCCTTTATGGGGCATAACTTTACGCCGGACGTATGACTTTACACGCACTGCGTCTGACGGACATACGTTCGGGAATCGGCGTATCTCCCTCATTTGCATATGTGAATAGAAAATCAATGGGAGCGCCAAATACGACCAGCGTAAATATGCGCCCACTCTACGCCGGCGTAGGCAAGTTACGTCGGTCGGATGAAGCCTATTTTCAGGCGTATCTTAGTTTCTGAGTCAGGCGCACAGATACGACGGCGCATATTTGCACTTACGCGGCGTATCTCGAGATACGTTGGCGCAAGTGCTTTGTGAATCCGGGCCATTGTGTCTTGCTGTTGGCTTTGCTAAGTGATGCTGAAACTTGAACTCTGTAGGCACCATCAAAAAGGTGGTTCATCAGCCACAGCTCAAGGAATCCTTAGCAACCTCTGGAGGAGCCCCAGGGTTCCACGGAACCCTGGTTTAGAATGGCTGCCCTGGAGCAACCGCACTTGCAGAGTGTAACGGCGCTTTAGTAAAGCAACCCCTATGCTTTGAGGTTTATATATTGACCTTTTTGCGAGCCCCCACTATTATTTCTTTAGTGCTGACTTTTTTCTTTTTTATATATATTCTTATTACTGCACTTGGACTCCGTGTGTTTTTTGCCCGTCACATCGCGCTGCACCTACCCACACCCTCCTAAGTCTGCCTTCCATGACCATTGTCACAGAAATCAGATAGAAACATTTATAGCTGTTATCATAGCAATATGTAAGTGAAGGTAAATATAGAAAGTGATAGCTAGATTCACATAGAGTTAGGTCGGCGTATCAGTAGATACGCCGACCTAACTCGGAATCTGCTCCGACCTAAGTTTAAGTGTGTTCTCAAACAGAGATACACTTAAACCTATCTAAGATACGACGGCTTGCGCCCTCCTATCTTAGGGTGCAATATTTAGGCTGGCCGCTAGGTGGCGCTTCCATTGCGGTCGGCGTAGAATATGTAAATCACTAGATACGCCTATTCACGAACATACGCCCGGCCGACGCAGTACAGATACGCCGTTTCCGTAAGAGATAGTCCGCCTAAAGATAAACATGCCCCCTAGGTGGTGTAGCCAATGTTAAAGTATGGCCGCCATTCCCACTTCGAAATTCGAAAATTTTACGTTGTTTGCCTAAGTTTTCCGTGAATAGGGATTTACGTCATTTACGTCCACGTCGAAATCAATAGGACCGTGCGGCGTACTTCGCCGCAATGCACACTGGGAAATAGGCGGACGGCGCATGCGCCGCTCCAAAAAAACGTCAATCACGTCAGGTCAAAGCAAATTATCATAAAACAAGCCCCCTCAGCCTATTTTGAATTAGGCGCGCTTGCCCCCTCCCTTGGACTACTGGAGAGTCAGGATGCCCACTAACGCACAGCTCCTTCCTCTATCTGCAATGTAGATAGCGTCCTGACTCTCCTGTAGTGCAAGGGAGGGGGCGAGCACGACACTCCACACCAGGGAAAAAAGCCTTGCATTACTGTGTGGAGTTACAGACAGAAGAACAGGAAGTGAGGATTTCTCAGAAGAAATAAGGACATTTAAAAGCAAAAAATTGTACCTTTACAACCCCTTTAAGCTTTCACTCCCATTTTCAACAAAAAAATTATTCTCCTTCCCTATTTACTTCAATGCATGTAAAAAAAAGGCAGATTTTAAACTAAAAATATATAATCAGCACAATAATTAATGTATTTGTTTGTGGCTGCGCTACACTATATTTTGTTTTGTTTAGAATATTCAACTAAACCTTCCAATTTTCACCCAAAGTTTTGGAAAATTTTGTAGTAATATGTAACAATAAAAAAACTGATACAGTAACTTTGAGAAATATTTGTAATATGTGCAGGGCCGTCTTTAATATTGATTGGACCCTGGGCAAAGATTTCTTGGGGTCCCACTCTTTTACGCATGCCCCTTTACCTCTTCAGTGGGCAGCATTCAGTATAGGGATGGTGGATATGACCTCAGGGAGGCATGATATACATATGAATGCTGTCTTTATTTACATATCAATGCAGCAGGTCCATAGCTATTTACATATCAATGCAGGTTATTTACATGTAAACACAGGGTCTGCAGGTGAGTCATCTGTACACAACAATAGGGCAGAGCTGGGCCGCATTACTAGCAGCACTTCACACTGTGATATCGGGCCACAGCACAGGACTAAAATTTTAAAGGGAATTTAAACTGGGATAGTTGACAAGTATGAGGCAGGCTCTTTGGGCCCCACAACAATAATGGGGCCCAGGGCAGCTTCCCCTTTTGCTATGCCCTAAAGACGGCCCTAAATATGTGCCATGCAGCTATATAACTAAGGCAAACGAATAAAAGAATATTAATGTATGCTTATATTTTAAATGACACGTTTTTTGTGACGCCCCACTTTCATCTTTTTACCTGCAGTTTTTTCCTGCATAATAGTTTTCTTTTTATATATTTTTCCCACAAATAGAGCTTTCTTTTGGTGGTATTTGATCACCTCTGCGGTTTTTATTTTTTGCGCTATAAACAAAAATAGAGCGACAATTTTGAAAAAAAATAATATTTTTTACTTTATGCTGTAATAAATATCCCCCAAAAATATATATCAAAAACTTTTTTTTCCTCAGTTTAGGCCGATACGTATTCTTCTACATATTTTTCGTAAAAAAAAATCGCAATAAGAGTTTATTGATTGGTTTGCGCAAAAGTTATAGCGTTTACAAAATAGGGGATATTTTTATGGCATTTTTATTAATATTTTTTTTACTAGTAATGGCGGCGATCATCGATTTTTCTTCGGTACTGCGACATTACTGCGGACACTTCGGACACTTTTGACACATTTTTGAGACCATTGGCATTTTTATAGCGATCAGTGCTATAAAAAATGCATTGGATTACTATAAAAATGCCACTGGCAGTGAAGGGGTTAACACTAGGGGGCGGGGAAGGGGTTAAGTATGTTCCCTGGGTGTGTTCTAACTGTGGGGGGGGTGGCCTCACTAGGGGAAATCACTGATTTTCTGTTCATACATTGTATGAACAGAGGATCAGCATTTCCCCCCCTGACAGGACCGGGTTTACACACACAGCTCCCGGTCCCCGCTCTGTAACGAGCGATCGCGTGTGCCCGGCGGCGATCGCGCGCGCCCCTAGTGGCCTGCGAGAGAGCCGACGTAGAGCTACAGGGGAGCCGACCTGCTGCCGTAAAACGACGGCGGCAGGTCGGCAAGTAGTTAATCATGCATAAAAGAAAATGTTCTTTCAATAGCATACTTGGGTATGCCATCAATGTGATATATAAAATGTACTACAATGTACTGGCATTTACAAAAAACAAAGTTTAAAGTGGTACTAAATCTAATAAACAAATGTCATATATTGCAGTTTACCAATCCCTAAATTGGTCAGCTGCATTTGTTTTATTTTTTAGGCCCACACTTTACAATCCAAGTGGAAGTGACATAAATAATATTAAAGCGGAGTTCCACCCTATTTTTCAACCTGTTTGCATTGTAATTAACACTGCCCCCTTAAATAGAACTGGCATGTTTTTTTTTTTTGTTTGACAAACTCACGGTTTTATTCCTGTGAGTTTGTCTTCCCTTTGCGGCGGATGGCTTCTCCGCCGCATCCAGCGCTGCTATGCCTCCTGGGTGATGTGTGTCATCAATCCCAGGAGGCTGGGCTGAACGAGCGCCGCGCCGTACAGTAGTTGAATCTCGGGGGGGCGGGAGGGAGGACAGTGCCGCCCATAGAGGTGGTGTCCTCTTCCTCCTCTCCAACTCCCCCCTGCTAGCACCGCCCCCCCGCCTCCACCACCCGCCCCCGGCGTCTGTCTCCGGTTTGCGGAGATACAGATCATCAGGATGACAGAGCGCATCTCTGATAGATCTGTGTGTGAGAACACCCGCTCGTAGTACTGCCCCGCCTCCCTGTACATAGAAACAGCGCGCTCTGCACTGTGTGTTACAATTCTAGTGCAGGGAGGCGGGGCAGTACTACGAGCGGGTGTTCTCACATACAGATCAATCAGAGATGCGCTCTGTCATCCTGATGATCTGTAACTCTCCCCACTCTGCACTGGTGTCACAGAGTTAGTGGGAGAGCGAGCTTGCCATCCACTGTGCCCGTATCTGTGCCCAATGCTGCCCTCACTGTGCCCCTCGCTGTGCCCAACACTGTGCTCGTAACTGTGCCCAACGCTGCCCTCACTGTGCCCAACACTGTGCCCTCACTGTGCCCAACACTGTGCCCTCACTGTGCCCAACACTGTGCCCTCACTGTGCCCAACACTGTGCCCGTAACTGTGCCCTGTACCATAACTGTGCCCAACACTGCCCTCACTGTGCCCTGACTGTGCCCTCACTGTGCCCAACACTGTGCCCGTAACTGTGCCCTCACTGTGCCCAAAGCTGCCTCACTGTGCCCGTAACTGTGCCCTCATTGTGCCCAACACTGTGCCCGTAACTGTGCCCTCACTGTGCCCAACGCTGCCTCACTGTGCCCTCACTGTGCCCTAACTGTGCCCAACGCTGTTGTAACTGTGCCCGTAACTGTGCCCTCACTGTGCCCTCACTGCACCCGTAACTGTGCCCGTAACTGTGCCCTCACTGTACCGATGCGGGGTGCTATGCCGGGGCCGATGCGGGGTACATGGGCCGATGCGGGGTGCTGGGCCAGGGCCAATGCGGGGTGCCGAGGCCAATGCGGGGTGCCGGGGCCGATGCGGGGTGCCGGGGCCGATGCGGGGTGCCGGGGCCGATGCGGGGTGCTGTGCCGGGGCCGATGCGGGGTGCTGTGCCGGGGCCGATGCGGGGTACCGAGGCCGATTCGGGGTACAGGGGCCGATGCGGGGTGCTGGGGCCAATGCGGGGTGCCGGAGCCGATGCGGGAGGCCGATGCGGGGTGCCGGGGTCGATGCGGGGTGCCGAGGCCGATGCAGGGTGCCGATGCGGGGTGCTGTGCCGGAGACGATGCGGTGGGCAATGTTATGGTGGCAATGTGCTGTGCTGGGGGAAGAAGGAAGCAGGAGGAACTCGGCACAGGGATGGTGGGAACTCCTCATAATGGGGCACAGCGGGGGTACAGACCCGGGAACTCAGCACAGGGATGGTGAGAACCCCTCATAATGGGGCACAGCGGGGGTACAGACCCGGGAACTCAGCACAGGGATGGTGGTAACCCCTCATAATGGGGCACAGCGGGTGTACAGACCCGGGAACTCAGCACATGGATGGTGGGAACCCCTCATAATGGGGCACAGCGGGGGTACAGACCCGGGAACTCAGCACAGGGATGGTGGGAACTCCTCATAATGGGGCACAGCGGGGGGTACAGACCCGGGAACTCAACACAGGGATGGTGGGAACCCCTCATAATGGGCACAGAGGGGGTACAGACCCGGGAACTCAGCACATGGATGGTGAGAACCCATCATAATGGGGCACAGCGGGTGTACAGACCCAGGAACTCAGCACAGGGATGGTGGGAACTCCTCATAATGGGCACAGCAGGGGGTACAGACCTGGGAACTCAGCACAGGGATGGTGGGAACACCTCATAATGGGGCACAGCGGGGGGTACAGACCTGGGAACTCAGCACAAGGATGGTGGGAACACCTCATAATGGGGCACAGCGGGGGGTACAGACCTGGGAACTCAGCACAAGGATGGTGGGAACCCCTCATAATGGGGCACAGCGGGTGTACAGACCCGGGAACTCAGCACAGGGATGGTGGGAAACCCTCATAATGGGGCACAGCAGGGGGTACAGACCCGGGAACTCAGCATAGGGATGGTGGGAGCCCCTCATAATGGGGCACAGCGGGGGTACAGACCCGGGAACTCAGCACAGGGATGGTGGTAACCCCTCATAATGGGGCACAGCAGGGGGTACAGACCCGGGAACTCAGCACAGGGATGGTGGGAACTCCTCATATTGGGGCACAGCGGGTGTACAGACCCGGGAACTCAGCACAGGGATGGTGGGAACTCCTCATAATGGGGCACAGCGGGGGGTACAGACCCAGGAACTCAGCACAGGGATGGTGGTAACCCCTCATAATGGGGCACAGTGGGTGTACAGACCCAGGAACTCAGCACAAGGATGGTGGGAACTCCTCATAATGGGCACAGCAGGGGGTACAGACCTGGGAACTCAGCACAGGGATGGTGGGAACACCTCATAATGGGGCACAGCGGGGGGTACAGACCTGGGAACTCAGCACAAGGATGGTGGGAACCCCTCATAATGGGGCACAGCGGGTGTACAGACCCGGGAACTCAGCACAGGGATGGTGGGAACTCCTCATAATGGGGCACAGCGGGGGGTACAGACCCAGGAACTCAGCACAGGGATGGTGGTAACCCCTCATAATGGGGCACATCGGGTGTACAGACCCGGGAACTCAGCACAGGGATGGTGGTAACCCCTCATAATGGGGCACAGCGGGGGGTACAGACCCGGGAACTCAGCACAGGGATGGTGGGAAACCCTCATAATGGGGCACAGCGGGGGGTACAGACCCGGGAACTCAGCACAGGGATGGTGGGAACTCCTCATATTGGGGCACAGCGGGGGGTACAGACCCGGGAACTCAGCACAGGGATGGTGGGAACCCCTCATAATGGGGCACAGCGGGTGTACAGACCCGGGAACTCAGCAGAGGGATGGTGGAAACCCCTCATAATGGGGCACAGCGGGTGTACAGACCCGGGAACTCAGCAGAGGGATGGTGGAAACCCCTCATAATGGGGCACAGCGGGTGTACAGACCCGGGAACTCAGTGCAGGGATGGTGGGAACCCCTCATAATGGGCACAGCGGGGGTACAGACCCGGGAACTCAGTGCAGGGATGGTGGGAACCCCTCATAATGAGCACAGCTGGTGTACAGACCCGGGAAGTCAGTGCAGGGATGGTGGGAACCTCTCATGAAGGGTTCCCACCATCCCTGTTCTGTGCTGACTTCCTGTGGCTGTACTCCTGCTGTGCCCATTATGAGCGTACGAATCCGAATTGAGTTTCGGGCACAAAATACGAAATAACGGCTAATGCGAAACGGAACTAAACAAAATTAATTTATTGACAGTGCACATGTCTGGTATATGTATACACACCACATATATAACAAGAGATATATATCATCTTGTTATGTAGATATATCTGCACAGGAACAAATGATTTCGTATATTTACTGGTTCCTGGAAGGAGGAGGAGAGGTTTGCATAGATAAGGGGCGGTAACTTCCTCTGGCACTCCCATTGCTATTGAAACCTGATCTGAAACCATTACACTGCTTGTACAGCACTGAGCATGTGCGAGGCTGAAATCCAGGAAGTCATACAGTCTGGCTTCATGATGCCCACACTTAAGATGGCCCCAGTCAATTTCTGTTTTATAAAGTGTCTAAATGCTGTAAAAACCTAACAAAACGGACCTTAGTTTACAGACTAACTGTAGTAGAATACATTAAGTTTGTGTATTACAGGGGTTTTCATATTTAAAAAGTTTATATTTTTAATATTGTGGCCGGAACTCCGTAAAACAACAAAAAAAACATAAAAAAAAGTTCCAGTGCTAGGTACAATGGCTAGACCTTACAGCCTAATAACAAAAGTTGCCTCGTATCTGCAAAAAAGCTTAGCCCATGAGGCGTAGTGCAGAAAAAAAGCCAAGACTATTTCACACAGTGGTATCCCACCCTCCTAATGCAACTCCGGCATCCCTAGGATGCCACTCCCTTTGGGCACTTGACACTGGACACTCTGCCTTTCCAGCACCTGACCATACAAGGTAGCTAAGTCAAATCAGGAGCCACTGGGCTCCTCAGAATCTTCCACCAGGGATTTACTCCTGGCCCCCACATGACCCAGTGGGCACATCGGTTTTCTGTTCCCACAAAAAGATCCTTCAGGTCCCCCATCATACCAGTAGGGGTACTATACAGCCAGCCATCCCAGCCAAAAGGCCGGAATGTCATTATTGGCATTTGAGTGGTCCTGTGTGTCCTTGCACCTGGGGATCTACAGAACGAAATGCAATAATTCTTACTGGAAATATTTTTTATCATATTGACAAAATTATTTCTGCTTCAATAGCCAGTTTTTTATTCAGTTTAGAGGACAGCCATGGGCTCCACGATGTAACAGAGCTATGTAAAACTGTTTATGGCAGACTGTTCCCTTTGTGTTTACACCTTCTTTTTATCTCAGTATTGATATGGCATTATCTTTATTTTGTAGGGTACATGGGGAAATCAGCATAACGTCACTCTTATTTGAATTCCTGCTATGCTATAATCTCTCTCACTCTGGATATCATCCAAAAGCAGATACATTCCATTGATAAAATTAGCCAACACAATGGGTACAGTTTAACTGGTTTCTGGCACACCTGCAACCTCTTTCACTCAGGATAGGCGTAAACACAGATACACTTCCTTGAGGCTGCAATTAGCCTTTCACCTGGCTTATTTCGTAATTAGACTTATAGAAAGGGAAAGAATTGTACCTTTTTTTTGCTATAACCTGGGGTTATCTTTGTGCCTATGCTAGAACACTATTTTGGGTGCACTGGCTGCTTGACCCAAGGGTTTGTGCTGATCAGGACTCCCGTCGCACTGGAAGTGATGTAGTCACATTGTCACAGGTTGCATGGCATGTCAGATGGACCAGTGCGTTAAAAATGTTCACACTGTATGAACAATTACTGCCCACACTCCAGCTGAAAGACAGCGAATCAGGTGCACTCTGTGATCATTGTGTCCGTTGGATACAGCTGACTACAGATTGCAGTAAATAGCCAATCACAGTGGCCCTTTGCCATGTGATCAGCTGTATCCAATCACAGTTGGTCACATATAAACAGACATTGGGGGTTATTTACGAAAGGCAAATACACTTTGCACTACAAGTGCACTGCAAGTGCAGTCGCTGTAGATCTGAGGGGACGATCAGAAATGAGGGGAATCTCTGCTGATTTTATCATTCAATCATGTGCAAGCTAAAAATGCTGTTTTTTATTTTCCTTTCATGTCCCCCTCAGATCTACAGCGACTGCACTTGCAGTGCAAAGTGGATTTGCCTTTCGTAAATAACCCCCATTGTTTACACTGATAATCAGGACATGGATCATCGGTGCCCTGATTATTAGCGCAGCTCACTCAGTACCAATTAGTTCTCATTGGTGCAGCTTACCAGTGCCCATCAGTGCTACATATAAGTGCCGCTTCATCAGTGCAGCCTCCTCAGTGCTTTATCATCAGTGCCCATATGTCAGGGCTGGGCTCTTTGCAGCTCTCTTCTCTGTGCTCAGGCTGCTTAGCTGTCGGATAATTGTCAGCACTCAAATGATTCCTCAGAGGCTCACCTGGTTATCATTATCTGCTCGTCTGTCCTGCCAACAGCCAGCCCCTTGTGACTATTTAAACTGCCTTGTTCATTCCTTTTCTTGCCTTCCCCTTGTCATAATATCTGGAGTTTTTCTGCCGTGTGCCTGTGAAAGAATTTTGCCCGGCTGACGTTTCTTCTGGTTTCTGATCCTGTTCTTCTGCCTCCGACTATGCTGATCTCTGGCATGTCTGACTACCCGCGTCGGCTTCCGATACAGGGTACAGTGTTGCATGACTGCACAATTGTCATTCAAAGTGAGACAGCACTGAAGGCTGAAAATTGGCTTTGGCAGGAAGGGGGTGAAGATACATGTAGGTAGATTCAGGTAGAGTTAGGCCGACTTATCAGTGGATAAGTCGACCTAACTCAGAATCTACGCCGACCTATGTTTAAGCGTATGCTCAAACAGAGATACGCTTAAACATATCTAAGATACGACGGCTTGCGCCGTCCTATCTTAGATTGCAATATTTTGGATGGCCGCTAGGTGGCGCTTCCATTGCGGTCGGCGTAGAATATGTAAATGAGGAGATACGCCGATTCACGAACGTACCCCCGGCCGACGCAGTACTTTTACGCCGTTTACGTAAGAGATAGGCCGCGTAAAGTTAGAGCTAGTCCCTAGTGGAATAGTAATGTCAATGGCCACCGTTCCCGCGTCGAAATTCAAATTTTTTACGTCGTTTGCGTAAGTCGTCCGTGAATCGGGATTTACGTCGTTTACGTCCACGTCAAAATCAATAGGCCCGTGCGGCGTACTTAGCCGCAATGCACACTGGGAATTGTAGGCGCCCGGCGCTTGCGCAGTAACAAAAAATCTTCAAAAACTTAAGGTCAAGCCTTATTACCATTAAACACGCCCCCCTAACACAGATTTGAATTCGGCACCCTTACGCCTGCCCGCTTTAGGCTACACCGCCGTATATTAGCAGGCAGGTACATTGAGAATCATTACTTGCCTAGCTAACTTACGGCGGCGTAGCCTAAACACGCTAAGCTACGCCGCCGTAACTTTATTCCATTCTACCTGAATCTACCTAATGGTACTGATGTGGTTAAACAGGTGTTCTGTAGAAAGTGTTTATACACCCCAAAATGTTTGATTATGGAATTCAGTTTTTATATGTACAGTGCCTTGAAAAAGTATTCATACACCTTGAAATTTTCCACATTTTGTCATGTTACAACCAAAAACATAAATGTATTGTATTGGGATTGTATGTGATAGCCCAACACAAAGTGGCACATAATTGTGAAGTAGAAGGAAAATTATAAATGTTTTTTTTTTTTACAAATAAATATCAGAACATGTGTGGCATGTATGTAGCACTACCCCCAAAGGAGCTGCTGGTTTGTTTTGGGTCTACACTCTGGTTGCCAACCCTCTGAAATTGGCTCAAAACCCTCCCTTGGCACAACTGGTATAGTGGGAATTGTGGACCCCAATAGTTTGTTGGAGGGCACAATATCCCAACACACCACAGTAAATTATGTAAATTAAGTGTTACCTTGAGTTGTATGGATCCCACAGGATGACAGAGAGACTGTACACAACTTTCAGCTTAACCAATGTAACCCTTTACTTGAAAGAATAAAGCAAGAGAAACACAGGTAAAACAATATAAGACAGCTTGCAGAGCCCTGCAAGAGTCAGAAACAGAAATAACAAATAAATACACTTTAATTTATAATGGCTATGCAGACCTGTGTAAGCACGCAGCAAGGGGATTCCCTCAATAAGGTATCTATACTGAGGTACCTCCTTGCCAAGCCTTGCCAGCTCTCACTACGAACAATAATCACAGTGTAATAGAACCAATTACTCGATCAACGAGTATGAAATTGAATATCAACAATATTCAACAACTAAATAGGTAGTCTTTGAGTAATATAGCTAACTAACGTGGTTTGGCGGGCCAGGTATGCGTTGGCATGCGTTGGTGCGCAAAGAAGAAAAAGAACAAAATGTGTAATCCAAGGGGAAAAATTGTAATTGGTGGGGATTTCCTGAACAGTCAAACCACAGTGATAAAAATCAACAATCCACCCTCCTGCAAGACAGTAAGTATGCTTGGGCAGGTGCCTGTCTCACCCGATCAGTTCAGGCCTTGTCCTACAGAATCACTCCGTCCACGATCTCCGATCGCAGTCCTTCAAGATGACAGCCTCCAGTTCTCAGACAAGTCGCAGGGGTACTGGAGTCCTGTCCGATCACTCCATCAGAGGTTCTATCTCTCCTTCTCAATGGCGCTCCGCCCGGACGTAGATAGGCCGCAATTCCAGCCTAGACTCCCGGGAAGACACCTCGCACCGGTGTCCTCCAGAGTTGTAAGAGGCGTTCCAGAGAGAGCGTGCCAAACATGTCCTCTCCCTTAAATTACCTCTCCCAGCAGGCCGTGCGGGGAGCAAAGCCTCTGAGATTGTACAGTTGCTCTCTGGGTAATGTAATCTATAACAAGCCAGGGCAAATGGAGTCTCTTTTCTCCCTGCACTCAATTTCCCAACATTCTCTGCAGTATCAGGGCAAAAGTAAGCAGCAGGTGGTTATAACATAATTTAGCCACAGGAGGGAGCTGAGATCCTTCTCGATCAGCAAAAAGTAGTCTTTTATATCACATTAAAAGGGTGATACCCCGCTACATGTATTTATGTTCAGCCACCTTTTCTCGGATACCCCTAACTAAAATCTAGTGGAACCAATTGCCTTCAAAATGTACCTAATTAGTAAATAGAGTCCATTTAATCTCAGTATAAATACAGCTGTTCTGTGAAGCTCTCGTAGGTTTGTTAGAGAACCTTAGTGAACATACAGCATCATGCAGGCCAAGAAACACACCAGACAGGTCAGGGATAAAGTTGTGGTGAAGTTTAAAGCAGAGTTAAGTTATAAAAAAAATATCCCAAGATTTGAACATCTTACAGATTACAAATTCAACCCATCATTCAAAAATGGAAAGAATATGGCACAACTGCAAACCTACCAAGACATGGCTGTCCACCTACACTGATAGACCAGGCAAGGAGAGCATTCATCCGAGAAGCAGCCAAGAGGCCCATGGTAACTCTGGAGGAGCTGCAGAGATCCACAGCTCAGGTGGGAGAATCTGTCCACAGGACAACTATTAGGCCCCGTACTCACGACCAAACATGTCTGCTGAAACTGGTCCGCAGGCCAGTTTCAGCAGACATGTTTGGTCGTGTGTGGGCGCGAGCGGGCCGAATTCCAGCAAACATTTGCCCGCCGGGCCTTTTCCCAGCGGACAAATATTCCTGGACTTGTTTTAAAACAGTCCGCTGGAATCCTGCCCGCTCGGACATGTACGGTCGTCAGTACAGACCTACCGTACATGTCCAGGCGCCCGCCGTCCCTCGCATGCGTCGAATGACTTCGACGCATGCGTGGAAGCATTTTAAAGGCGGGCCGCCCACGTCGCTGCGTCATCGACGCGGCGACACCGCGGACACGCCCCGCGTATTGTTTACGCGCGGACTTCTGTACGATGGTGTGTACAACCATCGTACAGAAGCCCTCTGGCAGACATGTATGGTGAAAACGGTCCGACGGACCGCTTTCACCATACATGTTTGTTCGTGTGTACCCGGCCTTAGTTGTGCACTCCACAAATCTGGATTTATGGAAAAGTGATAAGAAGAAAGCCATTGTTGAACGAAAGCCATCAGAAGTCAAATTTGCAGTTTGCAAGAAGCCCTGTAGGGGACACAGCAAATATATGGAAGAAGGTGCTATGGTCAGATGAAACCAACATTTTACTTTTTGGCCTAAAAGCAAAACGCTATGTGTGGCAGAAAACTAACACTGTACATCACCCTGAACACACCATCCCCACCGTGAAACATGGTGGTGTCAGCATTATGTTGTGGGGATACTTTTCTTCAGCAGGGACAGGGAAGCTGGTCAGAGTTGATGGGAAGATGGATGGAGCCAAATACAGGGCAATCTTAGAAGAAAACTTAATAGAGTCTGCAAAAGACTTGAGACTGGGGCGTAGGTTTACCTTCCAGCAGGACAACGACCCTAAACATACAACCAGAGCTACAATGGAATGTTTTAGATCAAAGCATATTCATGTGTTAGAATGGCCCAGTCAAAGTCCAGACCTAAATCTAATTGAGAATCTGTGGCAAGACTTAAAAATTGCTGGTCACAGATGATTTCCATCCAATCTGACAGAGCTTGAGCTATGTTGCAAAGAAGAATTGGCAAAAATGTCTCTCTGTAATCGCAGCAAAAGGTGGTTCTGCAAAGTATTTACTCTGGGGGCTAAATACAAATACATGCCACACTTTTCAGATATTTATTTGTAAAAAAAAATTGAAAACCATTTAGCATTTTCCTTCCACTTCACAATTATGTGCCACTTTGTGTTGTTCTACCACATAAAATCCTAATAAAATACATTTACGTTTTTGGTTGTAACATGACAAAATGTGGAAAATTTCAAGGGGTATGAATACTTTTTCAAGGCACTGTGTCATGTGTGCTCTTCAGATCATGGACTTTTGGCTATGGCTGATTACTCATGTCTCTCTGTGACTAGTATGCATTGTCGTGCATCCCTGATGCTGGGCATGCTCACAGGAAAGAGGGCATTTAACCCCCCCTGGCGGTATTCCCGGGTCTGACTCGGGGTTACATTTTTTTTTCTGCGATCGGTAACCCCGAGTCAGACTCGGGCTCGCCTCGCAGCATCCATAGGCAGGGTTTACTTACCTTGTCCCTGGATCCAGCGATGCCACCGCGCTGTGTGAGCGAGCGGGTGCTCGCTGGATTCACACAGTGCCTCTGTGTGCCGCCGATCTCCGTTCCCTGCGACGTTACGACGCACGGGGGCGGAGAACGGCACCAAATTTAAAAAGGTAGACAAACACCTTACATACAGTATACTGTAATCTTATAGATTACAGTACTGTATGTAAAAAATACAAACCCCCCTTGTCCCTAGTGGTCTGCCCAGTGTCCTACATGTTCTTTTATATAATAAAAACTGTTCTTTCTGCCTGCAAACTGTAGATTGTCCATAGCAACCAAAAGTGTCCCTTTATGTCAAAAATGGTTTTAGAGCAGCTAGAAAACAGCGATAATAAATTATAATCACTTGCAGAAATGAGCGATAGCGATTTGTGGGGAATTTCGTCATAAAAAATAAAAGTAATGACAGCGACAATTCTGCAACTGAGCAAATTTCAGTGATTTTGAGTTGATTACATTATTGAATAATTTTTTTTTTTATTATATTATTATTTGTTAGAATTATTTATAATTTGTAATGACAGCGACAATTCTGCAACTGAGCAAATTTCAGTGATTTTGAGTTGATTACATTATTGAATAATTTTTTTTTTTATTATATTATTATTTGTTAGAATTATTTATAATTATTATATTATAATTTATAATTTTGTTTTTAAAAAAATGTCATACCCGGGATGCCTACTAGACTCTTGTTTGGTCAGATTTAAGTGAGTTATTCCTAAAAATTACAGGCCTACAGTATAAAACGCCAAATTTCCTTGCAAATAATGGTACCGCTTTCACAGGGCCGTTTGAAGGAATTAGGGGGCCCCAAGCAAAATGGACATGGAGGCCCCCCCCGCACGCACAGCGCAGAACCACAGCAAGCAGAAAACCAACAGCCGGGTGGATGGAAGGGGTGATGGTGGGGCAAGATGAATCACTAGTGCCCCAGCATAGCATGACATATAAAAGAGGGCTCCATATGGTGTAGATCAACCAATGAATTCAGACGAAAAATGGTTCCTTACAAAATAGAAACCCTTTAAAAGGATAGTGCAATTCTATAGATAGTATACATGCCGATTTTCACCATTTGGTATTTGTCTTAATTCTTAGGGTCTTTTCACACGGAGCGGACCGTTTCTGTGTCCGCCCCGTGTGTCCGCCAAAGCTCAGCGGGGATCCTCCGTCATCCCCGCTGAGCTGTCGGCAGATAGGGCGGTCCCCGCACACAGTGCAGGGACCGCCCTGTCTCTGCTCCGCTGTCCCCTATGGGGAACCTGATGCAGACGGACCGTCTATCCGTCTGCATCCGATCCGTTCCGCCGGACGGAAGAAAAATAGGGTTTCTTCCGTTCGGAAAAGCGGATCCCGACGGACGCGGACGTTAGCGGATGCTCCATCCGCTAACGGACGCGATGCCATAGGGATTCATTACAAGTCCGTAAACGGACTTGTAATGAGCGGACGAACGGTCCGCTAGTGTGAAAGGACCCTTAGGATTCAGAACCGATTCGTCTATGTGCGTTTAGACCAGGGGTGGGGAACCTTTTTTCTGCCAAGGGCCATTTGGATTTTTGTAACATCATTCGGGGGCCGTACAAAATTATCAACTTAAAAATTAGCCTGTTATATTTGGTCAAACATTTGGTCAAAAAATGCATGCCAGACGTATAAGTTTTTGTGTCATGGTAGATACAAAAACACAATCCCCACAATGCAATTCCCCCAATCCCCAAAACACAATCTGCAGTCCCTCACCCCCCAAAAAGCACAATGCAATCCCTCACCTCAATCCCTGGTTCCGGTGGTGCTGGCTCTGTGGTGCTGAGCTCTGTGGTGCTGCTGGGCTCTGTGGTGCGGGCTCTGTGGTACTGGGCTCTGTGGTGCTGCTGGGCTCTGTGGTGCTGGGCTCTGTAGTTCTGGTGCTGCTGGGCTCTGTGGTGCTGCTGGGCTCTGTGGGGCTGGTGCTGGGCTCTGTGGTTCTGGAGGTGCTGGGCTCTGTGGTGCTGCTGGGCTCTGTGGGGCTGGTGCTGGGCTCTGTGGGGCTGGTGCTGGGCTCTGTGGGGCTGGTGCTGGGCTCTGTGGGGCTGGGCTCTGTGGTGCTGTCTCTGTGGTACTGGGCTCTGTGGTGCTGCTGGGCTCTGTGGTGCTGCTGGGCTCTGTGGTGGTGCTGGGCTCTGTGGTGGTGCTGAGCTCTGAGGTGCGGCTGGGCTCTGTGGGGCTGCTGCTGGGCTCTGTGGTGCTGTCTCTGTGGTGGTGCTGAGCTCTGTGGGGCTGCTGGGCTCTGTGGGGCTGCTGGGCTCTGTGGGGCTGCTGGGCTCTGTGGTGCTGGGCTCTGTGGGGCTGCTGAGCTCTGCGGTGCTGCTGAGCTCTGCGGGGCTGCTGGGCTCTGTGGGGCTGCTGAGCTCTGTGGTGCTGCTGGGCTCTGTGGTGCTGCTGGGCTCTGTGGGGCTGCTGAGCTTTGTGGTGCTGGGCTCTGTGGGGCTGCTGGGTTCTGTGGGGCTGCTGGGCTCTGTGGGGCTGCTGGGCTCTGTGGGGCTGCTGAGCTCTGTGGTGCTGCTGAGCTCTGTGGTGGTGCTGGGCTCTGTGGGGCTGCTGTGCTCTGTGGGGCTGCTGAGCTCTGTGGGGCTGGGCTCTGTGGTGCTGCTGGGCTCTGTGGTGCTGGGCTCTGTGGGGCTGCTGAGCTCTGTGGGGCTGCTGAGCTCTGTGGTGCTGCTGGGCTCTGTGGTGCTGCTGGGTTCTGTGGTGCTGCTGGGCTCTGTGGGGCTGCTGATCTCTGTGGGGCTGGGCTCTGTGGTGGTGCTGGGCTCTGTGGTGCTGCTGGGTTCTGTGGTGCTGCTGGGCTCTGTGGTGCTGCTGGGCTCTGTGGTGCTGCTGGGCTCTGTGGGGCTGCTGGGCTCTGTGGGGCTGCTGAGCTTTGTGGTGCTGGGCTCTGTGGGGCTGCTGGGTTCTGTGGTGCTGCTGGGCTCTGTGGGGCTGCTGGGCTCTGTGGGGCTGCTGGGCTCTGTGGGGCTGCTGAGCTCTGTGGTGCTGCTGAGCTCTGTGGTGCTGCTGGGCTCTGTGGTGGTGCTGGGCTCTGTGGGGCTGCTGAGCTCTGTGGGGCTGGGCTCTGTGGTGCTGCTGGGCTCTGTGGTGCTGGGCTCTGTGGGGCTGCTGAGCTCTGTGGGGCTGCTGAGCTCTGTGGTGCTGCTGGGCTCTGTGGTGCTGCTGGGTTCTGTGGTGCTGCTGGGCTCTGTGGGGCTGGGCTCTGTGGTGCTGCTGGGCTCTGTGGTGGTGCTGGGCTCTGTGGTGGTGCTGGGTTCTGTGGTGCTGCTGGGTTCTGTGGTGCTGCTGGGCTCTGTGGTGCTGCTGGGCTCTGTGGTGCTGCTGGGCTCTGTGGGGCTGCTGGGCTCTGTGGTGCTGCTGAGCTCTGTGGTGCTGCTGGGCTCTGTGGGGCTGCTGGGCTCTGTGGGGCTGCTGGGCTCTGTGTTGCTGCTGAGCTCTGTGGTGCTGCTGGGCTCTGTGGGGCTGCTGAGCTCTGTGGGGCTGCTGAGCTCTGTGGGGCTGCTGAGCTCTGTGGGGCTGCTGAGCTCTGTGGGGCTGCTGTGCTCTGTGGGGCTGCTGAGCTCTGTGGGGCTGCTGTGCTCTGTGGGGCTGCTGAGCTCTGTGGGGCTGGGCTCTGTGGTGCTGCTGGGCTCTGTGGTGCTGCTGGGCTCTGTGGTGCTGCTGTGCTCTGTGGTGCTGCTGGGTTCTGTGGTGCTGCTGGGTTCTGTGGTGCTGCTGGGCTCTGTGGTGCTGCTGGGCTCTGTGGTGCTGCTGGGCTCTGTGGGGCTGCTGGGCTCTGTGTTGCTGCTGAGCTCTGTGGGGCTGCTGGGCTCTGTGGGGCTGCTGGGCTCTGTGGGGCTGCTGAGCTCTGTGGGGCTGCTGAGCTCTGTGGGGCTGCTGAGCTCTGTGGTGCTGGGCTCTGTGGTGCTAAGCTCTGTGGTGCTGGGCTCTGTGGTGCTGCTGGGCTCTGTGGGGCTGCTGGGCTCTGTGGTGCTGCTGGGCTCTGTGGGGCTGCTGGGCTCTGTGTTGCTGCTGAGCTCTGTGGTGCTGCTGGGCTCTGTGGGGCTGCTGGGCTCTGTGGGGCTGCTGAGCTCTGTGGGGCTGCTGAGCTCTGTGGGGCTGCTGAGCTCTGTGGTGCTGGGCTCTGTGGTGCTGGGCTCTGTGGTGCTGCTGGGCTCTGTGGGGCTGCTGGGCTCTGTGGGGCTGCTGGGCTCTGTGTTGCTGCTGAGCTCTGTGGTGCTGCTGAGCTCTGTGGTGCTGCTGAGCTCTGTGGGGCTGCTGAGCTCTGTGGGGCTGCTGGGCTCTGTGGTGGTGCTGGGCTCTGTGGTGCTGCTGGGTTCTGTGGTGCTGCTGGGCTCTGTGGTGCTGCTGGGCTCTGTGGTGCTGCTGGGCTCTGTGGTGCTGGGCTCTGTGGTGCTGGGCTCTGTGGTGCTGCTGGGCTCTGTGGGGCTGCTGGGCTCTGTGGGGCTGCTGGGCTCTGTGTTGCTGCTGAGCTCTGTGGGGCTGCTGGGCTCTGTGGGGCTGCTGAGCTCTGTGGGGCTGCTGAGCTCTGTGGTGCTGGGCTCTGTGGTGCTAAGCTCTGTGGTGCTGGGCTCTGTGGGGCTGCTGGGCTCTGTGGTGCTGGGCTCTGTGGTGCTGCTGGGCTCTGTGGGGCTGCTGGGCTCTGTGGTGCTGGGCTCTGTGGTGCTAAGCTCTGTGGTGCTGGGCTCTGTGGTGCTGCTGGGCTCTGTGGGGCTGCTGGGCTCTGTGGGGCTGCTGGGCTCTGTGGTGCTGCTGGGCTCTGTGGTGCTGCTGGGCTCTGTGGTGCTGCTGGGCTCTGTGGGGCTGCTGAGCTCTGTGGTGCTTCTGGGGCCTGGGCTCCGTGGGCGACCTTTGTGATCATGCTAGTTCTGCCACTGCCCCCAGGTCAGTCTGTCCCCCATTATAATCCCCCCATGTCAGTCTGTTCCTCAGTACAATCCACACAGGTCAGTCAGACTGACCTAGATGGATCGTTCTGGGGTACATACTGACATGGGGGGATTATAATGGGGGACAGACTGACCTGGGAAATGGGAGGACTGTATTAGGGAACAGAATGACTTGGGGTGTGGGATTATATTAGGGGACATACTGGGTGATCACAGTGTGCACAAAAACAACCTAACCTCCCCACACAGATCAGTCTGTCACAGTGTGCAACTCCCTCCCCTAGATCAGCGAGTGACAGTGTGCATAACCACAACTCTTCTCTCTTCCACCCAAGATCAGGCACTCACTCCCCCGTATATATTTACACACAGTAAAATGTGGCATGTGTAATTTCTCCCAAGTGCAGTTAGGATGCCATCATTGTCCCCCCTCCCCATGCCGATCCCACACACAAACACACAGTCGCAGTCTGCTCCTGGAAATCAGCAGGGAAGGGAAGTCACACGAATCTGTTGTGAGTGACAAGAAGCATAACTTACACAGGACGTCCGTGCAGGCTGCTGGCTTCATGAGGAGCTTGTGTCTGTGTAGAGTCCCCGCCCCTCTCCCTCGTCTGCTCTCATGTGTAGTGCAGAGAGAGTTCTAAACAGCCGCTGACAAAGCAGAGCATCCAGCAAGTGACGGGGGGCCGGATGGAATGATTTCGCGGGCCGCATGCGGGCCGTAGGTTCCCCACCCCTGGTTTAGACTTTGCAGGGGAACACTAAATAAACATTATTTATTTATAATTCATATCTTCCAGCATGCACCAGAAGAATGTTCCTAATGATTAAAGGGGAGGTTCACCCTAAAAACGACTTTTTCTTATTACATTTGCCCCCCACATTACAATACAATTATGCCTATTAGGTTTTTTTGATGCTGTACATACCTTGATACAGCATATTCACCCGTGGCTTCGGGGTTGCGAGTCCCGCGGGAGTGGGCGTTCCTAACATGCTGGTGATTGACGTTTTGACAAAAACGAGCTCCCCCCGTCGCGTAAGCCACGTCACGATTGGCGAAAGGAGCCGAATGGCGATGCGCAGTATAGCGCCGACTCGCCGTTCGGCTCCTTTCGCCAATCGTGACGCGGCTTACGCGACGGGGGGAGCTCGTTTTTTGTCAAAACGTCAATCACCAGCATGTTAGGAACGCCCACTCCCGCGGGACTCGCAACCCGGAAGCCACGGGTGAATATGCTGTATTAAGGTATGTAAAGCATCAAAAAAAAAACTAATAGGCATAATTGTATTGTAATGTGGGGGGCAAATGTAATAAGAGAAAGTCGTTTTTAGGGTGAACCTCTCCTTTAAATCTGCAGAGGAGGCTTGTTGCAAAAGGGGGCGTGTCACTGACCTGTCAAGCTGTCAGGAGTCTATGGCGTCCCGCAGTACCCAGGCGATGAGCGGCTTCCCACAGCCAGTGTCCGGATGGTCTTCAGGCCGAAGCCGGGGACTTTCCTAGGCCGAGGCTCCGGAGCGCTCTGCGGATCCTATTCATCCTCACCGGGCCCCACTCGGCTGCGGGCCCCGCTAGTTGGGGGCCCCCTTCCAGCTCAGGGCCCCAAGCAATTGCTTGCATTGCCTCTCCTGTTCCGACGGGCCTGCCCGCTCTCCATCCTGACATTTCCAGGGGGTGGAGGAGGAGCACGGAAGGGGAGAGAAACACAGCGGGATACATGGCGGAATACACGGCGGGATACACGGTGGGATACACGGCGGGATACATGGAGGGAGGGAGACAGACTGCAGCAAAACGGAGGGGGGCTGGAGGAGGACACAGGACAGTCAGTGGTGATCGTGTGTGGGGGAGTTACAAGCACTGATCACCGCTGATTTTAAAGCAGCTGAAAGCCGCGCGGGGGAGGGGTGTAGAGAGAAGCGGAGAAATTAATTTGAAATCTATACAGCGGTGATCGGTGCTTGTAACTTCCCCACGCACTGATCACCGCCGACAGTACAAGTATCGGGTGAAGCATCGGGAGCATTTGCCCCGAGTACAAGTACTCGGGCAAATGCTTGGTATCGGGACAACCCTAGTTACTACACTTTACATTAGGTTACTGCACAATGAAGGGTTACTGCACAATGAAGGGTTACTGCACAATGATTACCTGCAATTCAGTCCCCTTCTGCAAACCGCTCAGTCCTGCCGAGGAAGAATGCACACAGCCCTGTCTGTGTGTCTTTGATCTCTCTGCTTGTGCTGCTGACTGGAGAAGGGGGCCATCACAGAAAGCCTGCTCTGCCTCACTCCTTGTCAGAGTCACAGCAGCCCCGGTCCTGACAGAGGAGAAGCAGGCTCTCCAGTATTAATGTGCACTGCCAAAAAAAATCGTTTTTTTCATTTATGTTATTTTCGTTTTGTTTTTTTCTCGGAAATTCAGGAAATTAAAAAAAATAAAATTGTTTTCGTTTCCTTTTCTTTTTTTTTGGAAATTATGAAAAATCGAAAAAAAATTTTTTGCTGTTTTATTCGTTTTTTTTTGCTTTTTTCGTAAATTCGGGAAATTCGAAAATTCAAAAATTCAGAATTTTTGAATATTTCTATTTTCGAATTTTTCATTTTCAAATTTTTCAATTTTAGAACATTTGAAAATTCGAATATTGAAAAATTCGAAAAATTTAAAATTCGAAATTTCGAAAATTTAAAAATTCGGAAATACGAAAATTCGGAAATGTTAAACGTTCGGAAGTCCGAAAATTCGGAAATAAAAAAATTTGTTAATACGAAAATTCGAAGTTAACGAATTTCTGAATTTTCGTTAAAAAACTAATTAGAAACTAAACGAATTGCACATGTCTACTCTCCAGATCATGGTAAGTGCAGGGAACAGAGCCGAGCAGAGGACACTCCCGCCCGCCTCAATACAGCACAGCCACGCTTTCATCTCTGCCTGCATCTTCTTGTCAAATGTGACGGGCTGCAGGAGGAGGGTGGGTTACAGCAATACTGATTGGCTGAGAGGCGGTGGTGGGCGGAGCAAATATTAGAAGCGTAGAACAGATCATTTCGGCAGCTGGCCGCTGATTGGTGGGTGCGGTGTGGATGGGCTGTGATTTTCAGGGACTTTTGGTTCCAAAGAGGCTAATGGCCCGTACACACGATCCGAATATCGGACGAAAACGATCGTCCGATGAAGGATCGTACGATTTTCGGATCGTGTGTACACTACTTTCGAGAGCCGATCACGATAGTTCATCCGATATTATTCGATCAGACCTGCACGAAAATTTTCCTCGTACGATGTCAGATCGTACGATTTTCGTTTAGTCAGTACAGTTGTCGTCCGAAAATACAATACAAATGCATTACAACACATGACATCACTTCCGATTATTTTTTTCGGTCGTACAAGAATTTTCGTGACTTTAATAACCTATTTCATTTTACTTGCGACTATTAAGCGAAAAAAGTCATACGATCCGTCGGTATACGGATCGTGTGTACGGGCCATAAGGCTGAAAATATTGTAAGTTGAGATTTGATGAAAATAAGGCACGTATTTTTGTGAACTAAAACATTGTACCAAGTTACCGAAAACTTCAAGTAGCATCATCACACAGTATACTTTTGACCTGCCTTTTAGACAAAGTCAATCCAAACATCACACAACCCTAAAGTGATACTAAAGGTTCACTTACCTCCACTGTGCAGTTAGTTTTGCACAGAGTGGCCCCGAACATCCTCTTCTGGGGTCCCACAGCGGCCGTCTCAGCCCCATCCCACAATAGCTAGCCCCCTCTGGGAAGCTCTCTTCCGAGGGGGTTACCTTGCGGGCACGCTCCCGTATCATACACTCGGTGTGCAAAGCCGCTGAGTGTATGACTCAGCCCAGCCCCCTGGCACCCGCGTCATTGGATTTGATTGACAGCAACGGGAGCCAATAGCTGCGCTGCTATCAATCTATCCAATGAAGAGCCGAGAAGCACGGGCAAAGATCGAGCACGTTTGCGACGCTGGACTTTCCAGGGCTTAGGTAAGTAGGGGGCTGGGGGACCGGCAATCATCGGATGTTTTTTCACCTAGGATTCATTAAGGTGAAAAAAACATGAACCTTTACAACCCCTTTAAATGCTAAGGCTTATCAGCAAGACTCACGCAATGCCAACCATTAGATGAAAAACATAACTAGACCCATATTTAGATAGATATTTATTTATATAAAAAAAATACTTCTTAGATCCTTTGATTAGCAATCATCTATTAACGAAAACCAAATCAGGATGCTCAGTGCTTTGTGAAACAGCTCAGCCGGTTCTTGAAATAAAGTAGTCCAAGTTTAGTCTTTATTTGCTGTGCAGTGTTTTGTCGGAATAATTTGTATTTTTCTTTTGCTTTAAGTAGTTTTTCATCTTTTGGCGTTTCTTTTTTCTGGTGCTCAATAGTGACATGGCTACACGCACCCACTCTCAGGCGTCCCAAACCATCGATAAAGAATTCTGGAATAAAAAATAAAAAAACATTTTGTTTTTTTTAAGTACAACTAAAGTCTGCTGTAAGACAGTTTAAACTAACACCAAATTCCATTGCTATGTGCACAAACGTCATAAAGTAAATGAAAGCACAATTTCAGGAAAATTTAGAACCCCACCCTGACAGATGAACTGACTAAGTCACGTGTGTCAAACACAAGGCCCACAGGCCGAATCCAGCCCTCCAGGCCATTTCATGTGGCCCTTGCACCCAGGGGGAGGGTTGAAAATGAGATATGAACAACCTGTGAAAGAGAGGATTCCTGCACACTATGCATAGCAAACCTTGTACATAGCACACCTCTGAACCCTGCACTCCGTACATACAGTAGCCCACCTCTGAACCCTGCACTCCGTACGTAGCGCACCTCTGAACCTTGCACTCCATACGTAGCCCACCTCTGAACCCTGCACTCCGTACGTAGCGCACCTCTGAACCTTGCACTCCGTACGTAGCCCACCTCTGAACCCTGCACTCCGTACGTAGCCCACCTCTGAACCCTGCACTCCGTACATAGCCCACCTCTGAACCCTGCACTTCGTACATAGCCCACCTCTGAACCCTGCACTCCGTACATAGCCCACCTCTGAACCCTGCACTCCGTACATAGCCCACCTCTGAACCCTGCACTCCGTACATAGCCCACCTCTGAACCCTGCACTCCGTACATAGCCCACCTTTGAACCCTGCACTCCGTACGTAGCCCACCTCTGAACCCTGCACTCCGTACATAGCCCACCTCTGAACCCTGCACTCCATACGTAGCCCACCTTTGAACCCTGCACTCCGTACGTAGCCCACCTCTGAACCCTGCACTCTGTACGTAGCCCACCTCTGAACCCTGCACTCCGTACGTAGCCCACCTCTGAACCCTGCACTCCGTACGTAGCCCACCTCTGAACCCTGCACTCTGTACGTAGCCCACCTCTGAACCCTGCACTCCGTACGTAGCCCACCTCTGAACCCTGCACACCGTACGTAGCCCACCTCTGAACCCTGCACTCTGCACGCAGCCCACCTCTGAACTCTGCATGTAGTGCCACCCTAAACTCCACACATAATACACTCCTGGTATTTATTGGCAATCTAAGATCCTACCTCTGTTTGCAATTTGGCCACACCCATCATTCAATGCAGTTCCGTGGGTTACATGGTTGAGTTCCTGCACCTATTCTCTGCGGAACAAGGCCCTTCATAAATTTATAGTCTTACAGATACAACTGGCCCTTTGAGGACAACCATAATGCTGGTTTGAAATGTTCTGGCTTGTTCATAGTTCAGTCTGTTACAATTGCCTCACAGGCTGTAGTTTGTCTGCAATACTGCTAATGCTGATAGCAGGTGTGCTGTGCTGAGCTGAAGCCTTCCTATTAACTGAGCAAAGCCTGACCCAACAGGCTTGACTTATTGTCTGCAGAATGTCTGCAAGCTGAGCTGTTGTCCTAGGAGACGAAACGCGTCATGAGAACTCTACTGTTGCCATATATACTTTTAAAGCACTTATTCATCTTCTTAAATGTAAGTGTTCCTACTACATAAAAGTATTTTTCATACTTAAATATGGAATCACGCTATGTGGCCTCTTCTTTCTCCCATTTTTTGAAATATATCTACCCATACCACCTCTGAGATTTCTCAGACCATCATCTCTCGTAAGATCACCTCGTAAGGCCCCCCCTTATTTTGTGGATATCCCTATCCTGTCAATATCTGGCTATTACCGGCCCAGTCATTTGGAGTACACATGAGTGTCCTGTTCCACCGGTGGCCCCACAATACAAAGCTTGTTTGACCCATAGAACGTATGTTCCTTTGGGTTCAAACGCTCCGGTAAGCCTTCTACCTGTGGGTGGTGGTTTCTTCACTTCAGCTTTTTTTGTCACTTTCACCATTTGTTCTTGCTTGATGTCAACATGAAGTTTTGAACTTTCACAGAATCATTGTTATTCCATTTTTTCACATCAAAGACATTCAATTGTTCATTGAAAGGTGTATTATTACTGTTTATTATTGTTTTCACTTTTGTCCATCACTTGAGTGTTTGGATTATTCACATCCATTTACGTTACTCACCTATAAAACCCCATGCACCCAGAAGCAATAAAGGAAGTAACACATATCTGAGCACGTTCTCAGTGTGGTTCTTCTTGAGCATGCACTAAATCATATAGGCTTAATAAGGACGGGGGCAGATACTCACCATGTGATTAGTCTGATCCAAAATATGTGTCATTCACCAGCCCTCTTGGCTGTTCCTGTTGCTCCTGCAGACTTGCCCAGCAGGGTTCTCCCACTGTCCTCCTTGCTCCCAGTGCCTCCTGGCCAGGACACCTTTGTGGTTGCGGGAAAGTCCGGCCCGCACATAAGCCCAGGCCCAAAATCACCCTCCCAGACTGAGAAGCTCCGCCAAAGGCCACGACAGCCTAAAATTCCATCTCCAACTTCCATCTGAACAACTCATCTCCCAGCTGGGCTAACCCAGAGTATTTGAGATAGCCTGCCCCCTACCAATCCAAGTTGGGGATTAGTCAGGGCCCTCAGAATACTCCAGGTAGCTCCACCTTACTTCCCTCCCATCTTTCTAGAAGGTTCCAGCACATTCTAGAAATAGGGGGAGGTCTCTGTGATGCTGCCTGTAAGTCATCTCCCTGGATCTCTGCCCAACCCAGGAAAAAACACAGACAGGCTTGGCTGCTAGCCAAGCTTACACAAATTTGCCTGCACTAGAAAAAAAACTATTTACAAATCTTACACTAGAGGGTGCTACATCGATATCATGGAAACATGAAAATAAAATAAAATACAAAAACACTGTATTTACCAGTATGTGCTACACGGTTCAGCTTTGGGTCAAATCCAACACCAAGAATTCTCTCTGTATGTGCCAGGAAGAAATTAATTACTCCTCCAGTCAGGACACAATCAGGAAATCCTTTGATTGCATGGTATCCACCTCCTCGCCAATGTAGACAATCGCCTTCATCATCGCCTTCCTCCCAGATGAGTTTAAAGCTGAAATGGTTACCTGCCACACTACCACCTACCTGCAACAAAAGCAACTGTTAAATGATATTGGACGATGATACCGATACACAAATTTTCAGTCCTGGCAATAAAGTCAACTAAAGAGATTTTTTGATTAGAATTGAAAAAAAAAAAAACTTGGATGAGGAAGAGAGAGACACTACACTACATTTAGAGAGTTGTATGTACAGTATATCCACCATGTCCTAGTTAGAATAAAAGGAGCAGAGACGAGCATCTTTTTCTAACAAAGCACATTTTTTATTAACAGAATGCAGCCTGGCCATCTAGTGCCTAATCAGAAGGGTGCCTGGAAGAGTTGTCCTAAATAGGCCTGACCCAATATAGCTGCTAGAGTTACATAGGGCAGCTGAATCCAATAAGATAGCTTTCCCAGTGACTCCGGAAACCATAGATAAAGCCTGTTCCACTTGACTTTCTCTCCAACAAATGTACCGCTGCGGAAGAACGCCATCTGCAGTGGAGAAATTAGACTACAAGCCTTTCATAATGGTAATCAAGTTTAAAAGGCTAATGCTGCGTACACGCGGTCGTTTTTCGGCATGAAAAAAAAATTATTTTTTTCAGCATGTCCAAAATACGTTTTTCCAACTTCATCATTTAAAACGATGTTGCCCACACACCATCGTTTTTGAAAAATGATGAACAAAGCGCGGTGACGTACAACACGTACGACGGGACTCTGAAGGGGAAGTTCTATTCGCCTTTGGCCTGCTTTTAGCCAATTCCTTATTAGTAAAAGACGATTCGTGCTTTTTTGTCTGTTACAGCGTGATGAATGTGCTTATTTACTCCATTATGAATGGTAGTTTTACCAGAACTCTCCTGTTTCATAACTCGCTTCTGGGCATGCACGGTTTAAAACTTCGTTTTAGCCCACAGACGATCATTTTTTACAACCCGAAAAACTACATTTTAACCACTTGCTTACTGGGCACATAAACCCCCTTTGTGCTCAGGCGAAATTTCAGCTTCTGGCACTGCGCCGCTTTCACTGACATTTGCGCGGTCGTGCGACGTGGCTCCCAAACAAAATTGAAGTCCTTTTTCCCCCACAAATAGAGCTTTCTTTTGGTGATATTTGATCACCTCTGTGGTTTTAATTCTTTGCGCTATAAACAAAAAAAGAGCGACAATTTAAAAAAAATATATATATGTTTTACTTGTTGCTATAATAAATATCCCATTTTTTTTAAAAAAAAACTATTTTTTTTCTCAGTTAAGGCCGATACGTATTTTTCTACGTATTTTTGTAAAAAAACAAAAAAAATGGCAATAAGCGACTGGTTTGCGCAAAAGTTATAGCGCCTACAAAATAGGGGACAGAATTATGATTTTTTTTATGATTTTTTTTTTACTAGTAATGGCGGCGACCTGCGATTTTTTATGGGACTGCGATATTGCGGCGGACATATCGGACACTTTTGACACAAATTTGGGACCATTCACATTTATACAGCGATCAGTGCTATAAAAATGCACTAATTACTGTATAAATGTGACTGGCAGGGAAGGGGTTAACACTAGGGGGTGAGGAAGGGGTTAAATGTATTCCCTGGGTGTGTTCTAACTGTGTGGGGGGAGGGGGCTGACTGGGGGAGGTAACCGATGCTGTGTCCCTATGTACAAGGGACACAGATCGGTCTCCTCTCCTCTGACAGCACGTGGAGCTCTGTGTTTACACACAGAGCTCCACGTCCCTGCTGTCACCTGCTGTGTCACCGACGATCGCGTGTACCCGGCGGACATCGCGGCCGCCAGGTACACGCTTTGGCTCTTCAGCGATGCGCCGGGACAGTGTTTACCCGCTGCGCGCCACCCAGTGGCGCGCGCGGGTAATGCTTTTAAAAAGACATCCAAATACGTCCACTTGGCACTTGAGAGCCGCACTGTTGACGTCTTTTGTCAATAGCGCGTGTCTGAAGTGGTTATAAAAGAAGCCGAAAAATGATGTTAGGCCCACACACGATGATTTTAAATGACATTTTTACAAAAGTCGTTTTTTTTCATACCGAAAAACGACCGTGTGTACGCGGCATAAGACTTTGGGTCTGGTATGGACTTTTTTTTTACTGACACGTTTTTTTTAAAGCGGTCAGCCGGGAAGCCCATTGACAACTGATGACTCATTGATTGTTAAGGACGCTGCAGCCGGCTTCTCCGACCCCTTTTCTTAAAAAAACAGCTTTTACTGCATCCTATTTGGGCAAAGCTTTGCCCAATCAGGGTGCAGTGCATTGCAAGGCAAACACTTGCTGAACACCCTGCAAATTCAGGTGTACCCCAAAACAGGGCAAACAGCCAATGTGTTCGGCCCAAACTCATGCTCAGGCTGAACCATTCGCCCAACACTAATCTGCAGCAGCTTTCCAACAAGCTATGGGCCCAGCTACAGCCAAAGACTCTGAAGAAGAAAAAAGGACAGAAAGCATACATAGTAGCTACTGACAGCGTTTCATCAAAATTTTTATTTGCTAATCTGCCATCTAAAAAACAGAACCACTAGTCCTGGAAATTTGAAATAAATAGGCACGTGCACAGGATGTGCCAAGTGTGCCTGGACACACCTTAATCATCCCGTGTGATGCAGATTCCCCTTGTTTAAACTCCTGATATTTCACCAAAGCCTCCTAACGGGACTCCTAAAAAGATGTAGTAAAAAAAAAAAAAAACACACACACACACAATTGTAAAAAATAAAATAAAAATAAAAACTACTGGAAACCGGTTTCAATCTCCAGGTGCACGCCATCACACAAAGTCCTGCCTCCTGGATCGGCTCCTTTGATAGACATCACACGTCCCGGCATTGGACCACTGTGCTGTCTATCAAAGGAGCCGATCCAGGAGGCAGGATTTTATGTGACGGCGGGCGCCCAGCGATAAAAATCAAAGCTGTCACAGTGGGTGATGCCGGCCTGTCAATTCACCCAATGTGTGGCACCACCCCCCGATTGGTACACCACTGGCTTTGGCGACCCCCTCTACCTTGGCTCAAAGCTCCTGGGCGCGGTGCACCCAGGTTAGGCCCCCCTAAGCCTAATCTATCTAGCCCTATACATAGTAGGTAAAGTTGAAAAAAAAGTCCATCAAGTCCAACCTATGTGTGTGATTTTATGTCAGTATTACATTGTATATCCCTGTATGATATGGTCATTCAGGTTCTTATCTAATCGTTTCTGGAAACTATCGCACCTGTTGAAACTACTGCCTGTAGAAGGGAATTCTGCATGCTTGCCTTCTATGCAGTGTAAGGTTAAACCTATTTTCTTCTAATTTTGAGTGGCCACATGTCTTATTAAACTCCCTTTCGTTGAAAAGTTGTATTCCTATTGTGGGGTCTCCAATATGGTATTTGTAAATTGAAATCATATCCCCTTTCAAGCGCCTCTTCTCCAGAGAGAACAAGTTTAATGCTTGCAACTTTTCTTCATACTAATACTAATATCCTCCAGTCCCTTTATTAGTTTTGTTGCCCTTCTCTGTACTCGCTCCATTTGCAGCACATCCATCCTTACCTGTTCTGCAGCCACTCCGGTCCAGTCCCAGGCTGAGCTGTCAGCAGTGGCTTCCGTGTGTAGGAAAGGAACCCGACAATGCAATTCCTATAGTAAGTCTATGGGTGACATCACTTCCTAGGCATTTCCCAGCCATTTTCAGCTTTCTTTTGCACACAGAGGGTGCCGCTGGACATCAGAGCAACTTCAGAACAGATGAGTACAGCTATTTTTTTCTTTACAGGGCTAGATAGATTAGGCTTAGAATGTGGCTGCGAGTATGTATAGAGTTAGCGTTAGTTAGATTTCGCCTTTACTTGCGCTTTAAAGGCACGAGCAGGACATTAAAGAGGCGAATAAACAAAAAGACTTTCATATAGAAACTTTTACTTAGTGGGGTCTATAACAGCTTGGGAATAGAGATGGGCCGAACGACCCCCTGTTCCGTTTGCAAACTGGGAAAAAAACATTTTGAAGGCTTATATGCAAGTAATTGGGCATACAATGGTTATGGGGGGTCTGGATACTGCCCTGGGGGACATGTATCAATGAAAAAAGTTTGCAATAAAACATTTTTAATTGAGCAGTGATTTACTGATTCTTAAAAGTGAAACCATCAAAAATCTAATAAATTCCTTTAAATATAGTGCCTGGAGGGGTCCTTAGTCTGCCTGTAAAGTGGCACATCTGTATCGTGTATAGAACCTGCTGCAGCAATAATGACATTTATTAAGCCAAAAGAAAATTACATTTTCCATTTAAGCATTCCTTATTTTATAAACAACGGTTTAGGGAGCCACTCTGTATGACGAGGCTACAATTTAGTGCACTTGGAGCAAAATTAGAGATTTTAGGAATAAATTCTGGTGTTTCTTTCACAGACTTTGGATAGAAATAACAGATGCGTAAAAATTGGTCTTTGGCTGTTGGTGGTGCCTTTACACCGTAACCCTATACAGGTACTCTTGATGAAAGCAAGAATTGGCCTTGCTGTCAAACATTGCAATTATATGCACCTGTCAAACAGGTGTGGAAAAATTGGTCCTTGGGTGTTAATTGTGCCCATGAAACCTACACCAAAACATTTCTTCCAGACAAAATCAACACCTACAAAGCTAAGAAGCCTAGACAGTCTTTCAGAGATTCCAGATCCAGAAAGCACTTAATAAGCGTAATCAGCCTCAGGCCTCGTACACACGACCGAGGAACTCGTCGTAAATGAAACATCGTTTTCCTCGACAAGTTCCTTGTCAGGCTTGTGGAGAAACTTGACAATCTTTCTTTGCGTACACACTGTCAAGACCAAATCTCCTCGTTCTCAAACGCGGTGACGTACAACACATACAATGGCAGGGGAAGTTCGATTCCACTGGCACAACCCTTGGGGCTGCTTTTGCTAATCTCATGTTCTGGCGTGTTAAGTAAAAGTTTGGTAAGAGACGATTTGCACTTTTCAGACTGTTACAGCGTGACAAATGTGCTATCTCCAATACAAACGCTACTTTTACCGAATGTGCGCTCACGAACCGTGTTTCTCGTCGAAAACCAGCCTGACGAGGAAATTGAGACTTCTCAATGAAAAACATACACACGACTGATTTCCTCGACAAAAAAGCTCTTCCAATATGGCCACCACCACACTGAGACACTGCACAGAAAAAAGGCATGGCAAATTAGAAAAGAAAAAGATCAGCAGCAGGGAGACCACAGATAAAACTGGTTACTAGTCCTGATGCCGCATACACACCACCGTTTTTCGGGTTGAAAAAAAATTACGTTTTTAAGGGTCTAGAAAAAACGAATTTTTCTTCAACTCGATCATTAAAACTGCCTTGCCTACACAAGATCGTGAAAAAAAATGATCTAGCAAAGCGCAGTGACGTACAACTGCACTATAAAGGGGAAGTTCCATTCGGATGGCACCACCCTTTGGGCTGCTTTTGCTGATTTCATGTTAGGAAAAGACGATTCGCGCTTTTCAGTTTGTTACAGCGTGATGAATGTGCTTACTCCATTACGAACGCTAGTTTTAGCAGAACGAGCGCTCCTGTCTCATAACTTCCTTCTGAGCATGCGTGTTTTTTTCACGTCGTTAAAGACCACACACGTTAAAAACGACGTGAAAAATTAGAGCATGTTCGAAAATATTAATGCCCATTTTTTACATCGTGAAAAATGCTCTTGAGCCCACACACGATCGTTTTTAATGACATTAAAAAAAAAAGGTAATTTTTCACAACCCGAAAAACGGGCGACTCGTGTGTACGCGGCATTAGTCCTCTAATTGCTCAGTTCCTCTTTAAAGTATCTGTATAACCAAAACGTTCTTCAGTTGTGTATAGAGTAAGGGCAAAACCCAAGTCAGATTAATTTTTGTGGTCTGTGTCCCGTTTGGGAGATTCTACTTCCTGGCAATGAGATGGAACAAGTGGTTAGAGGAATTTCCCCCCAGTTGTCCCCAGAACAATTGTTCCTAATGGAACATCCCCCCTCCATTTCTATTCTAGGGACAACTGTAACAATTTTGATTTTCCCATCAATTTCCAATTTGGGGACAATAGGTAACAGGACAAAGATGGCACAACCTTACCAGCTGGAAAATAAATTGACACTTGAAAGCCATGTTTTGTGTATTTTAAAGCAACCCTATATCTAGGTAAATCAGGCATTCGGCAGGAGAAAAGTAGCAGCAGATCTCACCATGTCCAAATCTGTTCCTTCCAATACATCCACTAGTTTTTCTATTTTTGTTTTCTCCGAAAACAGAAAGTCATCATCCACCCAGAGGAAATATTTGGTGGTTACTTGGGATACAGCAAGATTCCTGCCCGCAAACCATCCCTGGAAAAAATAAGGCATGTTTATTGCTCAGAAATATTTCATTCTCCAATCTGTAGCCTCCTGAGTTAATAAGTCTTCAGAAATTAAATGCCATTTCCAAAATGTATTTTTCTGTCTTTTATATCTGCATGGAGTTCAGCATTAAATAAATATTGCAACAGCCACAGATAATTCAAATTTCCCTTACATCCTGTCCATGTGACTCCCATACAAACACTGGGAGCAGGGGGTGTATGTCACAATGTGGGCAGGGCTTACTGCACCCAAGTGGGGATCAGGAGAGAGCAGCTAGTGCCCCCAAAGGCAAGCTAAGGCTGCTATTTAACGCAAGGCTGGCATTAAGGCAATGCTGCACCTTAAAAGCGGTGCTTCTCACATTGGTTCTTATATTACACTTGAATAATAGGAAGCTGAACGCTTGTATAAATTAATATGTACCTATTTTTCTCCTGAGGCCCTACTTCATCTTCTGTGACTACCAGACTTAGTCCCTAGGATGCCCCATATGATGTTTGGCCCAACATTGGGGCTCAAGGTTCCTGGGGAAGAAGTCTAAGCAAATGTAGCCAAGGGTTGCTACTGTAGTTATTATTAAGGAATAGTTTATTGTTTTCATGTATGGGTTTAGCTCCCCCTAGTGCATGCTGAACTCTGAGGGTTTTTTTTTTCCCCTCCTTGAGAGCGTACAGAGAAATGCATTATGGGACATGTGGACTGGATAAGGAAGTGACACTGTTGGTCGGGCCAGTTCTGGACCACAGGACACACAATGCAAAGCCTGCTAGGAGGAGAAATAAAAAGGTGGGCGAGGCCTGTTTTCAGCCTCTCTGCACAGCATTCTGAACCTGCCAGCAGGATGTATGTGTGACAGGGAGTGAGAGCCTGCGGCCTACACAGCGGAGAGCCAGATTGCCAGCTTTAGAGGGACCTCAGAGGACAGCATCGTTATCCCAGCAATCGGACCGGCCTGCGCTCCAGGGCTTCTGGGAACACCTGCACTACAGTCCACCAGGAGTCACAGCGCGGTGTGGCAGTGCAATTTCAATGGACGGAGACACCAGAAGGGGATTCTGGCTTGAGCCCTTCATCTAACTGGAGTCCATAGTGGTGAGCGAGCACAGCCCATCCAGATAGAGATAACAGTATTGCTGAGTGGTTTTCTACAGACTGGATGGTGAGACTTGTAGTTCCACGGATGTGAATCTACTTCTTCACAGGCCTTATACAGCAGGCGCTTGTGGCCTATTTTTCCCCACAGTGCTGGAAAGTCAGTACTGTATTCAACTCAACTCATGGAAGCGGGGGTTCACCCTAAAAACGATTTTCTAAAATTACATCCAGCTGACTCTCTACATTGACAGTATGCCAAATTTTTTATTTTTTTTGCTGTACATACCTCGTACAGCTATTTTCTTCCCCGGCTTCCGAGTAGGGCCTCCCGTGGGAGCGTCACGAGTTGCCGAAAGAAGCCGAACAGGCGCCGACTCGCCGTTCGGCTTTTTTCGGCAACTCGTGACGCTCCTTATACGACAAGAGGAGGTAGTTTTTGTCATCGCGTCAATCACCTGCTTGATCGGAACGCCCACTCCCGCGGGAGGCCCTACCCGGAAGCCGGGGAAGAAAATAGCTGTACGAAGGTATGTACAACGAAAAAAAAAAAAAAAAAAAAAAATCGGCATACTGTCAATGTAGAGAGTGAGTATCATGTAATGTTAGAATTTTTTTTTAGGGTGAACCCCCGCTTTAACATAATTAAAGAGGAATATACATGTGATGATACTTCTTCAGGTGAAAGTGGAGGTCCACACAAAAAGTGAACCTCCGCTTTTCAGAACCCCCCCCCTCCGATGTCACATTTGGCACCTTTAAGGGGGAAGGGGGGTGCAGATACCTGTATAATACAGGTATTTGCACCCACTTCCAGGAATAGACTCCCGCAGGAGTGACGCCCCTTCCTGTCCTGTCCCCTGCTGTCTTCTGGGAAACACACTGGTCCCAGGAGACAGCAGGGACCAGGGAGGACGGGCCGCGCCGCTTGCGCATGCGCAGTAAGGAACCGGGCAGTGAAGCTACAGCACTTCACTCACTTCCCTCACCGAGGATGGCGGCGGGGGCAGCCGAGAAATGAGCAATTGCTCGGCTTCAGCTGCGGGCCCGCTGGACAGGTATGTGTCCATTTATTAAAAGGCTTTTAATATTTTTTCATGGGACCTCCGCTTTAAAGCGGAGGTTCACCCTAAAAACAATTTTCTAACATTACATTGTGCTCACTCTCGACATTGACAGTACGCTGATGTTTTTTTTTTTTGCCGTACATACCGTTGTATCGCTATTTTCCCCGCCAGCTTCCGGGTAGTGGGCGTTCCTATGCACAGGCTAAGAGATTGACGTGGTGACAAAAGCTTCCCACCGGCGCATCACGAGTTGCCGAAAGAAGCCGAACTGCGAGTCGGCGCTATACGGCGCCTGCGCACCGACGTTTGGCTTCTTTCGGCAACTTGTGACACACCTTATGCGCCGGGGGGGAAGCTTTTGTCATCACGTCAACACGCCTGTGCATAGGAACGTCCACTCCCGCGGGAGCCACTACCCGGAAGCCGGCGGGGAAAATAGCGATACAACGGTATGTACGGCAAAAAAAACAAACACATCAGCGTACTGTCAATGTCGAGAGTGAGCACAATGTAATGTTAGAAAATTGTTTTTAGGGTGAACCTCCGCTTTAAGTACTCACCAGTTCATCTTTGCTCTTCAGTTCTTTTGTCTTTTACCTACCTGAATTACAAATTACACTGCAGTATAAACAACAGGTTAGCTGAAGATATCCAGAATTGAAAGAACATTTAAAATTTTCCTCTTTATTATGCATTACTGCTCTGCATTCTAATGCTAAATCATTAAACTACAACATAGGGGGCCATTCTGTGGGATATTATCCAATTTACATTGTGGTTACTGTATATATATGATGTATACTGTTTGCTGGTCTGTGTGCTGAGGCCTCAGAGGAAAAGGTATCCAATACATGTGTTAAAGATGTTGGATATTTGTCTGTGTACCTGTTCACATAGGTCTTAGAGGTTTCAAGTTACACACCCTTGTATATCAGTGTCAAGAGATATTCTCCGTCTAACATAAGTTATATATCAGACAGGAGGCTTCGTATCTTATGCATATCTTTCTTTACTAAAGCTCATAGCAGAAATACATAAAAACTTTATGGTAATCTAAAAATAAAACATTCAAAGGACTACCAATCCCAGCAGTCCCTGGGGCAACGTAGCCCCTCCCAGGCCTCAGCCTATATAAGGGACTGTCTGAGGTAACCACGTCCTCTTTCTTTCTGCTCATCGCAGGATTCAGATAAGTATTTGATTGACATTGATAGACAGCTGTTTTGAGTGACAGTGGGGTACCCCCCCCTGCGGTTTTTCCCGTTTGTTTCCACAGCTGTTATTCATTCATATTCCCTTATGTATGCTATGTACGCTTTATTCACTGTTATTTATTCTATAACAACAATTTCAAGTTTCTCCTCTTCCTGACGGTTCCGGGTTTATGTGCCCTTTTCTCCGGTGTACTCCATCTACACCCGCTGATCGGGAGGTGCGGACGCTGTCCCCTCACTTGCACACTGCACGGAGTGGTGTAACCCCCGCCCGCCCCCACCCCACCGCTTGCCTGTCAGCGTTCGCAGCGTGACAGGCAGCGCCATCTTCTCCCTTCTCCTCACGTTCTTTCACTGAGGAGGGGCGGGACTCGGCGGCAACCAGCCAATCAGCGCTCTGGTAGCGTAGTCTCGCGAGACTTCGCCCAGAGCGCGAAAGTAACGCGGGCTTTCTCCCTCACACCGCTGCCAGTGCAAGACGAGCGGTACTGAGGTGAGGAAGCCTGCTGACCTATTCCCCCTATTACTTACATTTGTGGATACTTGTTATCCACAAAAAAACCCTAAACAACCCTGATTTGTTTCTATGCTTACATACCTGTAAGGATAGAGTTGATCCACATAAATAGTTCTAGGCTTGAATAACTGTAAGGATACACTTCACTATACATTACAGTCTAGACTGGTGACTAACGGATCTAAATAACAGATATATATATATTGATTTAAAGAGGGACCAGTGAGTTTTTAAAACGCCGGCAATTTTAAAAAGCATGTCTGAGGAGAATTATACTGCCCCCCTTGCAGGGGAGGCTTTTACCCTGGATACCACTCAGTTCATGACGGCGGCTCAGATCCAAGATCTGATCAATATCTCTGTCCAAACGGCTCTGGCCTCGGCCATCCCCTCCACTGGAACACATCCCTCAAAGCCTGCTACGATTAATCCGCCTCAAACAGGCGAACCGCCACACAAGAAAGGCAAAGTTTCTTTTAAACAGAAACACATTCTAGCAGCACCTGACTCCCCGACAGGGGAAGAGAATAATTTGTTTCAGGCAGTTCCCTCCCCGGCCTGCCAACCACAGCATCCAACAGACTCTGACCGACCCCTGGGCCTCAGGGAGTTAAACACTAAGAGGCTTCGGTCCACTAGAAGGACCAAACCTGACTCCTATGTTGATTCCTCGGACGAGGATTCACCAGGTGCTTCAGGGAAAAGCGAGTCTGATGACTATGGGTCTGACGATGATAGACACGATGCTGAGGATACGGCATTTCACACCAATGCCAACCCTGATGCACAGGGAGAAAGCATTTTAGATGCCTTGGGGGAACCATTTTTTCACCCAGATGCCATCGCTCACCCGCGATCCGGCGATTGGTCCCCCTTACCTCACGTATCTCAGTACGTGGAGCTCTGGGCCAGGAAATCCCTGGACAGGCACGCCCGCAACAAACTGCGGGCCGAATGCCCTAGACCCTCTATCCCCAACAAGGTGGTAACCACACCTGAGGTGGATCCCATGCTGGCCAAATATTTGGCAAAATCGGGGAAACTTCCCAAAAAAGGAATTGAGCGTTCCTTTAAATCTATCCAGGAACGCATCTTAGATCTAATGGGACCCCTAACCAAAATTCTGAATTTATCAGAACAGGCAGCCGCTTCGGGTCAACCGGTAGATTTAATGCAACTACGCGGCTGGGCTCAGAGGGCTATCTGCCTAGTAGGCACGGCTAACACCTCCTGCTCGGTGGAGAGACGCCGCTCCATCTTAATGCGGTTAGACCCCCAACTTTCCCACCTGGCCGAGACCGAACCCGGTCCGGCGGCAGTCGGTATGCTCTTTGGGGATAACCTCCTCAAAGACATCAACAAATTTGTGGGTTTGTTTTCAGGACTTGATAAAGCCCAAACATCTCTCAGAAAGTCAGGGGCTGTGAGAGTTTTCAACAGGGCCGGCAGAAGTAGAGGCCGATCTGCCGGCCGTGGGTCCACCTATAGGCCACAAAACAGACCAAACCCCCAATACCAGTACCAGCAGGCTCCTTCCACCTACCCCGTTCCAGTGGCGCAACCAGCACCGTTCTTCCCACCCCGGGGCAGACCATGGCGCGGACGCGGCGGACGCGGATACACCCGAACCCGACCTCCATTCGGTGAGTATACCTTACACTCCACAACCACACATTCCAGTGGGGGGACGCCTGAGGTATTTTATCCACGCCTGGTCTGCGATTACGGCAGACCCATGGATATTGCAGACGGTAGAGGGTTTTCGAATAGAACTTCTGTCGTCACCGACATTAAATGTGGTCCCTCACCCTATCAAATTCACACGCCAGAACGTTACTCTCATCGAGAACGAAATACAGGACCTCTGGTCCAAACAGGCGATTTTAAAAGTAGAGGATTTTTCCCCGGGTTTCACAAGCAACCTTTTCCTTGTCAAGAAGAAAGGGGGCGGGTTCCGGCCCGTAATAAACCTAAGAGATCTGAACCAACATGTCTGCTACAGACACTTCAAGATGGAGGGCATTCACTGCCTCCGAGACCTCCTACAACCGGGGGACTGGTTAGGGAAAATAGATTTGAAGGACGCCTATCTCACCGTCCCTATTCACACGGAGTCACAACACCTACTCCGGTTCCGCTGGAAAAACCAGATATGGCAGTTCACCTGCCTTCCATTCGGGCTATCGTCGGCACCATGGTGTTTCACAAAGTTGATGAAACCAGTGGTAGCTTCGCTTCGAAGCAGAGGGGTTCGTCTAATTATCTATCTGGACGATATCCTAATCATGGCCCGCTCAAGGGCCCTAGTTTCCCTTCACATGACATGGACGGTCTCCCTGCTTCAAACGCTGGGTTTCCTAATCAACCACGAAAAATCGGTTCTAAATCCGGCCCAGGTGTTGGAATTCTTGGGTTTCCTAGTGGACACCAAACAAGCGGTCCTCCGGCTCCCAAAACCAAAACTAGCCCTCATTCGCAAAGAAATCAGGGCAGTGCTTCGCAAAGGCTCCTTATCCTTAAGGGTTCTGGCCCGCTTGGTGGGACTTTTAGCTTCATCCATACAGGCCATCTTTCCGGCCCCACTTCATTACAGAGCCCTTCAGAGACTCAAAATTTTGCACCTTCGCCAGGGCCTCAGATATGCGGACGAGATCCCTCTCTGTTCGGAAGCAATAGAGGAATTACAATGGTGGCTTCGCCACGCAATCGAGTGGAACGGCAAGACCATATTCAATTCAGGTCCCGACATCATCATAGAGTCGGACGCCAGTCGCCACGGCTGGGGCGCCCGATGCGGGGCAGCTTCCACAGGGGGGACTTGGTCTGCCTCCGAATCGGAACTGCACATCAATGCTTTGGAATTGCTAGCGGCATTCTTCGCCGTCAAGAGCTTCATCCCACAGGCTTCCGATTGCTGTGTACTATTCCGCATGGACAATGTGGCCGCGGTTCAATACGTCAACCGCTTAGGTGGCACCAGGTCCAGGACCCTTGCAGAACTGGCGAAGGAGTTCTGGCACTTCTGCTTGGCCCGCAACATTGTCCCTATCGCGGAATATATCCCTGGAGTCTCCAACACGGTAGCCGACTGGTACTCTCGCCACCTTGTCGATTCCAGCGACTGGCGACTGGATCGTCCTGTGTTCCACCTATTGGAACGTCTTTGGGGCCCGTTGAACATGGATTTGTTCGCCTCGCGCCTCAACCACCAGCTACCCCAGTTCTTCAGCTGGAGGCCCGACCCAGAAGCATCCGCAGTGGACGCTTTCCGTCACATCTGGCCAGAGGGAACTCATTACGCGTTTCCCCATTCCAGATGATACCCAGAGTTCTCCTCCACGCCTCGAATCAACAGGCAACTATTGTGCTGATCACACCCTGGTGGCCGACACAACCCTGGTTCCCTCTCCTCTTAGGGATGGTCGTGGATTACCCCAGACTGCTCCCTCTGTTCCCATTACTGCTGACCAACCCATCCGGGGAACCCCATCCACTAATAGTGGAGGGCAACCTCCACCTCCTAGCATGGCTGATTTCAGGATCTCCGAAGCGGATATCGACCTTTCAGGGTCAGCTAGGGATCTCCTCGACGTGGCCTGGGCCCCCGGGACTAGATCAACATACCGGCATGCTTGGCGACTTTGGGTTCGTTGGTGTGCTCAACAACAGGTTGATCCCATACATGCCCCTGTATCTGTAGTGGTGAATTATTTGGCGGAATCTTTTGATTCCGGCAAATCTTACAGCTCCATCAACATATACCGCTCGGCTATATCAGCATACCACTGTCCAGTTAACTCTTTAGCCGTAGGCAAACACCCTTTGGTCTGTAGACTTCTGCGGGGTATAAAATTCCAACGCCCCCCTAGACCTAGGTATCAGACAACTTGGGACGTCTCCAAGCTGCTTGACATGTTTGTTTCATGGGAAGACAATGATGAACTATCCCTAAGATTACTGTCTTTCAAACTCACAGTGTTACTCTGCTTGGTCTCGGTCAAGCGCGTCTCGGACGTGAGAGCGTTAGACATTTCCAGGCGCCAATTTTCGCCTCAAGGGGTCAGATTTTCGGTGGTCCGTAGGACAAAGACAGGTATTCAATCTGTCTTCTATCCCTTTTTTCCCACTCATCCGCGACTGTGCGTAGTGCGCTGTTTACAATCTTATGAGGCACACACGTCTGTTCTTCGACCACCGAATTTCTCCCAACTCCTAGTCTCATACGTAAAACCCCATCATCCAGTCTCTTCCGCTACCTTGGCACGGTGGGTACGTTCCACCATGGAGATGGCGGGCATAGACATCTCCCTGTTTGGAGCTCATTCCACTAGGGGCGCTATGGCTACGAAGATCGTCTCCTCCGGAGGCTCACTTTCTGACCTACTTAGAGCAGCCGATTGGTCCTCAGAGTCCACCTTCCGTAATTTTTATTTCAGACCGGAGGCCCATGTGTCCATGTCAATTTTATGAGGTTTATCTGCATGTATACATTGTTAATTCTATTGTTTGCTTTGAACTTGCATAAGATACGAAGCCTCCTGTCTGATATATAAATTGAGATTTTCCTAGCAGGTGAAGGAAAATATTAGTTATATGAAGACAGGAGGCGAGTATCTTCCCTCCCTTCCCATCCCTATTACGATTATTCTCTTCTCCTTGCAGGTTATTGAACAGTACAGTACTCATCCTGGAATGCGGAGAGCCTGAGTTGTTCACAATCCCTGTTGGATTGCAGTTGGTATGTTTTACCTGAAGGCGGCACCCCAGTCGGTCCAAAGGATCCGGTTTTCCCTTGATCCCCGTTGGGATGAAGTCAGTTCGTATGAAACGATCCAGTTGGGCGCCCCCTGCCGTTCCAGTCAGATGCGGATAACGTGTTCCAGTATGGAAATCCCTGACCTTCACAAGGAGAGAGGATCGAACTTACATTTCCTGATTACAAGGATTCGCACAAAGAAAGAGGACGTGGTTACCTCAGACAGTCCCTTATATAGGCTGAGGCCTGGGAGGGGCTACGTTGCCCCAGGGACTGCTGGGATTGGTAGTCCTTTGAATGTTTTATTTTTAGATTACCATAAAGTTTTTATGTATTTCTGCTATGAGCTTTAGTAAAGAAAGATATGCATAAGATACTCGCCTCCTGTCTTCATATAACTAATATTTTCCTTCACCTGCTAGGAAAATCTCAATTTGTGTTTTACTCATACCTCCCAACTTTTTGAGATGGCAATGAGGGGACACCTATCAGAAAAAGTATGCAGGCATAGACACACCCCTCACCACGCCCCCTTAATGAAGAATTGTACAAAAAAAAAAAAAGATTTGGTAAACCCAGAAGTTCTTTTTTTTACCACTACTATTCCTTTATATTGGCTTTTGGAATTTCCAAATGCAGCAATTTAGAAATCAGATGAAAGGTTTAGTGCTAGAAAACACTTTCATAAATAAAAAGTGCATTTTTTATACAACTATATAAATAAGACCAAAACGAGGGACAAATGAGGAGGACAGAGGGACATTGATCCAAATCAGGGACAGTTGGGAGCTATGGTTTTACTTATATAATTTCGTGTGTTCATTCTTTATCTCAGTATACATATCTGAGTGGTTCAGTGATACTGTGTGAGTTTCTCATTACCAACGCAACATTTCAGAATGGATAAAATATGGGTGCAGCACTAGTATTCTACATGTGATAAATTCCTAATTAAATAAAAATAAAAAAAATTCTCAGATGTGATGGTAAAAAAAATCTGAAAAATGGAAAACTAAAAGCAGAGTTCCAAATAATTGTAAAACTGAAACCCAGGTGAATGAAAGAACTTGTGGAGTAAGTTGACCAATATGTGCTCTAGATAACAGTGACAAAAATTAAATGAATATAGTACTAAAAATATTAAAAGTGGTAAAAATAAACAAACAGTTTTAAATGGTGATAATTAAAAATAAAAAAAATTGTGAAAGTAATCCCAAAATAACCGTAAAATATAAAGATAACCTAACATATAAATAAAGTAATAGAAGGAATTAATCACGTGTAGAATACTAGCGCTGCACCCATATTCTAACCATACTTTTGAGTTTTTGTATTTAAGACTTTTGGTGCTGGCAGCTTTTTGCGTACTAAATTCACTTTAGTTTTTCACATTTATTTTAAGCGCAGTCTTAACTTTTTTTTTTTTTTTACATTTCAAGATGGAACCCAAGGTGTCAGAGGTAAGAGAGGATTTGCAGATTTGAGGTAACCAGTGGGGTATAGAGAGTCTATTAGCAGCCCCCACAAGGGTACCGCCACACACACACACACACACACACACACACAAGCTTCCTCACTACCAGGGTCTTCCATTACCTTATGCACTCTACAATAGTACTGTAGTCATTAGCAATGGCTATATAGCCTCCTCCGAATAGCCATTAGACATCGGTCCTACATTTTCTCTCTCTCTCATCTTGTCCCAGAAATAAGCCCTGTTCTTGTGATGTGCCATACATGCACTGCACCCCTTTGAGATTGTCCTCAAGTAACTTCAGCCCAATCCAAGTTAAATAGAAGTAAACACATGATCAATTAAACAACATGGGAAGAATTCAGAAAAGAGATACGCCGGTGTATCTCCTGATACGCCGTCGTATCTCTGAGTCCGGCCGTCGTATCTATGCGCCTGATTCATAGAATCAGGTTACGTATAGATATCCCTAAGATCCGACAGGTGTAAGTGACTTACACCGTCGGATCTTAGGCTGCAATCTCACGCTGGCCGCTAGGTAGCGCTTCCGTTTGTATATGCGAAGAATATGCAAATGAGGAGTTACGTTGATTCAGAAACGAACGACCGTCCGGCGCTTTTTTTTTACGTCGTTTGTGTTCAGCTTTTTCCGGCGTATAGTTACCCCTGCTATATGAGGCATAGCTAATGTTAAGTATGGCCGTCGTTCCCGCGCCGAGTTTTGAAATTTTACGACGTCATTTAGAGCAATGCGCAGTTCGGTCGGCGCATGCGCAGTTCGGTCGGCACGGGAGCGCTTCATTTAAATGATACACGCCCCCTACCCGCCGAATTTGAATTCCGCCGGGGGATTTACGATACGCCGCCGCAACTTTACAGGCAAGTGCTTTGTGAATAAAGCACTTGCCTGAAAAACTTGCGGCGGCGTAACGTAAATGAGATAGGTGAGCGGATCTAAAGATCCGTTTACCTATCTGAATCTAGCCCCTTGTCTTTAATACACATTCCTGTACATAATCTAAGTGCCCTTTAGGTTATCCACTGGTGCCCCTGATTGCCCCATGAGGTAGTCATACCTTAACCACTTGTCCACTGCCCGCCGTCAAATGACGGCGGGAGGAAGACTCTGTTGTTCTGACCGGACGTCATATGACGTTGGCCCATTTAAAAAGGGAATGCGTGTGATCGTGTGCGTGCATCCCTGTACTGTCGGGGGCGGCGTGTCACAGAGACACCGTTTGTCATTGACAGGGGTGAACAGCCGCTGGGCAGTGCTGTTAACCACGTGATCAGTCGTGATGAAGTCACAGGCGATCACGGATGGTAACTCCCCCACTAGACATGGCGCATTCACGCGATCGCGAGCTTGCTGCGTGTGTCCGTCCAAGGCAGCGTGTCCCGGGAACACTGCTCGTCACCGACAATAGTACACAGCCATTGGCTAGGGCTGTGTACCATGTGATCGGCTGTGATCCATTCACAGCCTGATCACTAAGTGTAAACAAAAAATTGTAACTTGGCTGCATTCACACCTAGGCGTACAAAAATCGCTGCGTTTTGTCCCGCGAATTGCGGCGACAAATTGTGCCGTTTTGTACCGCGATTTGTGGCGACAAAACGCCGCGATTGTGAATGCAGCCTCACCCCCTCTATGGAGATGGTTCACATCTCCTATGCCGAACGCCGCCTAAAAAAATGGTCCGGGGGGGGCGTGGCCTGGACATGGCTGAGTGAGGACGCAGGAACTTGGAGCTCCCGGCCCTGTCCCCTCTTTAACCGGCCAAACTCAGCGAATTTAGGCATGCAATCTGCCAAAAAGTCCAAAAGACGATCTGCAGCCCGCACCACCCGCTCCACCACGAAATCGGGAGATTTACACCGTTTTTTTGGCTCCTCTACGGCGATTCCTCCGGGCGCGAGGGTGGCGGCGCCAAGAGCAAGCCCACGTGGCGGACCAGCGGAGGAGCTAGAACAAGACCTCTAGACCTTTCGACCGGAGGAAGCAGCAATACACCCCGCTACTCCGGGCACACCCGAGGACCGTTACCCAACTATGGCGGCCCTCTCCCCTCCGGCCGGAGGCTCCTCAGCGGAACAGGAGATAAGGGCGCTGCTGCAGGCCCTCCCCACGAGGCAAGACATAGAGTCTCTCATCCTCAAGTTGGAGGAGACTCATAGGAGAGACGTCCAGGAGGTACGAGCGGAGATATCCACGCTGTCAGACAGAGTGACCACCGGGGAGGGATCGCTGTCGACCCTGGAGCGGAGAGTGGCGGATCTGGAGCGGGACCGTGACCACCATAGAGAAGCGGCTACTACGCTCCAACTGCACCTGGAAGAGGTCGAAGACAGGAGCCGCCGCAACAATCTTCGGTTGCAGGGGATCCCTGAGACGGTGGAACCCGAGGCCCTGGATGATGTTCTGCTGGGCCTGTTCCGCGACTTGCTAGACAACCCGGCGGAGATCGTGGAGGTGGACCGTGCACACCGCGCCCTGGGCCCAAGGTCGGCCGATCCAGACAGACCGCGGGATGTAGTGTGTCGGCTGCTGCGTTATACGCAGAAGGAGCGCATCATCCGCGGCGCGTGGGACAGAGGGGAGATCCTCCTGGAGGGGGCAGTGGTGAAGGTGCTCCCGGACCTTTCAAGAGCGACTCTGCGCAGAAGGGCGATGCTGAAGCCCGTCCTGGACCTAGCTAGACAGCGGGAGTTTACCTACCGTTGGGGCTACCCGCTGGCGGTGACCTTCCGGAAGGATGGAGCAGCTTTCACGGTCCAGTCACCAGCGGACCTACCGGCCCTCTTCCGTTTTCTGGATGCGGACCAGATACCGATCCCTGACTGGCTGCAGATACTACCCCGGGCGGCAGGAAGATCAGGTCCCTCACACTACAGACCGGGAATGGAGAACCGACAGAGGGGACGTGGACGGAGGAGACAGCGAGCCCCCTCAGGAGAGGAACGCCGTGAGTAGGCCTTGGGCCACGATTCCCTGACCCCCCCCAGACTCCCACCTAATCCGTTCTCCCGGTCCCTCCGGTACCCTTCAGTTGATGTCCCGGTAACTCTCCCACGATGGTGTGATGCGAGCTCCAGAACACTGAACACCGCTCTTTGCGGCTCCCCCGGGACTAGGCAGCCACTAGCCACTTAGATCCCTGTTGAGGCCCCCCCCGGCTCGTACCCTGCCCCGAGCACTCTAAACTAGGTCACCTACACTACTGGGGACCCATGGTTTATATCCGGGCCTTGGGGGTATACTGCAATAATGGGGCTCCCGCGCTGTTAGAGCGCGCCCCGATCTACCCTATAGATGCATAAGTGCCCCCCACGAGGGGGAGAACCCCCCTGCACCAATGAAGACTTTGCCATGCCAAGGATATTTACACGGGACGAACGGGGCTCGTCTACCCTCCTTTGACTGTGTTCTTAAATCACCTGTTCTGTTTTTCACTTTTTATTTTCTTTGCTCTGCCCGGGCATGGTCTTTTTGTTCCCCCTTTTTTTTTTTTTTTTTATTATGCCTACCCAACCGTTGGCAAGGCGGACCACTGGGGGAAAACTTTGAAATCGGGGGAGGGAGACTGCCCCACTGGCCAATGCTCATGTTGAGAACGAGAGACCGTTGCTGGGATATGAGCACGTGTGTTGTGATGAGATGCAGGAGGGGAGGTGATGCGGCTTCCCCGGGGGGAGGCGGGTAGGGGGGAGAGGAGACTGGCCCTTTACCATCCTGAGGAGAGATATGAAGTTGGGAGACGCCATGAGTTATTGGGGCGTTATGAGGGAGAGGACGGGAGGAGGGATCTGACATTACGCGGGAGGGGTGCCAGGGGAGATGGGTCATATATATCCCTTACTGAGCCCACTGATCGGTCCCCCTACCGGTTGTACCCCCTCGATGTTGAGTGGGGTCCCCCGGAAGGGTGCCTTACGGGATATGGGCTCCTTATGTTATATGTCACTGTTTGCCACTTAGGCCCCATACTCACGAGCAAACATGTCTGCTGAAACTGGCCCGCAGGCCAGTTTCAGCAGACATGTTTGGTCGTGTGTGGGCGCGAGCGGGCCGAATTCCAGCAAACATTTGCCCGCCGGGCCTTTTCCCAGCAGACAAATATTCCTGGACTTGTTTTAAAACAGTCCGCTGGAATTCTGCCCGCTCGGACATGTACGGTCGTCAGTACAGACCTACCGTACATGTCCAGGCGCCCGCCGTCCCTCGCATGCGTCGAATGACTTCGACGCATGCGTGGAAGCATTTTAAAGGCGGGCCGCCCACGTCGCCGCGTCATTGTCGCGGCGACACCGCGTCATCGACGCGGCGACACCGCGGACACGCCCCGCGTATTGTTTACGCGCGGACTTCTGTACGATGGTGTGTACAACCATCGTACAGAAGCCCTCTGGCAGACATGTATGGTGAAAACGGTCCGACGGACCGCTTTCACCATACATGTTTGGTCGTGAGTACCCGGCCTTAAATGCTGTTATATGTATATATCAGTGATGGCGAACCTTTTTGAGCCCGAGTGCCCAAACCGCGACGCAAAACCAACGTATTTCTTTCAAAGTGCCAACACAGAATTAAACCCACCAGTGGCTCTGTACAGAGGATGGGACTGATCATCCTTCTCTGAATGAGCCCTAAGAGGTAAAAAACGTAAGATTCTGCCAGATTCGCTCAGAATGCAGGGTTCAGGAATGCATTGTGCTTAGAATGCACTGTGCAACATACACTGACCTACCTTACACATGCACTGACCTACCTAATGAGGCACAATGTTTCCCAATGACACCAATAATGAGGCACAATGACACCAATGAGGGGGGTAAAATGTTTCCCAATGACACCAAGAATGAGGCCAAATAACAGCAATGATGGGGCACACGGTTTCCAAATGAGGCACAATGACACCAATGAGGGGGTAAAATGTTTCCCAATGACACTAAGAATGAGGCCAAATAACAGCAATGATGGGGCATATGGTTTCCAAATGAGGCACAATGACACCAATGAGGGGGGTAAAATGTTTCCCAATTACACTAATAATGAGGCCCAATGATGGGGTACAAGGTTTCCCAATGATACCAATAATGAGGCCAAATGACACCAATGATGGGGTACAAGGATTCACAATGATACCAATAATAACGGGGCACAATTCCCAGGGCTGCTGTTTAAAAATGTATATATATATATATATATATATATATATATATATATATATATATATATATATATATATATATATATATATATATATATATATATATATATTTTTTTTTTTTTTCCAATGAAGAAAAACGATAATTTCACCCAACAAAGTGTATGACAAGCAAGTGTATTGGCAAAGAGAAAATCTGCAAAGGCACTTTCTGGAGAGATTCCCAGGAAATCTTTTATTTTGGGGGTTAATCTGGATCCTAGACACAGGGCCAGGATGAAGGAGGTGAAACCAGACAGGAAGGAGTTGAAGTTGAAGGGGAAGGTACCTCCAGCAGTTGGTATGGTTAGCATGGCTCCGGTCAGCAGGATGTACATTAGGAGCTTAAACCTCGGCCTCTAAGAAGCAGGACTCCACAAACAGAACTGATCTACACATGATGTCCACATCTCACCTGTCTCCAGTGTCTGTCTCCCAATCCGACAGCGCGTTCCCGCCCGCACATCACCCCTGATTCCAGCCGCATGGGAGCCATGTTCTCTGTCACACCCACCCCAGACACATCACCGCTGGCCCCAGAGACTTGTGGGAGCCGGGTCTTATCATTCACGCCCACCTCAGACACGTCATTGCTTGCCCTAGAGACCTGTGGGATGTGTAGTTTGATGGGGGCCGAATAAGTTTCTATTGTCCGAGGATTTTTTACAACACCGGTCGGTGTTTGCTTTTCTCCTGGCGTGCCCACAGAGAGGGCTTGACGTGCCAGGTGTGGCACGCGTGCCACGCGTTCGCCATCACTGGTATATATGGTTTAAGATTGATTGCATTGCCATACTTATGTTATCTTATTTACGTTGGCCGGGGGGGGGGGTTGGATAGAGTCGGGAGCTCGCAGTGCTGGCTCTGTCCAACCACCGACCCACATAGGCCTGCGCTCGAACTCCGGACTAGCTCTGGTGAGCGCTCTAGCTAGTTAAGCTAATTTAGATTTCTCTACCAGCCGCACTCTCTGGTGTCGGCCTTTCTTACTACACTCTATATCTTCTCTATTCTCTTCTTTCTCTGTACCCTATAACTTTTCCATCCCTGGACTCATCCGGGACACCTCCCACTACCTTCCCTTGACCCTCCCTGACTACCCTAACCCCCCCCCCCCCCCCCCCCCCCCCCCGCCCGCCCACGAGCATGGAGGCACTGACAATTGTTTCGTTGAACACTAAGGGCCTAAACACCCCCGAGAAACGCAGGATGCTGCTACAGGAGATGCGCAGCCTGAGAGCAGACGTGGTAATGCTACAGGAGACGCACTTCAGGGAAGACAGGCTTCCAATCTTAAAAAATAGATATTATCCGACGGTTTACCACTCCTCCTTCTCCGAGGCAAAATCCCGAGGTGTCTCTATTCTGATTGCGGCCGGTGTACCTTGGACACTAGACGACATACAGAGAGACACCGGGGGACGCTTCCTGTTTCTAAAAGGACGGATAGGGTCGACAGGCGTTACCCTGGCGAGCTTCTACGTTCCTAATGACAACCAAGACACCTTCCTGACGAAACACCTAGACCGACTGACGAGATTTGCCACCGGGCAGGTGATAGTAGGGGGCGATTTTAATGTTCCACTATCTCCCTTGGAGGACACATCCTCGGGGACATCCTCCACCTCGGGGAAAATGCGCGGACGCATACAAGCAGCACTTCATGCATGCCAACTGGTGGACACATGGCGTCTATTGCACCCGGGGGAGAAAGATTTTACCTTTTTCTCTAGACCCCACCAGGTATACTCCCGGATGGACTATTTTTTGGTCCATCATAGGAACCTGGTGGCGGTCAAAGAGGCTAAGATAGGCTCGATAACATGGTCAGACCACGCCCCGGTAATATTAGTATATGCCCTGACAGATAGAGAGACGGAGAGAAGACACCCATGGCGGCTAAACAAATCCCTTTTGCAGGACCCCGAAACACTAGCAGACGTGGTTAAAGAATTGGGACACTATTTTTCCGCCAACACAGTCCCAGACAGTAGTCCGGAGGTGGTCTGGGAGGCCCACAAGGCGGTCGTCCGCGGTATTTTTATTAAGCATGGGGCCAGACGGAAAAGACTTAGGACAGAACAACTAACAACATTAATGGCTAAACTAACATCCTTAGAGACGCAACACAAAAAATCACCGACGAAACAACTGGGCTTGGACCTGGACACAGTACGACGACAGGTGACGGACGTCCTTACGTACAAGGCCAAGGCGACCATCCAGATCTGTAGACGCAAGGTTTATGAGTCAGGGGACAAATGTGGGAAGATGTTAGCCCGCTCACTGAGGACACAAACTAGTGCAGCATATATACCCCACATTGCTACAGCCGGCGGGCAGAGGGTGTCGATGCCACAAGAGATCGCCAGAGAATTCAGGGACTTCTATGACACGTTATATAATATACCTTCAGCGACTCGGAACCCCGACGGAGACCCTTCCCGAGACTATTTGACCACTTCAACCATGCCAACACTCCCAGTCGAAGCCAGAGAGGTATTAGAGGAACCCATTACCCTGCAGGAGCTTCAAGCCGCCCTTGGTAACACCAAACCAGGCAAGGCTCCGGGCCCTGACGGCCTGACAGTGGCGTACTACAAAGCATTGCTCCCTACCCTGGGCACGCATCTGGTTGAGTTTTTTAACGGTCTAGGCTTAGGAGGGAGGCTACATGTATCCACCCTACAGGCGCAGATAGCCATCATCCCTAAAGAAGGGAAAGACCCCAGTCAATGCGGTAGCTACCGCCCTATCTCGCTCCTTAATGTGGACCTTAAACTCCTTACCAAAATCGTGGCGACTAGAATCCAACAACACCTGACGAGCCTTATCCACCTGGACCAAGTGGGATTTGTTCCTACTAGGGAAGCTAGGGACAACACTGTCAAAGTCCTCAATCTATTGCACGCGGTGAACACCTCAAAGACGCCATGCGTCTTGGTGAGTACGGACGCCGAAAAGGCGTTCGATCGTGTTAACTGGCGATTCATGTTTGACACTCTAAGACACATCGGCCTGGGACATAGGATGATGAACTGGATTTCGGCGATGTACACAGAACCGACGGCGCGGGTCAGGGCCAACGGGGTGGTGTCAGAGTCCTTCCAGATTAGGAACGGAACGAGACAGGGATGTCCCCTGTCGCCACTATTATTTGCGTTGACCCTCGAGCCATTCCTGAGACATGTGAGACTGAACACGGACATATCAGGGGTCAAGGTGGGAGAGGGAGAATATAAAGTGTCTGCCTATGCAGACGACCTGATGTTCACACTGACTGACCCTGAGGTATCCCTACCGAGCTTGATGAAAGAGTTCGAGACTTATGGGAGACTGTCCAATATGAAAATCAATATAGGAAAGTCGGTAGCAATGGGAGTGGGAATCTCGAGCCCCCGCCTAGATCGACTGCGCCACGGCTTCAGTCTACAGTGGACGGATACAGCCATAAGCTACCTGGGAACCCGTATCCCTCCGTCACTACCTCAACTTTTTAAGCTCAACTTCCCGCCACTATTGAAAACCACTCAGAAGCTGCTAGACCAATGGACAACCGGCCTGCACTCCTGGTTCGGGAGGTGCGGTATACTTAAGATGTCCATTCTACCTAAATTCACCTACCTCCTTCAAGCCCTGCCTATACGCATACCGACGGAATACTTCAAACAGGTGCAATCCATGTTTAAAAACTTCCTGTGGGCTGGGAAACATCCCAGGATTCACAAAACAGTGTTGTCCCTACCCAAGGCATATGGTGGATTGGCTATGCCCAATATCCGCACGTACTACCACGCGGCACACTTAAACAGACTAGTGGACTGGTGTAGACACGGGAACACTAAACTATGGCCCCACATAGAGCAAGCTCAAAGCGACATCCCCTTGCGGAAAGCCCCGTGGTGTGTTACGGGGCTGCCCAAACCTCTACGATCTCACCCGCTGATAGGTGCCACGACCAGTATCTGCGCGAAGCTGCTTACTCAAATGGGGTCACCGCCGGCGAATTCGTCCCTAAGACCAGTGCTAGGTAACCCGAATTTTGAACCAGGGCTACGAGACGGTAGGTTCCGAGCGCTAAGAGAGTCGGGTGTGTGTCAGGTCTCCCACTTTAGCATAGCAGGACGCTGGAGGACACCAGCAGAACTAACGGATCAGGGAGGGGGATTCCAACTAGACTTTATGAGGGCAAACCAGCTGAGCCACTTCCTACATACCATGAGACCCCCACAGACAGGGACCCTACCTCTCACACCAATAGAGGAGATATGCTCGGAGACGGGCACATTACCACACGCGCTATCCATCTTACACAACATACTAGTAACACCGCAAGAGGGATATCAACTCCCCTGTATCACGAAATGGGAACAGGAACTCCAATGCACGTTTTCGGCCAAGGTGAGACAGCAGATTCTGACTTTCACACACAAATCCTCTATCTGTACCAAAATACAGGAAACAAACTACAAAATCCTGACTAGGTGGTATCGCACCCCGGCTTTGCTTCACAAACTCTTCAGGTCTACCCCAGAGACATGCTGGCGCTGCCAGGGGGACGTAGGTACACTGACCCACATTTTCTGGTCATGCCCACTGCTGAAGCCCTTCTGGGCGGAGGTCAGGAGAATATCACAGAAATTTACTGAACGCCAGATCCCTGATGACCCAGCATACCTCTTGCTACACGCTAACACATATCCTACACGCGTATACAAGAAATCGGTTATCCGACACCTTCTAGACGCAGCCAAGGCATGCATTCCAACCTGTTGGAAATCTCCACACCCACCGACGGTGACAATGTGGCTCCGGAGGGTAGATGATATCAATAGAATGGAGGATCTTATCCTCACAGATCAGGATAGACAGGAGTCATATAAAAAGACTTGGCAGCTATGGAATATGTTCACCTACTCAGATGAAGGACAAGCACTTCGGGGACAGACCTAGATTCCTTGACACGGCTCCCCCCCTCTTCAGGGGGGAGTTGGCTTGGATACTCGGCGGAACGTTGACAGGCCGGATGGCTGACATGCTCCATGCCCATGGGCAAATCCCTTCACTTCCCCCCCCCCCCTCTCTCTTTTCTCTTTCTCTTTCCTTCCTTCTATGATGCTGTCGGGAACCCGGCTCCCGAGGCGACAACTTTTCTCTAATCTTTGGATGGGTGGCGGGAGGGGTTACTCCCTGCCGCTCCATTCTCTCCCTGTTTTCTGTTCTCCCGATAATGAAAAAGAGAGGGCGTGTCCGCGGATCCTTGACTTCACACCGCACTCCGTTGCTGGAAGCTCCCTAGGAGCAGGGTTATCACGAGGAAAGATGGTGAGCCCGTTGCCACGAGTACGGAACAGACGGACCACGGACTAGGTCATACTCACTACCCTGCCACACTGTACTAGTATACTCTTAAACGTCTGAAAATGTTACTGTTTATATGCTGTTAATGTGATCTACGTGGACATGCTCTTTGGTGTGTGTAAATAAAGAATTTTGAAAAAAAAAAAAAATGGTCCGGGACTTTTTTTCAGGCGGCAGGCGTACGGCGTTCTGCGTGGAGATGTGAACCATCTCCATAGAGGGCAATGTGTTTTCATCCCTCCAGCGTCTCGGGGCTGCTGCGGCGTCACACTACAGGCGACAAAACGCCTAGGTGTGAATGGGGGCTAACTGTTGCCAGCTCTTCTCTCCTCACACACCGTTTCCAGTGTGAGGAGAGAAGAGCTATGAGCAGTGAGTTACAGATCTGGGTTCTGTAGTGTCTGCACCAACACCATACCTGTCCCATCGCCCCCCCCCCCAATTGTCATCTGTCACCCAACAGTCACCCCATAAAAGTGCACCTGTCACATAAGAGACTGCCATCAGTGACCATCAGCGGTGCACCCGTCACCCATCAGTGACCTTGGCCTGCCACTCATCTGTGACCATCACCCGTCACCATCCGTGGCCTGTCACCCATCAGTGACCATCGCCCCTCACACCATCATCACCCATCCGTGAACATTACCTGCCACCCATCGCACAGCCCATCAGTGACCATAAGCTGCCACCCATCGCACAGCTACCCGCCACACATGTCCAAGAGTATAAACCAGTGAGGAGGCGTTCCAGATCCTCTCCATGACTGATGAGAGCACTGGGGAGTTCTCATCAGATTCCAATTCTGATTACGAATCAAATTCGGAATTTGAACCGATCGAATATAGTAATGATTTGGATGAAGAATGGGTCCCTCCTAAAAGGGCACGGCACTCTGGAAACCAGGCAGCCGCCAGAAACCAGGATTATATTCCCAGGCCCAGTACAAGTGCTGCCATCAGCAATAGGCCCTGGGAACAAAGGCCCAGTACCAGTGCTGCCGCCAGCAAAAGGCCCCACGAACAAATGCCCAGGCCCAATACCAGTGCTGCCACATCACACCTGAGTACCAGCACAGAAAATTCAACTCCCCAACTACTACTGGAGTGTCACGTCCCCCAAGAGCCATGGCCGCTACATACATGCCAGATGGTCTTGCCAACCCAACATGGCTGCCTTCCGACTCGGTATCACCAATTATTCCCCCTTTCACAGCGCAGCCAGGTGTGCAGGCCAACACCCAAAATTTCACAGAGATCAATTACTTTCATCTGTTTTTGCCTTTTTTGTTTTTATACCAGCCTGCCCCTTTTCAAACACTTGTAAATCGAGAAAACCCTGGCCTGCGGAACCTCCAGAGCTATGAGTAAGCACTGATTAATAGTGCAAAACATCAGCTGTATGCCCCTGTCTTTGCTGTGATGTGTGGTGTTTGAATACTTTTACCAATAAAAGGCAACCAAGAAGGTTTTTCCAGAGTGCGGCTGTCCAAACATTTCTTTCTACAATTGCCCCTTTTCAAACACTTGTAAATCGAGAAAACCCTGGCCTGCGGAACCTCCAAAAAAATAGGAAGGGCTTCCCACAATACATAGTAAACAAAAAGCTGCGAAGGGGGGAAAGAGCAACACTGAGGTGCAACAAAGTGCTGGCCTTGAGGTGGAAGGATAACAGGGACGTGCACATGATGTCCACCATTTACAATGACACTGAAGTTGTAGTTCAGCGAAAGCGAGGTCCCATTGAAAAGCCGACATGTGTCCAAGATTATAATCTCTACATGGGGGGGTGGTGGATTTCAATGACTAAATGATTCAGCCCTATTTGTCAATAAGGAGGTCCCGATTCTGGTACAAGAAGGTAGCAATTTATCTCATCCATTTGGCCATTTATAATTCTTACATAGTCTACACCAAATCCACAGAAACCCCTGCCCCCTTCCTACAATTCTCAGAAGAAGTAGTCATGTCTCTCATCTATCAACAAAGACCCCCCTCTAGAAAACCTTTGCTCCGATGCCGTTTGCCGACTTCATGAACGCCACTTCCCGTACAACATCCCACCATCCGAAGCAGGCCAAAGACAGCAAAAAATATGTCAGGTGTGCAGCAAAGGAGGATTTAAAAAAAAATACTAGCTACCATTGTCCCCGGTGTCCCTCCCAACCTGGCCTTTGCATTGGTGAATGCTTTGAACTTTATTTTAATGGATTATGTTTTTATGTTGTCTGTATGTTACAAGTTTATATTTCTTTTCAGACGTATGCAAGTAGCAATACCCTATTGTCATAAAATTTCAAAACTCGTCCTGAAGAAGCCGTAAGGCGAAACGCGTCGGCGAGACGAAAATATTGCTTAGGAATATGTATTTATGTACTTTTCTCAACATATTTTATTGAAATTTATTTGTATTTTTGTATTTGTTAATTAAATCTATATATCTTTTATAAACAAAAATGTCCCTGTGATTGCCTTTGAAAGTCCGCCATGTCACTACCTAGTGTAGTACAACCTTTTTCTTGAACTTTGAACTTTATCATACATCCCTAAACTATTAGCCCATATTTTTACCCTTTCCCCCCCCATTTTCATCATCTGTGTGTTAGAATATTATTTCAAATTCATAATTCGGCAATTAATAATTCATGGCAAGCTTGCAAAACATTTGGTTTTATGATTAATCATAGTAATGAGGGATGAGTGAATGACCTTGGTCAATTGATATGACATAATTTTTCAATCTAAAGCTGAGCTTTGCTGGATATTTCTGGTCAGCCAATTTTAGAATGACATAAGGAATCTTGAATGTCAGGTTTTTGACGCAGCTGTTTTCCAGTGCCCAAGGTTTGTCATGAGGTTCACAGATAAGAATACACACAGAGTTCATGCGTCATAGAGCTGAACAGAAATACTGTCTTCACATGCTTTAAAGCTACAATCACAGTAACTTAGCTACTTTATTTGATATTGTTATTTAATTATTTAGAGTTAGTGTGAAGTTTATATATATATATATATATATATATATATATATATATATATATATATATATATACATATATATACATATATATATACATACACACACATATACATACACACATATACACACACACAATTATGAGTTGATTATGCATTTGTAAGTTTTGGTACAGAATTTCTGAATCTTAAAGAATGATCTATTGTAAGAATTTAGTATTTAAAGCAGGGGTTCACCCTAATAAAAAAAAAGCAGAAAATGAGGCATAGTAGCGCGAGCTACAGTATGCCTGTCTTTATTTTTTTATCCCCGTACTCACTGTGCACTCGTAGAGACAAGATTACGACTCCCAGCGGGGAATGGGCGTTCCTATGGAGAGAGAAGGTGATTGACGGCCGGCTCTGGCACGTCACGCTTCTCTGGAAATAGCCGAAATAGGACTTGGCGCTTCACGGCGCCTGCGCATAGTCTGTGCGCAGGCGCCGTAAAGAGCCGAGACCTGTTCCGGCTGTCTTCGGGGAGCGTGACGTGCCAGAGTCGGCCGTCAATCACCTTCCCTCTCCATAGGAACGCCCATTCCCCGCGGGGAGTAGTAATCTTGTCTCTACGAGTGCACAGTGAGTACGGGGATAAAAAAATAAAGACAGGCATACTGTAGCTCGCGCTACTATGCCTCATTTTATGCTAAAAAGTTGTCATGGAGGGTGAACCACCGCTTTAACAGAAGGTCAACACTATGTTTTTTTTATAGGAAACTGTTATATGTCGTTGTCAATCAAAACAGCCTGAAAGATAGGTCAGCTCTTGGCAAGGTGAACCAGACAAATATGGAGATAAGTTATAATCTCTAATTTTGGAGAATAACCATGTCAGGACAATGGGTGGAGCTATGTAATTTAACTTTAGATTGAAGCCATATTAAGCATCTATGCAAGAAAGGGTGTTACCTTTGTATTTAGCTGATATATATGAATGAAGAATTTATATAGCTCGACGCATGCGAACTAAATCGCCTCTGGGCGCTGGTTGTTCCGGTCTCCTTTGATATCAAAAGAGATGAGTTTTGATCTTTCTTCTGAAGGCTAGGTGGTTCTCCTCCAACCGAATGTTGGTTGGTAAAGCGTTCCATAGTCTGGGACCTTGGACCGCAAATCTTCTTTCTCCTTTGGACTTGTAATTGGCTTTCGGTATTTGGAGCAGGTTTTGATTGGTGGATCGCAGAATGCGATTGGAGTTGTGAGCCTTTATTTTGTCGCATAGATAATGGGGAGCATTCCCATGGATACATCTATGCGTTAGACAGAGTGCTTTAAAGACAATTCTGTCTTTTATTGGCAACCAGTGTAGAGTTCTCAGTGAAGGTGAGATTGATTCCCATGGTTTTTTCCCAGTCACAAGTCTGGCGGCCGTATTTTGAACGACTTGCAGACGAGCGATTTGGTACTTTGGGAGTCCGAGGTAGAGGGCGTTTGCATAATCCAATCTGGAGTTTACAATTGCTCCCACCACGGCCGCTATGTCTTCTTTTGGAATAAAAGGAGTGAGTTTGCGTAGTAGGCGCAGCAGATGGTGAGATCCACTGACTACTGACCCTATTTGTGCGTCCATTGTCATTTAGGAGTCAAAGATGACCCCGAGACTTTTGACTTTGGCGCTAGGGGTGATGATTTTGCCCAGAATGGGCGGGGGTATCCATGTTGTAGGTTGATTCATGCGCTTGGCGTGAAACAGGAGAAGTTCTGTTTTTGCCCCGTTGAGTTTAAGATAACTCTTTGTCATCCAGTCCTCTATCAAAGAGAGGCATGTCTCTAGATTGAGATGGTGATCTTTTTTGTTGCAAATGCGGAAATACAGTTGCGTGTCGTCAGCATATGAGTGATAAAGCAGTTTTTGGCTGCTAATGATTTTAAAGAGGGGATGAAGATAGATGTTAAACAGCACCGGTGATAGAGGCGATCCTTGAGGGACTCCGTGCGATACTGTGCGTTTCTCAGAAGTGAAAGGTCCCAATTTCACTGTTTGTGATCGGTTTTCCAAAAAAGAGGAAAACCAAGATAAATCACCTTCTGCGACTTTGGCTACGTCTGTTAGCCGAGTTAGTAATAGTTTGTGGTCTACCATGTCAAAAGCCGTGCTTAGGTCCAGCAGAACCAGGAGACAAGATTCTCCTTCGTCTGCGGCCTTGAGAGCGTCGTCCCATATTTTGAGCAATGCTGTTTCCGTACCGTGTCCGGGACGGAAGCCAGATTGAAATGGATCAAGTAGGTTGTGGGTATCTAGATGCTGTTGCAGCTGTTGTACCACTACTTTCTCCATGACCTTGGAAAGAACGTTTAGACCTGTTATGGGACGGCGATGAAGCGGGTCCTTGGGGTCTAAGGTAGGTTTCTTCAAGATATATAGATTTGAGAATAGGATAAAGAGAGGGTTTCAACTGGCATACAGACACACAAACACCACACGATTCTTTCTACACATACACTCAGAAGGAAACACATCAAGAAAGACACTTTGTTTACTCTAGGCCTATACACAAGCCTACCTCACAAACAGCTGTTCTAGCTGACACCTCTCTCACAACAGAAGAAGCAAGAAGCAGAATTTTTCCTGTACTTTTCTTTTAAGCTTTTATTCCTAATTATCTTTTGTTTTACTACATCAACTGTATGAAGATTTGAACTTTGTATGTATTCACAAGTTGATGCCAAGTGAGATACAAATAAAACTCACTCTTTGAGTAAGCCTGGCTATTTGAAATTTTGAGCGAAACGTCCTGAGAAAAGCCATTGACATTACACGTGTCAAAAATCACGCTTTTACATTTGGTGAGCCAGCCATAATTGGTCGTTTTTTTCCTGACGACTTGTCACAAGAGGGGGGAAGAGACGAACCGATTCATGAGTTATCAAGTCTCAGGAAATATCGATCATAGAACCTAGAAAGGACGTTTGCGCTTCATCTGACAAGGACAAAAGGTCCAAGTAACCGAGCCGGCTAAGACATGAAATTCTTCTAGTTACGGTGAGTAAAAATCATGAAATGTATTGATGAATTAGCTAGACATAGTAAGCTAGAATTTAAATATGTGTCGTTTTATCCAAATGACAGTCACTTGTGGTCATATATGTACCAAGAATGCTTAAATTCTAATACACAGATCGACAAATCCAGGTTTACTGTGCATAAATTACGTAAGAAAATAAGAAATGTATTGAAATTGGTGAGAATATTTAATAAGATGATTATTAATATTTTACCTGCCAAAAATGTGTGTACACTAAATCAGACAGAGACTAATAATGTACAGAACACAGGAAAACATGAAAATGTGTCCCAAGATTCTCTTAGTTGTCCTAACTGAGATTCTTTGCAATTACATAGAGAATCTTGAGGAACAATGAGAATCTAAAAAAATGATTTTGCCAGAGTTACAAAATGACAGTAGACAGATTGCTGTAATAAATACAGATGACAAAAAGACTGAAACCAAGTCAAAGTGAATGTTGATGCTACTGATGAAATGGAAATGAAACATAAAAACTTATTATGTAGAACTGCAAAACTAAAGTTGCAAATACATGACCAACTTATGAAAGTTTTAAAAGACTTTCCTATTTATGACGTTGAGGCTACTGTATTTTCTAATTAGGATTTATTTGAAATGTTTGCAGATCGTTTTAATCTTTCGAACGATCAACGCAATTACATTTCTCAGTTGTGGATTCCTGTTAATTTTGCTAAACGAATCCATTCACTTGTTATTGATGACGATGGTCAGGAAAGACAAAATGACACGACAGATTGATTGCGACTATTATTGCTATGTATGACCGGTGAGCAGAAACCGACCATAGAAATGTTAGACCTATTTCAGACTACTGCAGAAGAAGATCCATTTTGGTTTAAAACAAGATTTTTCAAGGTTTATTTGGGGTAATTTTGTGGGCAAATCCATTGTCCTGGTGCTCCAGGGCCTTCAAAATTGTAATAGGTGGATGAGAAATGAGATGTGCAATTTATGCTCGTAGATCGCCTGATGGTGCTACTTCAATGTAGGGCCTTTGTATGTGGCCAGGCTGTGTAAAAGTCCCACACATATGGTATCCCCATACTCAAGAGGAGTAGCAGAATGTATTTTGGGGTGTAATTTGTTGTATACATATGCTCTGTGAGAGAAATAACCAGTTATAATGACAATTTTGGAGAAAAAAAATAATAATAATAATTTTGCAAAGAATTGTGGAAAAAAATTACAACTTAAAAAAACTCACCATGCTACTTACTTAATACATTGGAATGTCTACTTTCTAAAAAAAATGGGTTATTTGGGGGGTATTTGTACTTTTATGACTTGTTAGTATCTCAAGAAATTAGATAGGCCATTAGTACTTCAGGTGTGATCAGATTGATCAATTTTCAGGGATTGGCCCCATAGATGGTAGACTCTATAACTTTCACAAAGACCAAATAATATACACCAATTTGGGTTATTTTTACTAAAGATATGTGGCAGTATAAATTTTGGCCAAAATTTATGAAGAAAAATTACTAATTTGCAAAAATGTTGACAGAAACAAAGGAAAAGGCAATTTTTCACAACATTTACGGTCTTTTTTTATTTATAGCACTAAAATAAAAAAAACACTAGTAATTAAATATCACTAAAAGTAAGCTCTATTTGTGTGAAAAAAGGACGCACATTTTATTTGGGTACAGTACAGAGTAAGTGTGGGAGCACCGAAAGCTGAAAATTGGTCTGGGTAAGAAGGGGTTTAACCACTTAAGCCCCAGACCATATTGCTGGTCAAAGACCAGAGCACTTTTTGCGATTCGGCACTGCGTCGATTTAACTGACAATTGCGCGGTCATGCGAAGTGGCTCCCGAACAAAATTGGCGTCCTTTTTTTCCCACAAATAGAGCTTTTTTTTGGTGGTATTTGATCCCCTCTGCGGTTTTTATTTTTTGCACTATAAACAAAAATAGAGCGACAATTTTGAAAAAAAATAATATTTTTTACTTTTTACCATAATAAATATCCCCCAAAAATATATAAAAAAAACACAATTTTTTTCCTCAGTTTAGGCCGATACGGATTCTTCTACATATTTTTCGTAAAAAAAAAAATAAAAAAAAAAAATGCAATAAGCGTTTATTGATTGGTTTGCGCAAAAGTTATAGCGTTTACAAAATAGGGGGTAGTTTTATGGCATTTTTATTAATATTTATTTTTTTAATGGTAATGGCGGCGATCAGCGATTTTTTTTCGGTACTGCGACATTATGGCGGAAACTTTTGGACACTTTTGACACATTTTTGGGTCCATTGGCATTTTTACAGCGATCAGTGCTATAAAAATGTATTGATTACTATAAAAATGCCACTGGCAGAGAAGGGGTTAACACTAGGGGGCGGGGAAGGGGTCAAGTATGTTCCCTGGGTGTGTTATAACTGTAGGGGGTGGACTCACTAGGGGAAATGACTGATCGCTGTTCATGCATTTCTCCCCTTACACACACAGCTCACGGTCCCCGCTCTGTAACGAGCGATCGCCGGGCACGCGCGTGGGAGTCAGGAGCGAGCGGGGGGGGCACGCGCGCACCCCTAGTGGCCGCTAGGAGAGCCGACGTTATACTACGTGCTCTCACGCAGGAGAGCCGACCTGCCGCCGTAGAACGGCGGTGGCTGGTCGTTATGTAGTTAAGTGCCCTGTATTGAAAAAGGTTAAAATAAGTGAGAAAGTCATTTGAGCCCTTTGGTCAAGCATGAGTCTGAACTCCTGGGAACCCAGTTAGGGTGGATAAGTGCAAGCAGTAGTTCACATGCTCTAGCCATCTTACTTACTACAGGGGCACCAATTAGGTGATTCCCTCTCTTTTTTTATGTGTTTACCCCAGCAGAGGGCAGTACTTCCCCCTGCTTACAACCAGGACAAGCAATAAAAAAATAAAATAAACTCTTACATCCCTAATACCGCGTGCACACGACCGTTTTTAATGTCATGGAACGTTTTTAATGTCATGGAAGAAACTAAGTTTTTCTCGACGTGATTCTTGTCAAGCCTGCCTTGCATACACACGAACGTGAAAAAAAAAATGCATGAGCAAAGTGCAGTGACGTCCAACACGTACGACGGCACTATAAAGGGGAAGTTCCATACGGATGGCGCCACCCTTTGGGCTGCTTTTGCTAATTTCGTGTTAGTAAAAGTTTGATGATAGACGATTCGCGCTTTTCAGTCTATTACAGCGTGATGAAAGTGCCATTTCTATTACAAATGCTAGTTTTACCAGAACGAGTGCTCCCGTCTCATTACTTGCTTCTGAGCATGCGTGTTTTATTCCCATCGTTAAAGCCTACACACGACGACGTGAAAAACAACGAGAAAAATTAGAACACGTTCTAAATTTTTAATGCTCATTTTTTACGTCGAGAAAAATGCTCTGGAGCCAACACACGGTCGTTTATGACCAATTAAAAAAATTGCATTTTTCTCCTCGATCATGTGTACGCGGCATAAGTCTTAGAAAAAGGAACTATACCTTAGCATATGGCATAATGTACTGTTCTACATTTGGATCTTCAATTTTCTCAACCTGTTCATTGTCATCAGCCACGATGACCTTCATGTCGGGGTAATACACACGTATACTTCTTAGCAACTCCCGTAAATTATCATATCGCAGGAAGGTCTTTGTGGCGATTGTCACCAAGGAGCTAATATTTCCATCTACAAATAAAATATACAAAATATGAGATACCTGAAAAGTCATGTCAGCACATACAGCATATCATCATTGGGGATGAGCCAAACACCCCCCGGCTCGGTTCGCATCCATTACATTCGAACAGACCTAAAGTTCACGTGAATATTCGAACATCGTTAACCACTTAAGACCCGGACCTTTAGGCAGCTAAAGGACCCGGCCAGGTTTTGCGATTCAGCACTGCGCCGCTTTAACAGACAATTGCGCGGCCGTGCAACGTGGCTCGCAAACAAAATTGGCGTGTTTTTTTTCCCACAAATAGAGCTTTCTTTTGGTGGTATTTGATCACCTCTGCGGTTTTTAGTTTTTGCACTATAAACAAAAATAGAGCGACAATTTTGAAAAAAATTCAATATTTTTTACTTTTTGCTGTAATAAATATCCCCCAAAAATATATAAAAAAAACTTTTTTTTCCCCTCAGTTTAGGCCGATACATATTCTTCTACCTATTTTTGGTAAAAAAAAAAAAATCGCAATAAGCGTTTATCGGTTGGTTTACGCAAAATGTATAGCGTTTACAAAATAGGGGATAGTTTTATTGCATTTTTGTTAATTATTTTTTTTACTACTAATGGCGGTGATCAGCGATTTTTTTCGTGACTGCGACATTATGGCGGACACTTCGGGCAATTTTTGACACATTTTTGAGACCATTGTCATTTTCACAGCAAAAAATGCATTTAAAATGCATTGTTTACTGTGAAAAAGACAATTGCAGTTTGGGAGTTAACCAAAAGGGGGCGCTGATGGGGTTATGTGTGATCTCATGTGTGTTTACAACTGTAGGGGGGTGTGGCTGTAGGTGTGACATCATCGATTGTGTATCCCTATAAAAGGGATCACACGATCGATGACGCCGCCACAGTGAAGAACGGGGAAGCTGTGTTTACATACAGCTCTCCCCGTTCTTCAGCTCCGGGGACCGATTGTGGGACTCCAGCTTCGGACCGGGTCGCGGGCGCGTGCCCGCTCATTACAGAGCGAGAACCGGGAGCTGTGTGTGTAAACACACAGCTCCCGGTCCTGTCAGGGGGAGAAATGACTGATCGTATGTTCATACAATGTATGAACAGCGATCTGTAATTTCCCCTAGTCAGTCCACCCCCCCTTCAGTTAGAACACACACAGGGAACATAAATAACCCCTTTCTCGCCCCTAGTGTTAACCCCTTCCCTGCCAGTGACATTTTTATAGTAATCAATGCATTTTTTATAGCACTGATCGCTATAAAAATGCCAATGGTCCCAAAAATGTGTCAAAAGTGTCCGAAGTGTCCGCCATAATGATCGCCGCCATTACTAGTAAAAAATAAATTATTAATAAAAATGCCATAAAACTACCCCCTATTTTGTAAACGCTATAACTTTTGCGCAAACCAATCAATAAACGCTTATTGCGATTTTTTTTACGAAAAATATGTAGAAGACTACGTATCGGCCTAAACTGAGGAAAAAAATTGTTTTTTTTATATATTTTTGGGGGATATTTATTATAGTAAAAAAGTTTTTTTTTCAAAATTGTCGCTCTATTTTTGTTTATAGCGCAAAAACTAAAAACCGCAGAGGTGATCAAATACCACCAAAAGAAAGCTCTATTTGTGAGGAAAAAAGGACGTCAATTTTGTTTGGGAGCCACGTCGCACGACCGCGCAATTGTCAGTTAAAGTGACACAGTGCCAAATCGCAAAAAGTGCTCTGGTCTTTGACCAGCAATATGGTCCGGGGCTTGAGTGGTTAATAATACAAAAAAAAGCAACACAATAGACCCTTCAGCACACCCAGCACCCCTTGCCATTACATACATTCAGTTCTGGAGGTGCCGGAACTGCGTTCCCCCACGTTCCCACTGAAAAAAAGCCATGTAAATATATATATATATATATATATATATATATATATATATATATATATTACAATGTATATTATCATTACATTAGGGTCCCCAAAGCCCCCCTCATTACGTCAGGGTCCCCAGAGAGCCTCCCTTACATCAGGGTCCCCAGAGAGCCCCCCTTACATCAGGGTCCCCAAAGAGCCCCCCTTACATCAGGGTCCCCAGAGAGCTTGTCACATTACCTGGCACAAGAGGCAGCTTGTCACTTGCCATGTCACCTGCCAGCAGATGCAGATTGTTACATACAGAGAGGCTAGTGTATACAGAGAGGGTGGTGTATACAGAGAGGCTGGGTATACAGAGAGGCTGGGTATACAGAGAGGCTAGTGTATACAGAGAGGCTGGATATACAAAGAGGCTGGGTATACAGAGAGGCTAGTGTATACAGAGAGGCTGGGTATACAGAGAGGGTAGTGTATACAGAGAGGCTGGGTATACAGAGATGCAGGGTATACAGAGAGGTGTGGTATACAGAGAGGCTAGTCTATAAGGAGAGGTGTCTATCCTCTCTCGTCGGACATGGGAGGGTTGGCAGCAGCTACAGTTCCCGGCTTTCTCTGTGTGTTCAGTGGATAGGGGAGGGGCCCACAATCGGTACAACCAATCGGCTTCAGTGTACAAGAGAATTGTCTTTTTGTACACTGAAGAGAGAAGCCGATTGGCTGCCCCTCCCCTCTCCGCTGAACATACAGGAAATAGTCCTTGCGGTGGCGGCCATCTTTTTATAGCCCACTGGCTGTTTTTGCCAAAAACATTCGCGATTTTCTGGGACAAAAGCAAAATCCCATTATTTTAATCAGGATGAGCTTCCAATCGGGACAAGGGTCCCAAAATCAGGATTGTCTCGGGGAAAATCTGGACTGTTGGCAAGTATGAGAGAGGCTGGGTATACAGAGAGGCTGGGTGTACAGAAGACAGGCTAGGGTAGTACAGAGTTCCCAGCAGAATAAAAAAATGTACTGCTGAAGGTAGCGGTAGATATGTAAATTCAATGAAAATAAATCAACGCTGCCAAAGATTGACTGATATCAAAAGTCCAGAGTGCATGAATACAATGCGAATAAAACCGTGATAAGACTTCTTTGTATATGATGTACAAACAATGATAAATAAGGTGACTGCTATCGAAGTGCAAAGTTCATAAATAAATAGCTATTTGCACTGTGAAAAATCTGCTCAATATACGATGTGTACAAAAAAGAAATAAACTGCAAAATTGGAAGATCAATTGTGCAGAATCAGCAAAAAAACTTCCTGTGCAAAGTGCAAATGGCCTGTGCAAAATGCAATAAAATGTGCAGAATGAATTCAGATCTAAGAAAGACGCGATTCTCTGCAGGTAAGGTACGATGCTCTGCAACGAAAGGCACGATTCCCTGCAGCCTTGGGAGAAAGGCGAGATGTTCTACAGTGAAAAGGCGTGATGCTCTGCAGTGAACGGTGCAATGCTCTGCAGCCCTTGGAGAAAGGTGCGATGTTCTGCAGTGAAAAGGCGTGATGCTCTGCAGCCCTGGGAGAAAGGCGCGATGCTCTGCAGCCCTGGGAGAAAGGCGCGATGCTCTGCAGCCTTGCGAGAAAGGCACAGTCGCGATACTCCGCAGCATTACATTTACACATAATAGTAATTTTTAAAACAATATATATACAATATATATTATATATATATATATATATATATATATATATATATATATATATATATATATATATATATATATATATATATATTGTAAGGGGTTAGCTCGGTAGCGGGGTGTGTGACCCCTTGGATGGGTTCACCACACACTGAATTTATACAGACTGGCAGTCGAAGACGGTTGAAAACAAAGTTTCTGGTTTATTTTTCCATCTTGCTGGAAAACAAGTGCAAGCATCCAAACAGCATAAACAAAATCAAACATAAAATAACTCCTAGCCACTTTGGGCATCTACCTTCCACACAGGAACCTATCTATGAAGTCTAACACAGCCTACTGCTGGGTAGACAGTGCTGGTCATACAGCACAAAACAATAGTCTTTTGATTTTTATCACACAGAAAAATCAATCCTCTCCTCACCTCCACAGAAGACCTTCTGGCACTGGGCTCTTTCACTCAGAAAGCCTCAGCATGCAGCAAATTAGTGGTAATCCTCTGGGCTACTTATAGAGGCCTTAATTGCCTCATTCTGAACAGCTGAAGTTTTTCAACGGCCTTTAGCCTTTCTTTGGCTACGTTTGTAGCCGACGGCCGATAACCATCTGTGTATCGTCTAAACAAGGCAGAAATGTATGTCCCATCAGTGACAACACCCACAGATTTACCTGACTTCTTGTCACATAACCCCCCCTCTTGTTTCAACCCTAGGGTTGGGACACAGCTTGCCAGGCAGGCATGCACTCGGGACAACCCATCTGCATTCCCCATTTTAACACCGGGGCGATGCGTTACCAGTTCAAGCTTTTTAATTTTCTTCTGAAGCTCATCTATCAAACTCTTGGTTTAGGTTTTCAAGGTCTTCTGTGAGGTTATTCTCTCTAGTCTTGCTAGTTTTTAGGGCCTCTTTAAGCTTTAGTTGTAGCTCATTTAAATCTTCAATCCGTGCCTTTGAGGCCGGAATCACACTAGTGCGTTGCTTTTTTGAGCTGCGTTGTCGTTGCAGATTTCTCTAGAGGGTGTTCTGCAGATCAACTGCGGTTTAGCTGCAGATCAGGTGCGAATTTGGAGACCTGGGAGAACTTCCGGGTGAGAGGAGAGTGGGGGAGAATTGTATTGAGCTGAATGAGAGAAACTCCTGCAGAGAACTGAACACATGTGCGAATTAGATGCGTACCCATAGAAGATAATGGGACTGAATTCGCACCTGAGCCGCACCGCAAGACATAAAAACCGCATGCGGTTTGGAGGCAATACGCAGTGCGGATGCATCGCACATATGTGACCCAGCCTCATTGAAAACAATGTATTTTGAAATGTCCTGCGAATTAGATGCGGTTTAAACCGCACTCAATTCGCATAGGTGTGAACCTGGCCTAAATCTTTGGTCTGTGCCCTCCACTTCAATGGGGCATGATCCGTCACCAGTTCAAATTGTCTACCCACGAGGTAGTATCCAAAGCCCATTTCACCCAGGGAATTTGTATTCGTGTCATTATCTCTTGTTTTATTAAATTGATCACAAACAGCAAATTATCATATTCAGTATATTCTAGGTTAAGACCAGATAGCACATCAACAAGATGTTTACACACAGACTCAGAAGACTCATCTGGTTCTTCATAAAAATCTAACAGCCTGTCATTGATGCCATTGGTAGCACTAAAGAATCGAACTGCCAATGGAAAGAATTTCGTATTCCCCTTGTTGCTTGCATCAGTTGCGACAGAAAATTTGCACAGATTTTTTTGCATTTCTTTAATTACATTGTCAACAGAGAATGGTGCCAGCACATTTTCAACAAGGCATTCCATCTTTGTTCTGCCAAGATGCACCTTGCTTGCAACTTGGGAATCTGGGAATAACTTGACATGAAGTTTTGCTCCACAGTCAGCAGATAAATAACTGTGATGGTGTTTAACCACTTAAGCCCCGGACCAATATGCAGCCTAAAGACCCAAGGTGTTTTTACAGTTCGGGACTGCGTCGCTTTAACAGACAATTGCGCGGTCGTGCGACGTGGCTCCCAAACAAAATTGGCGTCCTTTTTTCCCCACAAATAGAGCTTTCTTTTGGTGGTATTTGATCACATCTGCGGTTTTTAGTTTTTGCGCTATAAACAAAAATAGAGCGACAATTTTGAAAAAAAAGCAATATTTTTTACTTTTTGCTGTAATAAATATCCCCCAAAAACATATATAAAAACATTTTTTTTCCTCAGTTTAGGCCGATACGTATTCTTCTACCTATTTTTAGTAAAAAAAATCGCAATAAGCGTTTATCGATTGGTTTGCGCAAAATTTATAGTGTTTACAAAATAGGGCATAGTTTTATTGCATTTTTATTATTTTTTTTTTTTTTACTACTAATGGCGGCGATCAGCAATTTTTTTCGTGACTGCGACATTATGGCGGACACTTCGGACAATTTTGACACATTTTTGGGACCATTGTCATTTTCACAGCAAAACATGCATTTAAATTGCATTCTTTATTGTGAAAATGACAGTTGCAGTTTGGGAGTTAACCACAGGTGGCGCTGTAGGAGTTAGGGTGCACCTAGTATGTGTTTACAACTGTTTGGGGGTGTGGCTGTAGGAATGACGTCATCGATCGTGTCTTCCCTATAAAGGGAATGACGCGATCGATGCGCCGCCATAGTGAAGGACGGGGAAGCCGTGTTTACACACGGCTCTCCCCGTTCTTCAGCTCCGGGGAGCGATCGCGACGGAGCGGCTATAAACAAATAGCCGCGCCGTGGTCCCGGATCGCTCCCCGAGCGGACCCGACCTCCGCATGTAGCGGGGGGGGTCCCGATCGGACCCCCCACCCGCTAATAGGCGAGGACGTACGTGTACGCCCATGTGCCTGTACGTGGCATATTGTGGACGTATATGTACATGCGGGGGTCGGGAACTGGTTAACTGTGTGGAACACCTGTGTCAGTTCAGTATCTGTGACAACATCTTGTTCTTTGCTTTGAGTGGTAGGAAAAAACTTTGTAATTATGTTGTTTTGCTTTTTGCTCTGCATTGCCAATATATGTTTTTTCCCCATTGCATGCTGCTTCACAGCATCAATACCATCATACCTTATGCTGAACACACGCTCACACACTATGCACCGTACACTATTATTATCACTTGCTTTTGCAATCCAGGGCTTGAAGTTTACATCCAGTAGCCAAGAGTCATTAAAAGTGCAATTTCTCGATCTGGGTTTCTTCTTTGGTGGTGAAGACGGGGACATTTCCTGCTCAGCCATCTCTTTCCTATTGTTGTCAGGAACTCTTAGGTTGTCACCTCTCTGCAACAACGTTAATTTATATTAGCTTCTATTACCCTCTTAATGAAATGATGATTTTTAATTTTTTCATCTTTTAAAATTCATAATTCTTTTAACCCTTTTGGCCTTAAGGACACAGCAAATTTCAGTTTGTGCACTTTTCTTTTTTCCTCCTCCTCTTCTAAAAATCATAACTCTTTCAATTTTCCACCTGCAGACCCATATGAGGCTTTTTTTTTTTGCATCACCAATTGTACTTTGTAATGACATCACTCATTTTACCACCAAATCTACGGCGTGTAATCTGTGCTCTATTGCTCCAGCCTGGTTAGCCAGGCTTGGAGCAATCAAGCACCAAGGATGTCGAGAGGCGGGGAGCAACAGCTTTGTCAATGCAGCTCTGAGTGTGACTAAAGCATAAGACAACATGTTGAAGACCAATCTAAGCTGAGTATGGCGGCACTTACTGTACAGGGTTGACGTTGCTCAGAAGGGTTGCGTGACAGTCGCTGGCAGAGTTGACAATTATGGAATTCTGAGGATGGTCTTCAGGCACAATCTCAATCTGCATCAAGACAAAAAACATTTGTAAGCACTCAAAAAGGTCAGAAAAAAAGGTTGGTAAAGTGGATGAGCTTTGTAACATTTCTGAAATACACTGCAGATTCTACTTTAAAAAAATATATATGTAGTACTCCTTTTGAGCAGTTAAAAAGACAAAGTATAAACAGTACAAAAAAAGTTGAAGTAGTCCCATCGTTAGCTGAACATTTTAACCACTTCACTACCGGCCCATAGTCATATGACGTCCACAGAGGGGATCTCCCATTCTGGGTGGATGTCAAACGACGTCCTGGGCTTTGTGCAGTGATATCTGAATGATGTCTGCAGCTAGAGGCATCATTCAGATATCATTCTTTCGTGCCGGCGATTCTGTGCACGATAAGAACGATCATTCCGCCGCTTTGGGGGGGAGACACAAGGCTGCATTTGGGGGGGAGACACAAGGCTGCATTTGGGGGGGGGAGACACAAGGCTGCATTTGGGGGGGGGAGACACAAGGCTGCATTTGGGGGGGGGAGACACAAGGCTGCATTTGGGGGGGGGAGACACAAGGCTGCATTTGGGGGGGGGGAGACACAAGGCTGCATTGGGGGGGAGACACAAGGCTGCATTTGGAGGGGAAACAAAGCTGCATTTGGGGGGGGGAGACACAAGGCTGCATTTGGGGGGGAGACACAAGGCTGCATTTGGGGGGGGGAGACACAAGGCTGCATTTGGGGGGAGACACAAGGCTGCATTTGGGGGGGGAGACACAAGGCTGCATTTGGGAGGGAGACACAAGGCTGCATTTGGGGGGGAGACACAAGGCTGCATTTGGGGGGAGACACAAGGCTGCATTTGGGGGGGAGACACAAGGCTGCATTTGGGGGGGGGAGACACAAGGCTGCATTTGGGGGGGGGGACACAAGGCTGCATTTGGAGGGGAAACAAAGCTGCATTTGGGGGGGAGACACACAAGGCTGCATTTGGGGGGGGAGACTTAAGGCTGCATTTGGGGGGGAGACACAAGGCTGCATTTGGGGGGGAGACACAAGGCTGCATTTGGGGGGGAGACACAAGGCTGCATTTGGGGGGGAGACACAAGGCTGCATTTGGGGGGGGGAGACACAAGGCTGCATTTGGGGGGGGGGGGACACAAGGCTGCATTTGGAGGGGAAACAAAGCTGCATTTGGGGGGGAGACACACAAGGCTGCATTTGGGGGGGGAGACTTAAGGCTGCATTTAAAAAAAAAAAAAAGTATCTGTATTCGGCATCGGCGAGTACATGAAAACAAGTATTGGTACTTGTACTCGGTCCTAAAAAAGTGGTATCGGGACAACCCTAATTTTAGATATGCAATATATTACATTGGTTTGGGGTTTAACCTCTTGGCGCCAGCCCCTCCCAGCCATTTAGGTGGTTTAGGATGCCAAGAGGTGGGGCTTATAGTCAGGTGACCGCTGTGATTGGGTGTCACATGACCAGAAAGCTCCCGATCCCTGAACTTTCCGTTAGCCGCCCGGTAACTGTATTTACACAAATTCACGTAAATATTCAGCCAGCCTGCGCCAAGGCCCATCAGCCGAGAGGTTGCACATTTGCGTGCAGCTGGCGCCAAGGGGTTAATATTAATGCGGAATGAAAATACATGACTATAGTCAACTGCTTCCCCTTTCTCCAGCATCACTCCTTCACTCTAAGGCCCCTTTCACACTTGTACGACCAGAAAACCACGTGAATTTAATGCGACTAAAAGCAATGCCTGTGTAATCTTGAGGTCTATGGGCCTCAAGTCGCATCAAAGTCGGACCAAAGTAGCGCAAGGACTACTTTGAAGTCGCACAGATATGAACGGTACTCATTGGAAATCGTGGGGTGCGACTTGTCACGCGACTTTGCAGTCCCAAGTCACACAAGTGTGAAAGGGGCCTAAATTCACATTTGTGCAATGCAGGAAAGCATGCAAAACCGCACATGTTCCTGCAGCGCACCAAAAACAAAAGGTGAATCCATTTAGCAGGCTTGCAGCCATATCACTCCAACACCAAAATCTTACGTGCGGTTATACGCGAACAGTGGCTGATGTTAGTATAAATGGGCTGCTAATCGCACGCCCCACACATTCCAGTTGCAAGAATCCTTGGCGCGGGAATCCTGTGGTCGCAGCGATCTCGGCGTGTGAACGCTGCGCTCAGGAGCGCTCTATAGCAGTATAGCAGGTCTGCATTTTTTGTGCTGCTTAACTCATCTGACAACATGCCACTGCCCCCTTTCAACATTGTAACCGTGCATCATTGTAAAGCGCTGTGCAAATCCTGTGCAATAATAATAATGATCACAATGTACACAGACACACATGTAGATTGTGTGAATGAGCCCCACAAGCCTGCTATTGTTTATCAATGGAGGATCCAGTGTGTGCATCCTCTGCAGGAGAACAGCCATCACACATAATGACATCAATAAGACACAAGTATAAATGAAATCTTACGTCTCATCCAGATCCTCTACAAAAGCAGAAGTGGGGGCCAGCAGGGACAAGGAGACTGCAATAGAAGACAAGGCGGTAAGTGACAGTCCAGGTCTGATATGTATGATACATCACATATAGAATCCAGATGACATCACCACATCTAAAATGTGGCGTATAATAAAAACAAATATGTTTTAATTAAAAATGTCACAAGCATGTTGATGAGGGAGGAACCAGGGAAGGCAAAATATAAGCATATTAATCTTCCACCTTAAAATACTGTAACTGTATACTCATAGGGCCAAATCCTCAAAAGGGATACGCAGGCGGATCTGCTGTTCAGCCTGCGTATCCCTGTGCCTATCTTTAGAACTGATCCTCAGAAGCAGTTTTCCAAAGATAGGCAGAAGATCCGACATCTGTAAGAGACTTGCACTGTCGGATCTTAGGATCGCATCCGCCGCTGGGGGCATTTCGCGTCGAAATGCCGCTTCGCGTATGCAAATGAGGACTTACGGAGATCCACAAAGCTTTTCAGCTTTGTTTTTTCTCCGTAAATTTACGTTTGCATGCGTAAAATTAGGGCTGCTTTTACAAGGTGTAAACTGTTTACACCTTGTAAAAACAGACCTTTTTTTCGATCGCCGCGATTTTTTTTAAAATTTGATATTTTTTTTTTCGCCGTATCTTTTTTTTAACCCGACGCAACTTTTTTACCCGGCGCGATCCTCAAAACTCGGCGTATCGTAAAAACACGCGATGCACGTCTGGAAAAATGACGTCACGGGCATGTGCAGTACGTCCGGCGCGGGAGCGCGCCTAATTTAAATGGGAATCGCCCATTTGTATTAGGAACGCCTTGCGCCGGACGGAGTTAAAGCGGGGGTTCACCCTATCGACGAAAAATTTTTTTTTTTTTTCTTTTACCTTAAAATCAGGCATTGTAGCGCGAGCTACAGTATGCCTGTCCCAAATTTTTTACCCCCGTACTCACCTTGTAGTCGTACATCGAAGATACCGGGGAATGGGCGTGCCTATGGAGACGGAGGATGATTGACGGCCGGCTCTGGCGCGTCACGCTTCTCCGGAAATAGCCGAAATAGGCTTGGTCTTCACGACGCGTGCGCATAGCCTGTGCGCAGGCGCCGTGAAGAGCCGAGACCTACTCCAGCTGTCTTCGGGGAGAGTGACGTGCCAGGGCCGGCCGTCAATCATCCTCCCTCTCCATAGGCACGCCCATTCCCCGCGGGAGCCGAAATCTACGATGTCCGATTACAAGGTGAGTCCGGGGTTAAAAAAATCGGGACAGGCATACTGTAGCTCGCGCTACAATGCCTGTCTCGATGGTAAAATGTGTCGGGGGGGGGGGTGAACTACCGCTTTAAGTTGCACTGCCGGAAATTTCCAGGTAAGTGCTTTGAGGATCGGCTCCTAACTTGGGAGATTTGCGGCAGTGTAACTTAACTCGGAAAAGTTAAGTTAAGCCCGTTTTTTGAGGATTTGGCCCATAATGACTTCTAGATAAATGTTGTCAGTCTACTATCACATAGTAAAACTTCACCTAAATCACTTCTCCCTTTCACTGCCAATATAAGATTTTATTGAGTGATTCATGTTCCTGTTTACTTCCTTGGACTGCATAATGGTTTCATTAGGAGTACTTGAGTGAGAACACCCACCGCTGTGCCATAAAAAGAAATTTATATGATTAGTCATCAAAATCCTGGCAAGGTTTGCCGGTTGCTGGCATGTGATGTACTACACTAAAATAGGATATATTAAAATTATACACACACTCATAAAAAGGGGGGATTATACGGTACCTGTGTTGATCAAGTGGTGGCTCAGCCTATCAACATTTGCCGAAGCAGCTTTATTGACTAAGAAAGAAAGCCAGTGCATTACAAATATTTTGTACTGGCATATTTGGCATAATGTGTTATTCTCCGGTTCACAGGTGACATGCTATGCTCAAGATCCAGATAGTATTACTCTCATTGTGCTTCAGGACAGGTCTCAAAACAATTTCAGGTTAATTGTTTATATAAGGAGGACTCAATAATCATATCTCCTGGACTTAGTGGAGTGCATTGGTGCAGGTTTGGGAGGGTTTGGGACCTCGCTTCTTCAGTTGCATTTCATCCCTTCAACAATGTGAGTATGGCTTTACAACCCAAACAGTTAACTGCTTATATAACATGAAGGCCAACAGAGTCCTGAGGGTACCAGTGCTAAGCAGTTCAGGTTGCTTTACTGATAAACTAGGTTCCAGGTGCACAAAATCTAACAAGTGTCATTGTTATGTGCAGATGTGGTGACCGGGGAGGGTGAGCCCCACGGCCACACACATGCGCTTGATGGTTAGCTACTTGGTTCTTGGGGCTAGGAGCCCAGGGTCAGGTGGTATTAACCCTTAGTGAGGGCCAGATGGTATTAACCCTCTCTGTCACGTGACGCCACTGTAGTCTTGGAATACCCCGGGAAACTACAGCTCCGGGGGCCTCCGTATCCCCGCTAGTTAGGATGGTAATAACACAGTCCACAACAGGGGTTAATACAACGAAGGCTTTACTGGCATGAAGGCAGGTGTCAAAATCTTCACAGCGTTTAAACAGAGTGTCAAAATATTCTGCAGGCAGTCTCTAGAGGATCACACGGCTGATAATGCTTGAGCTTAGCTGATCATATATATACTCGGCTGCAAAAGCCGGATTAGTAATTCAGGGCCTATGCTTAACTAGGCTGAAAAATAGATACACTTACTGAAGTGTCTGTAGACTTGAGGCTTTTCGCCGGAATAACGGATTGATCCGATAAATGAGCTGAAGTACTGGTTCTGTAATGTTTAGGGATACTCCACTCTTTGTTGTATTTTCTCCTGAACTGGAGACTTCTGGCCTGCACTGTTTCTCTGACTGTGTTTTGCTCTGCCAGGAACTGTGTGTAGTCTAGACTGGCTTAAACAGGAAGTACAATCCCTTATAAGGGCCTGATGAGACTGAAGCCCATTGGTTGAGAGCTGTGGATCATAGAGACTGACCTGTAGTATAACACAACACAATAAGGTCTTGTCTAGCACTTAGTCCTCCCGACTCTAATACACTCTGACTGAACATGAGATGGTAATACACTCTGACTGAACATGAGATGGCTGACTAAACCTCTTAAAGCTATACACACCTAATAAACGTATTATCAACCATAACAGTATAAATCACATCATAACTAGCTGAGTCCCTGCAGGGGAGACCCCACAAGCCGAGGGCCTCAATCTGACAGGGCCTACAGCAAATACCTGTACTGGGACACCACACAGAGAAAAACATTAATGTTGATGATTGAACACTCAAGAGACTTCTAGTAGTGTAGGACTGATTGCTTGAATTTTTGGGGGTTTTGAAAGGAAATCATGCAAATATCAGCAGATCATACAAAGTCATGGTATAACTTGCCCTGGTGGAAGCTAAGCCCAGAATCCTGGCACTGCAATGCAAGAATCCGGGCCAGTAACATTTCTGGGAACTTCTTAACCATAAGAGCCTGGGATTCTGCGGAACAGGAGAAGATTGGCAACATGTGTCTGATGGAGAGGTACACACATACATGTCCATGGACACACATACCCCTGACCAGCACCGATCACCGATCGCCCGATGGACCGGGGGACTGTCATCCTTACCTGTTGCTAAGAAGCAGAGGCCGGCAGCTGCCATGTTCAGAGGATGCATGTGATACCGGAAGGAAACAGAGAGGGGAGAACACTCCCTGTACGGCAGGGGGTCAGGGGGAGGGGCGGGCGCCTCCTGTCATTGTATGCAGTCCTGATTATGAGCAGGAGATCCAAATATTGTACACAGATGACAGTGAATGAAAAATACCGGCCGTTGCATTGCCGGTGTTTTTCATTCAAACTTACCGGCACAGCCCGGAATCCGAATGAAAATACCGGCTGTGCCGGTAAAATACCGGCAGGGTGGCAACCTTAGTGACAGCTATGAGGTAAGCTGCTAGGATCACAAGAGGTGTGGGCTGCACGTTTTTTGGATTCGTTTGTTGCGCCTTTTCACAGATCTGGCTTTTGGAACTTTCACCTAAGACTATTTACTTATTCATCCATTCTACATGCTTCACCTGGATTCTTTTTTTCTTTTGATCGTGGGATTGGGACTGTCATGTTTATTTATTTAACCATTTATTTACTTTGCTCAATTCATTTTGTTTATTATATGTATTGATTCACTTTGCCACTAGGATTGACGTTTGCATTGCTTATTTGTTTGCCATTTTGTAATATTTATTCCCTCACCTCACCGCCCTATGGGTCCATTCCCCTTTTCCACTGCTTACAATCCATTGGCAGTATTTCACAGCGCAGACATTACCATTTTTTTGCATTATCACTTTTGTCTATTAGGATAGACCTTCTTTGTTTGCTGCAGTGCACCCACTCCCCATTCATCATCCTTGCTCTGCCCTTTCCTTTCCCTCCCCCCACTCACCTATGCAACACAGCGCAGGAGTTTCATTTATTACACTGTTCTGAGTGGAAACTGTCCTGTTAAATTGCTGCAGCTCAGTTTCAGGTAGGGTTGCCAACTCATCCCTTTAAAACAGAACACATATTAATTACACAGGTTCTGAGGCTAATTTAATGCAAATAAGGCACCAAGTGAGTTTAATTAACTCCTTAATCAGCCACAGAACCTGTGTAATTAATATGTGTTCTGTTTTAAAGGGATGAGTTGGCAACCCTAGTTTCAGGGTCTTGGCAAACTTCTTATAGCCTAGAGCGGTGATGGCGAACTTTGGCACCCCAGATGTTTTGGAACTACATTGCCCATGATGCTCATACACTCTGCAGTGTAGCTGAGCATCATGGGAAATGTAGTTCCAAAATATCTGGGGTGCCAAGGTTCGCCATCACTGGCCTAGAGCATCTTTAGGTGGAGCAACAGTTATTTTTTTCCGATCCTCAGAGAGTTATTTGCTATGAGGTGCCATGTTCAACTTCCAGTGACCAGTATGAGAGAGTGAGAGCGATAACACCAAATTTAACACACCTGCTCCCCATTCACACCTGAGACCTTGTAACACTAACGAGTCACATGACAGCGAGGAGGGAAAATGGCTAATTGTGTACTCACTTTTGTTGCCAACGTTTAGACATTAATGACTGTGTGTTGAGTTATTTTGAGGGGACAGCAAATATGCACTGTTATACAAGCTGTAAAATCAGTAATTTACATTGTAGCAAAGTGTTATTTCTTCAGTGTTGTCACATGAAAAGATATAATAAAAAATGTGAGGGGTGTACTTACTTTTGTGGGATACTGTATATTTGAAAATCGATGAATCCTAATGAACTAGGGTACCAGGACTGGTCCTGTGCAATGATTAGTCATTGGCTGTGTCTGGTGTACTGAGCAGGTGAGAGATTGTGCTGCAGCAATGCTTTTAGGGCACGCACTAGGTGCGTGATTGGAAGGACGTCATATGATAGATTCATATGATACAGTAGGATTGATTTCTCCCCATCTCCTGTTTGAGTGATGAATGTGTCAGAAGACTTTTGTTTGCTTCAGATGTTAAATTCCCATACCAGTCTATGGGAATAAAAACCCTGATTGAAACCAGTAGAATGCAAATCAGAAGCAGGTCAAAAGCACTCGTCAATAAATTCTAAATGACCTCTAGCGTTTTTCATATAAGAGAACCTATATCACAAGTATATAGTACTAGGAATACCGTATTTATCTTGCTATAACGCGCCCCGGCGTATAGCGCGCACCCCTGAACTTGTAGGAAAATTTCTGGGAAAAAAAAATACTTACAGTTTGGATGCCCCTCGTCGGTGTCTTGCCTGTCGTCCATCGTGTCCTGCCCATCGTCCATCGCGTCCATCAGCGACCTCGTCCGATCCGGCGTCCTTCTGCGGCCATCGTGGTGTCCTCCCCGCACGATCCCCGCTTCCCGCACTGTGTTTGAACCATTGCGCCGGCATATACCGAGCGCAGTACACTCGGGTATAGTCGGGCAGGTTCGGCTCCTCTCGCGTAAAGGACGTACAGGACGCACAGGACGTGACCGCGAGAGGAGCTGAGCCTGCCCGACTATATCCGAGTGTACTGCGCTCGGTATATGCCGGCGCAGTGGTTCAAACACAGCGCGGGAAGCGGGTATCGGCGTATATCGTGCACCCACGATTTTGCCCTGATTTTCAGGGCAAAAAAGTGCGCGGTATACGCCGAAAAATACGGTACATATATATTAATACATTCTTTATAGTCACAAACACTTTCCAACGTTCCCCCACCCTTTTTTTGGGGGGGGGGGATGCGGAGAAACCTCCATATAGTAAAAGAAGGTAGTATCAAGCTGCCTTTTAAGTGTCAAGGCATGTTAAATGTTATATGTAAAGAAAACATTTATTAAAGAAGAGATTAAAAAAAAAGAGAACCAGTTCAAGTGATTGCAAAGTCACTGTGTGATATTGCTACAATCCCTTGTGTTACATGATGTGCCCAGTGTACATGTTTTTTTTTTCTTCTAAATGCCGCTGTATACCTTATTTCATAGCTCTGTGCTCACGTGACTGCTTGCTGCACTCGTATCCCGATCTGATAACTACAGTGGGAGGGGCTGAGAATCCCTCACTGATGTCAGCCAGGAGGAGAGCGTCGGGCGGTCACGTGAGCGCCGAGTGGCGCTATGAAATAAGGTATACAGAAGAGCTACACAAAAAAAATCTACCGAATTAGAAAAAACTACCGCATTTGAAAAAAATCTACCGAATTTGAAAAAGTTAACTACCGTATTTATCGGCGTATACCGCTCACTTTTTTCCCCTTAAAATAAGGGGGAAATCGTGGGTGCGCGATATACGCCGATCCCCGCTTCCCGCGCTGTGTTTGAACGCCGCCGCCGACATATACCGAGCGCAGTACACTCGGGTACACTCGGCCAGGCTCGGCTCCCCTTGCGGTCACGCCCTGTGCCGCCTCCTAGCCTTTATGCGATTAGAGCCGAGCGTGCCCGAGTGTACTGCGCTCGGTATATGTCGGCGGCGGCATTCAAACACAGCGCGGGAAGCGTGGATCGACTCAGAAACAGCGCGGGTGAAGCGGGGAGGACACCACCAGGGCCGCAGACGGACGCTGGACCAGACAAGGCCGCCTATGGACGTCGGACAAGACACCGACGAGGGGCATTCAAACTGTAAGTATTTTCTTTTTTTCAGGAGATTTCCCTTTCAGGTTGGGGGTGCGCGCTATACGCCAGGGCGTGCTATACAAAGATAAATACGGTATATATAACCATTTTCCAAAATTCGAATTTCGTATAGAATGAAATCGAATTGGAATAGAAAAGATTAGAATAGAATAGAAAATAATAGAAAAGAATAAACAAGAAAAACAATAGAACAGAATAGAATAAAATATAATATTGTATTCGCTTCTGTTATATTGTTTTTCTAGTCTATTCTTTTCTATTATACTATATTCAAATCTTTTCTATTCTAATTCAAATTCATTCTATACGAAATTCGAACTTCTGAAGCCATCTTCCGAAATTTTAATTTTGTATAGAATGAATTAGAATAGAAAAGATTACAAAAGAATAGAAAAGAAAATAATAGAAAAGAATGGCATAGAAATATTATATATATATATATATATATATATATATATAAAAAAAATATCATTTTTTTTATTCTGTTCTATTGTTTTTCTATGCTATTCTTTTCTATTCTATTCTAATCTTTTCTATTCAAATTCGAATTTCAGAAGATGGCTTCAGAAGTTTGAATTTTGTATAGAATGAATTTGAATTTGAATAGAAAAGATTTGAATAGAAAATAATTGACTAGAAAAACACTAGAACAGAACAGAATAATATATAATAAATAAATATATATATATATAATATAACATCTTCCGAAATTTGAATTTCATATAGAATGAAATCAAGTTCGAATAGAAAAGAATAGCATATAAAACAAAAGAAAAGAAAAGAATAGAAAAATAATATATATATATAAAACACCTTCCGAAATTTGAATTTCGTATAGAATGAAATCGAATTTGAATAGAAAAGATTAGAACAGAATAGAAAAAAGCCATTCACCTCTGCAGCTAGGGGTTCAGATCCCGGTCTCGGCTACATGTGAATTGAGTTTGGTGGTCTCAGCCCGGCTCCCGGTGGGTGTGCTATGCGAGGTAAGCCTGCGCTTAGTACGCCCACCCCCCTCCCACAAAAAAACACCACACTTACACGCACTCGAAATTGGGTTAACATGCACGCACTTTGACCACGCGGTCTCTAAAAAAGAGAGGCGAAGGACTAACGGGGCTGGTTGAGCGGGCAAATCCTCTCACTCCCTTATAGGGAGTCCCTCTGCCCCGTTGGGCTTCAAAGTGGAGCGGGTAGGGCGGGCTGTGTGGGAGGACCCCCTCACACACCCGCCATTGCCACCCGGGGCATGGACAAAAGGTGGCAGATTGCCTCTGGGGGAGGCCTGCCTACTCCCAACTCCTGCAGTCCGGCTCCTCTCTCGAGTACACGCACAAAATACACTTTAAAAAAAAAAAAATAGAATAGAAAAGAATAGCATAAAAAAACAATAAAACAGAACAGAAAATGTGTGTGTGTATATGCCATCTTCCGAAATTCCAATTTCGTATAGAATTAATTTGAATTTGAATACAAAAGATTAGAATAGAAAAGAATTGACTAGAAAACCAATAGAACAGAATAGAATAAAATATAATATATATTTTATTCTATTCTGTTCTATTGTTTTTTAGGCTATTCTTTTCTACTCTGTTCTAATCTTTTCTATTCAAATTCAAATTCATTGTATACGAAATTTGATTTTTAGAAGATGGTTTTATATATATTTATTATATTTTTTTCTGTTCAATTGTTTTTCTATGCTATCCTTTTCTATTATTTTACATTCTATTCTAATCTTTTCTATTCAAGTTCATTCAACACGAAATTTCAATTTCAGAAGATGGTTTATATATATATATATATATATATATATATATATATATATATATATATATATATATATATATATATATTTATTGTGACAGGAAGTCAGGTAAATCTGTGGGTGTTGTCACAGACGGGACATACATTTCTGCCTTGTTTAGACAATACACCAATTGTTATTAGGCGTCGGCTGCAACAGTAGCCAGAAAAGGCTAAAGGCTGTTGAAAAACTTCAGCTGTTCAGAATGAGGCAATTAAGGCCTCTATAAGTAGTCCAGAGGATTACCACTGAATTGCTGCATCATCCTGCGGCTTTGTGAGTAAGGAGAAGCAGCGTACTGAAAGTCTTCTGAGAAGGTGAGGAGAGGATTGAGTTTTCTGTGTGATAAAAATCAAAAGACTATTGTTTTCCTGCTGTATGACCAGCAGTGTCTACCCAGCAGTAGGCTGTGCTAGACTCCATAGATAGGTTCCTGTGTGGAAGGTAGACGCCCCAAGTGGCCAGGGTTTATTTTATGTTCGATTTTGTTTATGCTGTTTGGATGCTTGCACTTGTTTCCAGCAAGATGGGAAAAAAAAACAAAATCTTTGTTTTCAACCGTCTTCGACTGCCTGTCTGTATAAATTCAGTGTGTAGTGAACCCATCCAAGGGGTCACACACCCCGCTACCGAGCCAACCCCTTACACATGGTGGAGTGCTGCGGGCAGTTAAAGTAAACCCAAAATGGAGGAGATACTGAAACAGCTGGCTTTAGCAAATGCAAATCAACAACAGGCAAATGCAAATCAACAGCAGACGAATGCAGGTTTGCAGTGGAGCATTGCAGCTCAACAACAGGCTTACGCAGCTCAACAACAGGCTCACCAAGAGAGCATTGCAGGCTTGAAACAGAGACACCAGCAGCAAATGGAGGCCATCGTGACACAGCTTCAGAGACAGCAGACCGAGACTGGGAGTCAGGCCAGTAACATACCGACTTTTCGGGTAAGACACTTATTGCCACTCCCAGAGGTTTCTACACAGATTATACATACAGGGCTTTCAAACCCTTCCCTCTTCAACCCGACATGCCCAATGGCACCTAATATCAAGGTTTTTAGGGATCTGGTCATCAAAGATTTGGAAGAACTTCCTGTCAAAAGGAACTATTCTGACCCTAATATAAAACTTGGTTTAAGAACCCTATGTGAAAGGAGGGATTTGGTGATCCGCCCCGCGGACAAAGGGGGAGGGATAGTGGTCCTTGATAAAACTGCTTATAATGAAGAGATGTATAATATTCTGGGGGATAGTTCTACATATACCAAATTACCCTTGAACCCCACTTCCAAATTTAAAGTTTCTTTGAAGAAACTTATTGATATTGGGGCTAAAAGGGGAATATTGGATAATAAAGAGAAAAGTTATCTTGTGCCTAAAGTTCCGCGTATACCAGTCATGTACTATTTGCCCAAAGTACACAAAAATAGTACCCGCCCACCAGGGCGGCCTATTGTAAGCGGAATTAACTCAATAACATCCCGAGTAGGGAAGTATATAGACTACCATCTCCAACCCATTGTGAAAAATGTCCCCTCTTATTTGAAGGATACCAGACACACTATTGCCAAAATACAAGAGGTATCTTATACGGAAGATCTTCTACTAGTCACAGCTGATGTGGCATCTCTATATACCAGCATTGCCCATCATTTAGGCTTTCAGGCGGTGGATTGTTTTTTGGACAGAGTGGAAACCATTCCTATGGTGCAGAAGTTATTTATTATGGACCTCTTGAGGTTCGCAACTTCTCACAACTATTTCTGGTATGGAGGTGACTTCTACTTACAACAGAAAGGGGTGGCGATGGGGGCTAAGTTTGCCCCCAGCCTGGCCAACATTTTTATGGCCAAATGGGAGGAGGATGTCGTGTATGCTCTAGAGCGACCTGAGATCGTTCTGTGGGCTCGTTATATAGACGACATCCTCCTCCTATGGAAAGGGGATCGCACTTCTCTTGATACCTTTATGGCTGTCTTGAATGATAACCATGTTGGGATTAGTCTCTCTTATGAGGCTAGTCTCTCGAGTATACATTTCCTCGACCTTGAAATCTTTGTGGAAAATAATCAACTTAAAACTAGAACATACTTTAAAAGCACTGACCGCAATGGGTTTATCCCACAGGATAGTTGTCATCACCCTTCCTGGCTTGGCTCGGTGCCCCGTAGCCAGATGCTTAGATTAAGACGGAACTGCTCAAATCTAGATGATTTCAAGGTCCAGGCACAGACTCTGAAAAAAAGGTTTGTGGATAAGGGATACTGCAATATGGCCATAGAAGAGGAAATTAAGAAAATCTCTGCAGTAGATAAGTCCACATTAACTGTGGAAAAAGTTAACAGCACAAGATAACAAATTTAAACACTCTTTTTTTACCACTTTTTCTACCCAAAATAGACAGATCAAAAGTATTATTCAGAAACATTGGGCAGTTTTGAAAAATGATCCTTTGTTGGGACCAGTCCTTCCTGTACAGGCAGGTGTGATTTATAGAGGGGCCGTCCCCCTAAGAAATCAACTTGCACCTAACATTCCAGACCCTCCAGTGAAGACTTCCTTTTTTCCCTTGTCCAAGGGTTACCACCCTTGTAGAAAATGTAAGGTATGCCTACATAATTCTAATAGAAAGAAAACTGTTATGTTTTACATCAACAGTTACTGGCCTTGTGTTTCCCATGAAACTATTTTCCACGTGTGCAACCAAACACATGGTTTATCTTATTACCTGCCACTGTGGGAAACAATATGTGGGTCGCACCATTAGAAGTTTCACCATAAGGGTAGGGGAGCACATAGCCAAAATTAAGAAAGGGTGCACAAAACATACGGTACCTAGGCACTACCTTGAACAACATAATAAAAGAATCGAGGGGACAACCTTTCAGGTCATAGATCACTTCATCCCCCATTGGAGAGGTGAGCCCAGTGTTCGGGGTGTATCAAAACTCGAAGTCTTCTGGATTTACCAACTGAAGAGTTACGTACCCCACGGCCTTAATGTGGAGTGGGACGTCAACTATTTTATTAACCAGTCCTGATTTATATATAACTTGTGCAGATAAATGGAAGTTTATTTGTTATTTTTCAGTTAATATTTACTTTTTCTGTTTTTGAATATTTTTTTCCTCACTTACTCCCATGAGACCATCTCTAAAAAATGTTGAATTCCTATAGATTCTTTATAGCCCAGTAGTATGGGTTAGAATTGATGGTCACTTAACATTTTTGACCATTAGGTGGCGCCACACATGTGGGAATTGTGTTATGTTGAGGAGCCCATGAAAATAGCTGGGATGGTGACGTATAGTTACCACTTCCCACCACTAGGAGGCCCTCTATACACGCCCCCATGTTTTGGCCATCTGCCACTTTCCTGTGTCCCTGTCATACTCCAAATGACTGCCCTATGATCCTATATGGATCAATGAGCCCTCTTTGTGCACCGGCATGACGCTGTGTTTTATACACAGTGGCAGCGTCTGCATATCTCCTCGCTGTGGGGCCGCATCACGAGGGGGCGGAGCTTGCGCTAGATGGAGGTGCGCTCCGCCTCAATGGACCTACACATGCGGGGAGTGGTGCGTGTTGGCTCAACCTCCTGTCAATCACGGAGGGGGAGCCAGTGAAGGGGAGATCCAGGTGAGGGGCGGGCACAAAGGAGGTGTCATTTCCGGGCGCCTGGAGCGCACCTGGAAAGCACAAGCATAAACACAGGAAATAGTATATAGACCCAATTAGTTTAATCACTATGTCACTTCCGGGCGCCTGGAGCGCACGAAAACCGGAAGTGCCGGAGATTGGAACGCACGCCCGGAACGGTGAGTGCTGGTATCTCGTGGGGGTAAGTAGAGATGGTATTTAAAGCGCAGGGGGGAGAGGTGAGTCAGATATGCACCCCAGTAGAAGTATTTTGATACGAAACCGGTCGGGCATCTGATCATATCCACCCCAACTGCGCACAGTTTACTCTATCCTTCTCTGAAGTTTGTGTGCTCTGATGCTGTGATTGACTTGCAGTATTGTTCGTTTTTGGTGTGATATTGTTTTTCTGAGACCCATTTTTGAGACTTTTGGGAGCATGTCCTTTTGTGAAATTTTAAATAAATTTTTTTTTATGCGATGAGGAGGTGTTTCTTCTCTCCTTTTATTTTTATATTGGTACACTGGATCCCCTGAGAACTCCCACCATTACCAGGAACATCACCATCATCATCACCAGTTCCTGGTTCCTGGTTTGATCAGCGTGGAAAGGTCCTGCCGGAGAGTGCTTCAGGAGTGTCCGGAGGGTTACCCTGGTAAGGCAATCGGCCTACTCAAGCCTTGAGGACCCCCCACCGTATGGTGAGATGTGGGTCTACATCATCCGGTAAGGGCAAAATCTATTTCTACAGCTGATCTTTTCTGGGGATGAGATACCACTGACCAAAAGATTGATGTTCCTTTTGGACTGTACAACTATAAGAATAGAAGCCACCTATGTGCAGGAAATGGGACTGTGGCTTATGACATTCATTGTCTATTTCACACACTACTTGCACTTTATGAATATCACAGTTATTCGTTTTTATTCATGTGTGTATTTTTCTTTTTTGTGAATTTATCATTCCAGCTGGTCTGGAATGTTGTTTGGGTTGTTACACCTATAATTTCACAAGTTCTATTGGTCTAGGGACCCACCCTATTGACCCCTAGTACAGAGGAGGATATTTTTTGCCACTCCCTGTGTACTCACTGTTCACTAACACTGATCTTATTGAGTTTACACGTGATATTGCCCTACAGGGCATATTTGTTCTTATTGGCGCCACATTTTTTCTTTATATTTTGTTCCACAGTTGTTCCATGTTGTGCTGGCAGCCTTACATTTTTTGATTCGCACTTTGTTTCACCAACACATTGTAATATAGCGCAGTATTATTTATTTTTTATTTATTGCCAAAGATGACTGCAGATGAGGACCCTGAGATGTTTCTGACCACGTTTGAGAGAGCAGCGGAAAGAGAGAGTTGGCCAAAAGACCAGTGGGCTGGACTAGTGGCCCCCCTATTATCTGGAGAAGCCCAAAAGGCATATTTTGATTTGGAGCTTGTAGACACAAAAAACTATGATAGATTAAAAGAGGAAATATTGGCACGTTTCGGTGTAACCCTGGATGTCCTTGCTCAGCGGGTCCACAATTGGAGTTATCAGCAGAGGAAGCCACCTTGGTCACAGATGTATGACCTCATCCATTTGGCTAGGAAATGGCTGCAGCCAGAAACTCTGTCCGGACCAATGATTTTGGAGCGAGTAGTCATGGACAAATTTCTTAGGTCTCTTCCTAACACCCTGCAGAAATGGGTGAACCATGGTGGTCCGGAAACCGCAGACAAACTTGTAGACCTGGTCGGAAGGTACCTAACAACAGAGAATTTGTCCTCTGAAAAAAATTACATTTTTGAATACTGTCATGTCTGAACAGGAGCAAACAATTACCAATCTGGAGGAAGAGCTTGTTCAACAAGGCAAGTTTCATGAGGAACGTCAAATGGCCTGGGATCAAAGAGAGGTGGAACTTGAGCATCAGCTAGATATGTATGAGCAGCAACAACATGAAGTGCTTATCACTGCACGGAAGTTTGAAGAAGCTACTGGAGAAATGCCTGATTCTAGTCTACCCCTACCGCAACAACTTGACCTAGCGCTGCACAAAATAAAAGAGCATGTGCGCACCATCCTGGAAACCAAAACCATATGCCAAACGTTACAAGAGAAACTTAAAGAAAAAGGAGCTCTCCTCTGGACAGCTGAGCAAAATGTTTTGAGTCGTGACAAAGTGATAAATGAACTGAGATTGCGAATACCTGCAGTCATAGACAGAGAGAAGCTGCTATCCGAGTTTAACCAAAAAGAAGAGGATTCAGAGATGCGCCAGGCCTTATAAGTTGCTCATCAAACAATTGAGAATATGCAAGCTCAACTTAATCAAAAAGAAGAAGTTGCTCCCCCCGTCGCGTAAGCCGTGTCACGATTGGCGAAAGGAGCCGAACGGCGATGCGCAGGTGCAGTATATCGCCGACTCGCCGTTCGGCTCCTTTCGCCAATCGTGATGCAGCTTACGCGACGGGGGGAGCTCGTTTTTTGTCAAAACGTCAATCACCAGCATGTTAGGAATGCCCACTCCCGCGGGACTCGCAACCCGGAAGCCACGGGTGAATTAGCTGTACGAAGGTATGTACAGCATAAAAAAAAAACTAATAGGCATAATCGTATTGTAATGTGGGGGGCCAGTGTAATAAGAGAAAGTCGTTTTTAGGGTGAACCTCCCCTTTAAAGCGCTACATCTAAAGCTGGAAGTACATTCAGATGCCTCACTTAGCAAATTTAGGGAGGCTGCTCTGGAGCATGTGAAGAGACCAACTCTGGAAGTGCCATCCACAGCTCACTTACTGCGCTAAGCAGACATGGAGCAGACAGTGGCTGAACAAGACAACTCCCTGTCTGCCCTCTCCAGCAAACTGAAGAATTCCACCGCAGAACTGGAGTACCAGAAGCAGATACATCTAGCTAAAATGAGTGAACTGGAAAACCATAAAGCCAGGCTTGAAGAGAATTACATTATGGAGATCAAAAAACTTAAAGCGGAGGTTCACCCATAGAGAACACATTTTCCCCTTAGATTAATGCTCGTTTTGTCTAGGGGAATCGGCTAGTTGTTTTAAAATATGACCTGTACTTACCGTTTACGAGATGCATCTTCTCCGCCGCTTCCGGGTATGGGCTGCGGGACTGGGCGTTCCTTCTTGATTGACAGTCTTCCGAGAGGCTTCCGACGGTCGCATCCATCGCGTCACGATTTTCCAAAAGAAGCCGAACGTCGGTGCGCAGGAGCAGTATAGAGCCGCACCGACGTTCGGCTTCTTTCGGCTACGAGTGACGCGATGGATGCGACCGTCGGAAGCCTCTCGGAAGACTGTCAATCAAGAAGGAACGCCCGCTCCCGAAGACCCATACCCGGAAGCCGACGGAGAAGATGCATCTCGAAAACGGTAAGTACGGCTCATATTTTAAAACAAATAGCCGATTCCCCTAGACAAAACGAGCATGAAGCTAAGGGGAAAAGAGAAAAAAAAAACGAATTGGGTGAACTCCCGCTTTAAGAGTGCAGCTGAGACACTAAGAGCACGGGTGTCTGAGATGGAAAAGGAAATTAATTACTTGAATACTGAACTTGAAGCCCAAAAAGAGGCAAACACCAAAGCTCCAACTGCAACAATGAAGAATCTTGTGGAACGCTTGAAGAACCAAGTATCCCACAAGGAAAAGCAGCAGAAGGCTTTAAGCAAAGCTCTGCTTACTCTTCGGGCAGAAATGACTGTTCATGCTGAACAGCAGATGATTTCCGCTGCAGCACAAAAGGAGCACAATTTAAACATTCAGCAGATTGTTGACAGACAGACCAAAGATTTAAAGGCACGGATTGAAGATTTAAATTAGCTACAACTAAAGCTTAAATAGAGAATAACCTCACAGAAGACCTTGAAAGCCTAAACCAAGAGTTGCGAACAAAGCAGAAAACCCTTAATAAGCAACAGAAGGAAAAAGATGAAGTAGACAAGGAAAATGAGGAACTGAAAAAAAGGGTGAAACGTTGATGAGCAGCGTACAGAGCAAGTCCGATCTGGACAGTAAACAGAGTATGATAGATGAGCTTCAGAAGAAAATTAAAAAGCTTGAACTGGTAACGCATCATCCCCGGTGCTAAAATGGGGAATGCAGATGGGTTGTCCCGAGTGCATGCCTGCCTGGCAACCTGTGCCCCAACCCTAGGGTTGAAACAAGAGGGGGGTATGTGACAGGAAGTCAGGTAAATCTGTGGGTGTTGTCACAGACGGGACATACATTTCTGCCTTGTTTAGACAATACACCAATTGTTATTAGGCGTCGGCTGCAACAGTAGCCATAAAAGGCTTATGTTTGATTTTGTTTATGCTGTTTGGATGCTTGCACTTGTTTCCAGCAAGATGGAAGAATAAACCAAAATCTTTGTTTTCAACCGTCTTCGACTGCCTGTCTGTATAAATTCAGTCACACACCCCGCTACCAAGCTAACCCCTTACAATATATATATATATATATATATATATATATATATATATTCTGTTCTATTGTTACATATATATATATATATCATCTTCCAAAATTCCAATTTCATATAGAATGAATTCAAATTTGAATACAAAAGATTAGTATAGAAAATAATAGAAACGAATAAACTAGAAAAACATATATTATATTTTATTCTATTCCATTTTTTTTTCTATTCTATTCTTTTCTCTTTTCTATTCTAATTCAAAATCATTACATCTGAAATTCGAATTTCGGAATAAGGTTATGGGCCAGATTCACAGAAAAAGTACGCCGGAGTATCTGCTGATACTCCGGCGTACTTTCAAATTTGCCGCATCGTATCTTTATTTGGAATTCTCAAACAAAGATACAACGACATTTGGCTAAGATCCGACAGGCGTACGGCTTCGTACGCCTTCGGATCTTAGGATGCAATACTTCGGCGCCCGCTGGGTGGAGTTCGCGTCGTATTCCGCGTCGGGTATGCTAATTAGCTGTTTACGCCGATCCACGAAGGTACGCGCATTCGTCGCATTCTCTTACGTCGTCGCTAGTCGGCTTTTCCCATCGTAAAGTTGCGATTGCTATTTAGGTGGTGTAAAATTAGACAGCCCATGTTAAAGTATGGCCGTCGTTCCCGCGTCGAATTTTAATTAATTTATTTTTGCGTAAGTCGTCCGGGAATACGAAAGTACGTAACGCACGTCGCCGTTCAAAACATTACGTCGGGGTGACATCATTTCGCGCAAAGCACGGTGGGAAATTTCAAAACGGAGCATGCGCAGTAGTTTCGGCGCGGGAACGCGCCTAATTTAAATGGTACACGCCCCGCCGCCGCAAGTTTACAGGCAAGTGCTTTGTGAATCAAGCACTTACGCTAAAAAATCTTGCGGCGGTGTAATGTAAACGGGATACGTTACGCTGCCGTAAATGTACATGAATCTGGCCCTATGTATATAAATATTAGGGTTAGGGTTAGCCCTAACCCTAACCCTATTATATATATATATATATATATATATATATATATATATATATATATATATATATATATATATATATATATATATATATATATATATATATATATATATAACCATTTTCCTAAATTTGAAATTTGGATAGAATAATTTTGAATTTGAATAGGAAAGATTAGAATAGAATAGAAAATAGAAAAGAATAAACTAGAAAAAAAACATATATTATATTTTATTGTATTCTGTTCTATTGTTTTTCTGGTCTATTCTTTTGTACTCTATTCAAATCTTCCCTATTCAAATGCAAATTCATTGTATTTGAATTTTGGAAGATGTTTTTATAAGTTCTGTTCTATTGGTTTCTATATTATTTTAGAATCTATCCTAATCTTTTCTATCCAAATTCGTTCTATATGAAATTCGAATTTTGGAAAATGTTAGAATATATATATATATATATATATATATATATATATATATATATATATATATATATATATATATATATATTATAATAATAGAAAAGAATAAACTAGAAAAACATATATTCAATTTTATTCTATTCTGATCTATTGTTTTTCGAATCTTTTCTATTTTCTATTCTAATCTTTTCTATTCTAATTCAAAATCATTTTATACGATATTTGAATTTTGGAAAATGATTATATATGTAAATATTAGGGTTAACCCTAATCCTATTATATATATATATATATATATATATATATATATATATATATATATATATATATATATATATATATATATATATATATATATATATATAAACTAAATTTGAATTTCATATAGAATGAATTTGAATAGAAAAGATCAGAATAGAAAAAAAATGAAAAGGATAGACTAGAAAAACAATAGAACAGAATAGAATATATGTTATATTTTATTCTATTCTATTCTATTGTTTTTCTATTCTATTCTATTCAATTTTTTCTAATCTTTTCTATTCCAATTTTTCTAATCTTTTCTATTCCAATTCAAAATCAAAATCATCCTAAGATTATATATATATATACATATAGATATAGATATAGATATAGATATAGATATAGATATAGATATAGGTATAGATATAGATATAGGTATAGATATATAAAAAAAATCCGAAATTCGAATTTCGTATAGAATTAATTTGAATAGAAATAGATTAGAATAGAACATACTAGAAAAGAATAGACTAGAAAAACAATAGAACAGAATATAATAAAATATAATAATAATAATAATAATTTTTATATAATTATATTTTATTCTATTCTGTTCTATTGTTTTTCTATTCTTTTCTAATTCAAAATCATTCTATAGGAAATTTGATTAGAGACTCTATAATAGGGTTAACCCTAACCCTATTATATATATGCAAAAAAATATGAAAAAAAATATGAAAAATTCCTTTAAATATTGTACCTGCTGCGTGTCTATAGTATGCCTGTAAAAAAGGTATTTGAGAACCCGGGTCTTGCCTGAGGGAACATGTATCAATGGAAAAAAAGTTTTAAAAACTCTCGTTTTTTCTGGAGCAGTGATTTTAATGATGCTTAAATAAAAATAAAAAAATGAAAAATTCCTTTAACCACTTCCCGCCCGGCCTATAGCCGATTTACGTCCGGGAATTGGTTATGAAATCCTGACAGGACGTTCTAGAACGTCCTGCAGGATTTCATGCCGCGCGCGCCCGTGGGGGCGCGCATCGCGGCGATCGGTGATGCGGGGTGTCAGTCTGACACCCTGCATCTCCGATCTCGGTAAAGAGCCTCCGGCGGAGACTCTTTACCACGTGATCAGCCGTGTCCAATCACGGCTGATCACGATGTAAACAGGAAGAGCCGTCGATGGCTCTTCCTCACTCGCGTCTGACAGCTGCGAGTAGAGGAGAGCCGATCGGCGGCTCTCCTGACAGGGGGGGTTCGCGCTGATTGTTTATCAGCGCAGCCCCCCCTCGGATCGCCACACTGGACCACCAGGGATGCCCACCCTGGACCACCAGGGTGGGTGGGCAAAAAAAAAAAAAAAGCAAAAAAAAAAAAAGAAGTCTAAAAAAGAAAAAAGATGCCAATCAGTGCCCACAAATGGGCACTGACTGGCAACCTGGCACAATCAGTGCTGCCCCACAGTGTCCATCAGTGCCACCCCAGTGTCCATCAGTGCCACCCCACAGTGTCCATCAGTGCCACCCCACAGTGCCCATCCATGCCCAGTGCCCACCTATCAGTGCCCATCTGTGCCACCCATAAGTATCCATCAGTGCCACCCATAATTGCAGCCCATGAGTGCCCATCTGTGCCGCCTATGAGTGCCCAGTGCGCCTATGTGTGCCCATCAGTGCCGCCTATGTGTGCCCATCAGTGCCGCCTATGTGTGCCCATCAGTGCCACCTATGTGTGCCCATCAGTGTCGCCTATGAGTGCCCATCAGTGTCGCATACCAGCGCCGCCAATCAGTGCCACCTCATCTGTGCCCGTCAGTACTACCTCATCGATGTCCATCAGTGCCATCTCATCGGTGCCCATTAGTGCAGCCATATCAGTGCCCGTAATTGAAAGAGAAAACTTATTTACAAAAAAAATAACAGAAAAAAATAAAAACGTAATTTTTTTTCCAAATTTTCAGCCTTTTTTTAGTTGTTGCGCAAAAAAAAAAAATCGCAGAGGTGATAAAATACCACCAAAAGAAAGCTCTATTTGTGGGGGAAAAAGGACGCCAATTTTGTTTGGGTACAGCGTCGCACGACCGCGCAATTGCCATTCAAAGTGCGACAGTGCTGAAAGCTGAAAATTGGCTTGGGCGGGAAGCTGCGTAAGTGCCTGGTATGGAAGTGGTTAAATATTGTACCTGCTGGGTGTCTATAGTATGCCTGTGAAGTGGTACGTGTTTATAACTGTCCCTGCACAAAATAAAATATAAGAAAAAAGTAATTTAAAACTGCTTGCGGCTTTAATGTAATGTCTGGTCCCTGCAATATGGATGAAAATCATTGAGAAAAATAGCACAGACACAGACAGTACACACACCACATAGCTTTAGGTGCACACTGCAGAGAACAATGGCAGTACACACTACGTAGCTTTAGGTGCAATCTGCAGAGGACACGGGCACTACACACCACGTAGCTTTATGGTGCACACTGCAGAGGACACAGGCAATAAACCATGTGAGAATACTGCAGCTAGCACAATCACCTGCCTGCCAGTAAATTAGGAAGAGCTGATCTAGCTAAACTATACAGTGTATAAATATATATACAACACCTGGGATGCATATATATCCTCTACACACTGTGGGGCAGATCCACAAAAGAATTACGCCGGCGTATCTATTGATACGCCGCGTCATTTTAAAGTTCCCGCGTCGTATCTTTGTTTTGTATCTACAAAACAAGATACAACTGCATCTGGGATCGATCCGACAGGCGTACGTCTTAGTACGCCGTCGGATCTTGGGTGCATTTTTCCGCCGGCCGATAGGTGGCGTTTCTGTCGAATTCCGCGTTGAGTATGCAAATTAGCTAGTTACGGCGATCCACGAACGTACGTCCGGCCGGCGCATTTTTTTACGTCGTTTGCGTTCGGGCTTTTTCCGGCATATAGTTACGCCTGCTATTATGAGGCGTACTCAACGTTAAGTATGGCCGTCATTCCCGCGTCGAATTTTGAATTTTTTACATCGTTTGCGTAAGTCGTTCGCGAATAGGGATTTGCGTAGAATGACATCACCGTCATAAACATTGGCTTGTTCCGGTTTAATTTCGAGCATGCGCACTGGGATACCCCCACGGACGGCGCATGCGCCGTTAAAAAAAAACGTTGTTTACGTCGGGTCACGACGTATTTACATAAAACACATTATATTATGCCTGTTATGTAGTCTGGGTTTATAATTGATAATCATTCAATATTTCTATTGGAGAAAAAAAAAAGTCTCTGTATTCAGGATGCCTTTCCATTCACCAGTAACTATACCGTTGGATACCTTATCTTCTATATTTCCTGAAGTTTGTAGGTTTTGTAGTTTGTTCATGACTCAACATTCAAGCAGGCAGGCGATATAAAGTCTTTGGGCCAGATTCAGAGACAATTACGTTACTCCGCGGCGCGGCGTAACGTATCCCATTTACGTTACACCGCCGCAGGTTTACAGCGTAAGTGCCCGATTCACAAAGCTCTTAATGGGGCGGGCACCATTTAAATTAGGCGCGTTCCCACGCCGAACGTTCTGCGCATGCTCCGTTAGGAAATTTCCTGACGTGCATTGCGCGAAATTACGGCGCCCCGACTTTTTTTTTAAATGCAACGTGCGTTACGGCGTTTCGTATTCCCGGACGTCTTACGCAACAAAAATTGAAATTCGACGCGGGAACGACGGCCATACTTAATGATGCTTAAATAAAAATAAAAAAATGAAAAATTCCTTTAACCACTTCCCGCCCGGATGAGCGGACACACGCACGCCGGCACGCACTTCCGGGTTAACCAGAGGACCACAGCTGATCTCACGGTGGAACGCACGCCGTTCCCAGGCTGGTGCGGACGTTCATAACTGGTTACAAGTGCTGTGCTGGGAGGCTTGCTACTTTGCTTTTTAGCCAAGCTGCCTACCTGCTCCTACTTTGTTTTTATTTTACTGGATCCATTCCGAGTTTGATGACTTTTTAATATATTTTTTGTATAAACTTTTTACTTGGTACTTGCCAGTCTGCGGCGGTACTATAAATAAAAACCCTAATTTTGAATATACTACTCTATGAGAAGCCTTCTTCTTTTCTCCTGGAGGAAATTGGATAAACCACAGGCCTGGCACCATCCACAACAGAGAAACACACCCGGAAAACCCGGAAAGACGAGTGATCCGGAGACCATTACTACATGCACTTTACCCCTGCAGGGGTGAGTGCCTCTGGTGAGTGGGGACCCATAGGGGGAGCACCGGAACCACTGCGAGAAGTCACACAAAATTGTCGATTGTGAACACTTATTCTGATTGGATGCACTTGGTCACGAACTTTAATTTTTATATATTTTTTTATATATATTTTTTATATTTTTTGTGTGTTTTTTCTATATATTCATATATATCTAGTCCAACTTTCATGGACTATTAATTACTACTATTATATTTTTTATATTTTTTGTAATAATTGCTGTGCACACATATACAAACTTTTTTTACACTGGACTGTCCTATTGGAATATCTCACCCACCTCTGCATTACTGGCCTGGACTGTTAGCGGTGAAACCGCGTCACATTTATATCATATATTTTTTGCACTGTTTGAGTTATAGTTTATTTATGTATGGATTCACAACTGGTTTATTTCACTTGTGACTGTTAGCCTTATTCAGTATACACCAATTTTCTGGTACATATTACTGCGCTTCAGCCCATTGTTTTACACCACATTAAGGCACTTCTATTCACCACACACCCAAGATCCATTTCCATAATTTTATTGGGCCTGATAGAAGTTTATCATGTACTAATTCTCTGGTATTTTTAGCCTCGAGTTGAGACAGCGCCACCACCCCTACACACCTCTCTTTTAATCTCTCTGTGTCCTCTAGGGGATCACACATTTTGGGGGGGCTGCAGTCTTTTTACTTTATTTAAATTTATAATAATTTACTACTTTTATTGAACCACCTGGCCTACCCCACCCCCTTCATTGCTACCTATCTCCACTTAGTAGTTACCTGAGCGCGGTTCCCATCTCATTTTATACTTTAACATGGCTGATCTAAAGATAAGCCATGTTAAAGCAGGTGTTACTTTGCGATGGGTAAAAATGACTAGTGACGACGTACAGGATTGCGACGAACGCGCGGATCTTCGTGGATCGCCGCAACTAGTCATTTGCATATTCTACGCCGACCGCAATGGAATCGCCACCTAGCGGCCGGCCTAGAATTGCATCCTAAGATCCGACAGTGTAAGTCAATTACACCTGTCGGATCTTATGGCTATCTATGCGTAACTGATTCTATGAATCAGTCGCATAGTTAGGACGGGCGGATCACAGAGATACGACGGCGTATCAGGAGATACGCCTTCGTATCTCTTCTGTGAATCTGGCCCATTATGCACAGGTTACACTTTTTTTTTTCCTTCCTTCTTCTCCTTTTCCCGCTGAATACCTTGCGGTTAGAAGCCCTTAACGTTATGCCTGCTATGCATCCGGGATTTCATAGGTGACACATATGTAACCTAGGTGTCAATATTTCAACGTATTTCAACAATCCTGTAAACAGTATAGAGTCTCTTATCAGGTTGCCTTCTGATCATAAAGTCATAAAAGTACCCAAACATTTACTCATCTTATAGTAATAGTCTAGTATTTTACTATCTCAACGAGCAATGTGCAGGCTCTATTTGCTCTGTTTAGCAAACTAGTACTCCCGAGCACCTGGCATTTGAGCCCAAACAGGTTGAGCTTGTAACTCTGAAGGTGTTTTTTCCTTCTTTCCCTGTCGCATGAAATGATTAAGATATTATAAATGTCATTTGCATGTCCTGGTTGTGCATTGGATTTTTGTTTTATTATAAAAAACGCAGGGAATACTTGGTGTTCCTAGTGGTTCCTAGTGGTTAGTGGTAATATAAGATCGGTAGAGGTTATTTGTTTAAGGAAGTAAAAACCTTCCTCCCCACAGCCATAGCCTGCAGATAGAAAACAGGGGAAACTGGGCATGGTTTAAAAATGTATGAACTCATGAGGCGGGTCTGAGCATTTTGGAATGCTAAATGACCGATCCATTTTATGTAGAATCTGTAATTTTTTGTTAGACCTCAGCAGTTTAACTGTTCTAAGAAGTAGTGTTGTAATATGTTGGCTGATTTATGTAGGATATTGTATTACATTATCATATTGACCAGGAATTCAGTTGAACTGTCGAAGCCAGCTGAATTCTAACATATCAAAGGGACAGCTGAAGACCCTTTCATGTGTTAATCTTATCCAAGACTACCTAGGTGTGTGAGCTGGCCCATTAACCTCAAAGGGTACATTGTTTACATACGTAAGGAAGTATTTATTGATGGTAATTAGACTTGAGGGGGTATTCATTCATGGGAAATATTTGGTTGACCTGGAAGAACCCCTCCCTCCAGTGTGAGAACACTATTTGAGACATTCAAGCTGGCATTCAGTCAGTCTTGTCACTCTGCATGAATGTGAAGGCACAGGTCTTGAATTGATCTAGTCAAGTGGGACTTTGAATTACTCTGTTTGATTTGTATCGTCTGTGGACTTTTGGACTTTGTTCTGTATTGGAAGTCAAATAAAATGCACTCTCTGGAGAACCTGGGGTATTGCTGCGGGACATAAATTATAGTCATCATACTAATACCTAAATATAAATTATCTACTGGACACTATACATGATATCACTACATTGGAATACTGTGGAATTTGGATCTACTGGTTCTGTGTTGGATATGATATCACTACATTGGTGCCGTTCAAGCAACCTGAAGAGCATTTTCAGGACTTAGTAACAGAAGTCGGTGATGACAACAATCCTGTGAGGTGGACAGAAGTCTGATGGACACCCAAGAGCTGTGCTGTGACTCTAATGTCTGGTTGTGACATAAGAGAGTCTGATATACAAGATTAAACAAGTTTGGAACCCCAGAATTATTCTCTGGAGACTGGAAACTGAAGAAAGAAAAGACTGTTGTGTACCGGAACTGGCAAGGTAGAGCCTCAAATGTGGTGAGTAAAATATTTCCTTTTTTTAATTATTAATAATATAGTCAAAATGCTTACTCAGTGTGAAGCTAGTGTCAGTTCTGATAAAGTTAACAGATGGGTATTAAAATGTATTAAGCGTCATGGCGGTCCTTATGAAATTCCAGAAAAATGTAATCAGACACGGACTATGATGAAGGAATTTTTAGAGAAAAGTGTTTTTGATAGCATTTCAGAAAGTAAAAAAAGGTTGTATTGTGCAGGGCTTGTTATCTTGCTGTTTAACAATGGAAAGTTCTTTGAACGATAAGGTTGAGGAAATTGCCCAGTTACAGAATGCAGTTCATATTAGCCATAAGGTTTGTCAAAGGTTACAAAACCAATCAGAAACTGAGACAGTAAATTAAAAATTACATGCAGTTACCATAGGGGGAGCTTTGCTTGAGAAATCTGAATGTTGTAATGAATTATCAGAAGAAAATGAGAGATTAAAATTAAGAATTATGGAATTAGAGAAGAGATCTCAGGAATGCAGATGTGCATCAAATCTTGGCTTAAGCAATCTGCAGCAAAATACAAACACAAACTTTCTATTAAATGAAACAGAACCTCATATTAAATCTGATAATTCATTGCCAGCCGCACCCACTGTGACCAGCACAGTTTATAACAACAATAATAATAGAGGTGAAATTCAGCTTGTAATGAAGCCTTTGAAACCAAAAGAACTAGATGCAATTCTTAAAGAAATAGGAATGGTTCCCTGCCATTATTTAAACAGATTTTTAAAATGGTTTTGTGACGTGCAGCAGGTCAGAGATATGTACAATCTCAACCCATCTGACTTAAAAAGAGTTTGGCAACATTCTATAGGAAATGGTCTTTGGGTGAGAATTAAACAGATCTGTATTCAGCCTCTGAGGGCAAGGGACATATTACTGGAATTATTGTGTGTTTTGTATGGAGTACGTTCTGATGTTACTATTCATGGGAAGATCCAACAAATGCAAAGTGAATCTCCCTATGAATTGTCACACAGGATAGCAACTAATATGGAATTATTGGTTGGTAATAATCTTGCATTTGAGCGGAGAGGCTCAATACATATCAGTATGCTTCTAGATGCTTTGCATGAAGATATCAAACAAAATATTTTATTAGTTACCCCCAATCCTCATGATTTAAAAGACGTATTGTTGAGGGCAGATCATTTATGGAGAAAGTCAAATGAGCAGGCTGTCAGAAACTTCCCCTAGTCCTCGGGTACAAGCCACAGCCCAGTGACACCCCCCCCCCCCGTTTCTGACAGAAGCAGGACCCCCAAGTGAAATAGTGGACAAGGAAAAGAGACAGGATGAGCTGAGACTAGGGTTGCCACCTCATCCCTTTAAAACAGAACACATATTAATTACACAGGTTCTAAGGCTAATTTAATGCAGGTAAGGCACCAAATGAGTCTAATTGCCACCTTTATTAGCCACAGAACCTGTGTAATTATTATGTGTTCTGTTTTAAAGGGATGAGGTGGCAACCCTAGCTGAGACCTATATTTAGTCATACTGGGATCAGGGGTGGAGTCTAATGCCGCATACACACCATCACTTTATGTGATGAAAAAAAACGACACTTTCTGTGAAGTAAAAAATGACGTTTTTGAAACTTCAATTTTCAAAGACGAAGTTGCCTACACACCATCGTTTTTCTCACAATGATCTTGCAAAGTGAGGTTACGTTCCACCACGTTTTACCATTGAAGCTCGCTTCATAAGTAGCTTCTGGGCATGCGTGGATGAAAAAACGTCTTAGAAAACGAAGTTTTTTGCTACACACGGTCAATTTCTGTGAAGTAAAAAGTGCACTTTTGAAAAACGACACATAAAATTGAAGCATGCTTCAATTTTTTTTGGTCGTTTTTTACAAGACATAAAACAACGTTTTCCCCACACACAGTGAATTAAAGTGCGTTTTTAAAAACATCATTTTTTTTCATCACATAAAGTGATGGTGTGTACGCGGCATAATAAAAATAATTGGTAGGATGCCAAATAGGTATATCTTTTAACAAGAAGTTTATTTTGAAAAATTGATTTTTGCACATTAACAGCCACATATCAGGGTATCTTGGGATTTTGTAAACATTGCATCCTAAAGGAACATAACACTTTAACCACTTAAGCCCCGGACCATTTTTCAGCTAAATGCCCAGGCCAGGTTTTGCGATTCGGCACTGCGTCGCTTTAACAGACAATTGCGCGGTCGTGCGACGTGGCTCCCAAACAAAATTGGCACCTTTTTTTCCCCACAAATAGAGCTTTCTTTTGGTGGTATTCGATCACCTCTGCGGTTTTTATTTCTAACAAAAATAGAGCGACAATTTTGAAAAAAATTCAATATTTTTTACTTTTTGCTGTAATAAATATCCCCCAAAAACATATATAACATTTTTTTTTCCTCAGTTTAGGCCGATACGTATTCTTCTACCTATTTTTGGTAAAAAAAATCGCAATAAGCGTTTATCGATTGGTTTGCGCAAAATTTATAGCGTTTACAAAATAGGGGATAGTTTTATTGCATTTTTATAAAAAAAAAATGTTTTACTACTATTGGCGGCGATCAGCGATTTTTTTTCGTGACTGCGACATTATGGCGGACACTTCGGACAATTTTGACACATTTTTGGGACCATTGTCATTTTCACAGCAAAAAAGGCATTTAAATTGCATTCTTTATTGTGAAAATGACAGTTGCAGTTTGGGAGTTAACCACAGGGGGCGCTGTAGGAGTTAGGGTTCACCTAGTGTGTGTTTACAACAGTAGGGGGGTGTGGCTGTAGGACTGACGTCATCGATCGAGTCTCCCTTATAAAAAGGATCACTCGATCGATACGCCGCCACAGTGAAGCACGGGGAAGCCGTGTTTACACACGGCTCTCCCTGTTCTTCAGCCTCGGGGAGCAATCGCGACAGAGCGGCTATAAACGAATAGCCACGCCGTCGTCCCGGATCGCTCCCCGAGGGAATCCGCCCGCCGCACGCAGCGGGGGGGTCCCAATCGGACCCCCCACCCGCAAGAAGGCGGGGACGTATATATACGCCCATCTGCCTGTCCGTGCCATTTTGCGGACGTATATAGTCGTGCGGCGGGCGTTAAGTGGTTAAAAACGTATTAAACCTAATGTGGTAGATTCACATACAAATAGATGGGCGCAGCGTATGTGAGATACGCTACGCCACTGTAACTTACTTTTGGCCGGTTCAAATCCCCAAAGAATTTGCGCCGTAAGTTACGGCAGTGTAGTCTATCTCAAGCGGCGTAACGGCGTGGAATTCAAAACGGCGATTAGGGGAAGTGTTTCATTTAAATGAAGCGCGTCCCCGCGCCGAATGAACTGCGCATGCGCCGTCCCTAAATTTCCCGCCGTGCATTGCGCAAAATGACATCGCAAGGACGTCATTTTTTTTTAAACATATACGCGACTTGCGTACATTCCGATTCACGGGCGACTTACGCAAACAAAAAAAAAAATTCTAATTAAACGCAGGAACGACGGCCATACTTAACATGGCAAGTCTAACTATACGCGATGAAATAGCAGCTTTAACTATACGCCGGAAAAAGCCGACTAGAGACGACGTAAAGGAATGCGCCGGCCGCTCGTACGTTCATGGATCGTCGGAAAACGACGTGAACGCCACCCAGCGGACGCCGAAGTATTGCATCTTAGATCCGAAGGCGTACGAAGACGTACACCTGTCGGATCTAACCCAGAAGCCGTCGTATCTTGTTTTGAGGATTCAAAACAACGATACGACGCGGGAAATTTGAAAATACGCCGGCGTATCAGTAGATACACCGGCGTACTCGCTCTGTGGATCTGCCCCAATCTGTGTATGTGTAGTGATGACACCCTGTTCTGAGGCATAGTCAAAAAATGTATAGTTTAAAAAATGTATAGAAGAGGGGATATACTGGATATCACCCTACAACACCTCTATAAACCCTGTAAAGAAAGCCGATAGTTCTTACCGCTTTATACAGAACTTGAGGGAAATTAAGAGCTTAGTTATACCTAGAGCACCAGTTTTACCTGATGTGCCATGCCACACCATCCGATGCTACCCACTTCACTTCATAGTGATTGGTTTAGCTAATGCGTTTTAGCGTCCTGGTGGACGAGGAGAGGGCATCCAGTTGTGGACACAGCCCATCTTTTGGAAATGTATCCTTCACGGCCGGTGACTAACCTGGTGGATGATATCCTCAGGGTTATGTACCTTTGTACATTTATGCTCCAGACCACATTGCGAGCCCACCTGCGAGACCACACCTACACATAGATCGGTCCTGCTACAGTATGTAGTTACTCTTTGGAGGCCAGTTAAAAGGACGGGTTGAGTTTGCACCTAGAAGGACACTCTGTATTCAGAGTAGTTGGATCCTTTATTCGGGGTCGGTGGATATATTTATATAGCGAAACAGAGGTTTTTTGTTTTTTTTCCCATTTAAAGGACCAGAAGTTTGTTTTACTTCGGCAGGTAAATCAATCAAGCAATAAGTTAAATTGATTGGCCGTTTTCATCTTTCCAGGTTCTTGCTGAGGTAGCCATCTTAGCATTTGAGACTCACATATGGAAGTAGACCAGGCGGCTAAGGATGCTGCATTACAGCCCCGGACACTTGATGGGTCTGTGCAACTCACAGATTCCACCTAATTCTGGCCCAGTATAGCTGGGATAAATAATTCAACTTTAAGGACCCCAGAACGAGAAGATCAAGTGGTCCACAGGGGGCAACTTTGGAATTAATGTGATCTTTTATGTCTGCCAACCATTCTAACCCCTCCACAGCCCTACAGCTTGACACATGTGTAGCGCCTGTGTACTTTATGGTACCAGTGCTAGTTAAATTTAAGAGTAAGATCAGAGTGTAGTTAGACTCTGATCCAGATTGTTAAGTGCAAAACAGGGTCTCTGTCTCAGCTTGGCTGTGCTGCGGGATTATTCTGTTGTACTGGGGTGTTCTTCCAACCCCGGTGCTGCAGGTGGCAGCAGTGGAGTCAAGGTTTGGGTGCTCTTTCCCAGCAGCCAATCGGGAGGGTTTGACCTCTCTGTGCATGCTGGGGAGGGGTATTTATGAGGCAGACGCCATTGGTTCTGGGTCTTCTTCGTCAAGTGTGGCACCCACTTTTAGGGTGGCCACATCACGGCGCCCCGGCATTATGGCCTACCTGGCCGGGGCGTGCATGCCACGTGGTGTTCCTGGTTCCGGGGGCCATGCTGGCCCAGAGCATCTGAACAGCGACGGGGACCCAGTGAGTGACTGGGTTCCCACCTTTGAGAATCCCAAGCTGTACTGCTGTTCGGTGGGGAGTCAGTCTGAGGAGCGCCATTGAGAAGCTGGCGGTCCAAAAGGGCCTGGACAAACCACCGGGGATCGAGGTAGCCGGACACTGAGGGATTGATCACTTGTTAGTCAGTACCTGGGCGACAAGTTGAAGGAGATCCAGGCATAACTCATCTAAGGAGGGATATCTCTAAGCATTCAATCCAGAGAGGGCCTGTGGCAGAGGTATCTTTCTGAGGCTCACAGAGGAGGGTCTGTGGCAGAGACATTTCCTCAAGTTCAAGTTCACCAAGGAGGGCCTGTGGCAGAGACTTCATCCTGCAATTGTCCGAGTGATACTCCGGCTGCTAGGTCAGTGAGAGAGGCCTGTCCGGGTACACTAAATCCACTCCGACAGGAGTGGCGCAGAGAAGTGTTATGCTTGGGAGCAGGACTGTTTCCCTATCATCAAGCCTGAATCTGCTATTCTCCCTTCTTCCTCAACTTTACTTTCCTCACCACAAGTTTACTGTTTTTTCCCGACTGGGTAATAAAGAGCACAGCAAAGAGCACCTGCCATGCACATTCCTTTACTTCTACTATATGCAATACGCATCACATCACCCCTAGGAATTTGGAGGAGCCATGAGGTAATGTGCCGCCCAAACATCCAGCAGCTCCTACGGGGGTAATGCTACACGTGAAGGCTCGTCTGGGATTAGCTGTTACCTCACAATACCCAAATTCAGAAGTTTAATCTGCCATTGATTCAAGGAATTGTCGTGTGTTAAACTGTGCATGCTGAGGAAGGAGTTAATGTCGCCATTGGAGCTGGGCGCACGTGCGGCGAAGCCATGTGCGCCTGCCACGCGTGAGGAAAAGAACTCAGTTGGGAGAAATCACCCACCCCTGCATGAGACGCAGACTGAGTTTGGCGCAAAAGGACAGAGTGATTGCCCGCCCACGAGAGAAGGTCGTGCGAATATGTCTGTGCTATCAACGCCATTTGGAAAGCTGCGAACCCGATGTCTGTGTCGGGAGTCAACGCAATGTCTGCTGCTGCTGGAGTTCCCCTGACAGATACCGGAATTTGAATGTGGACCCAGGGGAAGTTCGTCCTGTTTTCCAGCGGTAGGCAGGACTGTCGTGCCCCCAATGTTCAGAGCTGGCGTCCGTCTTTTGCCAGATGCAAGAGGTGCCGGAGTTACCTATTTCAAGTGGAACCACTGAGTCTCCCCGGGAGTACAAGGTGGACTGGATCACTGGGACTGTGACCGTGGAGGAGGAGGCCCCATGGCCGAAAAAAATATATAGACATACATATGATTATTGTCGTTTTATATGCCTCAGCACTTATTGAATGTCTCTTTGGGAGGAAGGGAAATTTCGCACTCTGACAAGAGGGTGAAGTTTCAGTTCCAATCTTAGTCACTGTATATATTTAGTTGTTTGGATGCATCTCTCTGGGAGGAAAGGGAGTTTCACCTTAGTTGGCAGAGGTGCAACTCCATTTCACCCCTCAGGGGCCAAAAATGTAAATAGTTAATGTATATGTGTATATGTTGTTTTGTTTTTTTTGGGATTTTTTTTTTTTTGAAAACCCTTAATAAGCAACAGAAGGAAAAAGATGAAGTAGACAAGGAAAATTAGGAACTGAAAAAAAGGGTGAAACGTTTGATGAGCAGCGTACAGAGCAAGTCCGATCTGGACAGTAAACAGAGCATGATAGATGAGCCTGGCAACCTGTGTCCCAACCCTAGGGTTGAAACAAGAGGGGGGTATGTGACAGGAAGTCAGGTAAATCTGTGTGTGTTGTCACAGACGGGACATACATTTCTGCCTTGTTTAGACAATACACCAATTGTTATTAGGCGTCGGCTGTAACAGTAGCCAGAAAAGAAAAGGCTTATGTTGTAATGAATTATCAGAAGAAAATGAGAGATTAAAATTAAGAATTTTGGAATTGGAGAAGAGATCTCAGGAATGCAGATGTGCATCAAATCTTGGATTAAGCAATCTGCAGCAAAATACAAACACAAACTTTCTATTAAATGAAACAGAACCTCATATTAAATCTGATAATTCATTGCCAGCCGCACCCACTGTGACCAGCACAGTTTATAACAACAATAATAATACAGGTGAAATTCAGCTTGTAATGAAGCCTTTAAAACCAAAAGAACTAGATGCAATTCTTAAAGAAATAGGAATGGTTCCCTGCCATGATTTAAACAGATTTTTAAAATGGTTTTGTGACGTGCAGCAGGTCAGAGATATGTACAATCTCAACCCATCTGACTTAGAAAGAGTTTGGCAACATTCTATAGGAAATGGTCTTTGGGTGAGAATTAAACAGATCTGTATTCAGCCTCTGAGGGCAAGGGACATATTACTGGAATTATTGTGTGTTTTGTATGGAGTACGTTCTGATGTTACTATTCATGGGAAGATCCAACAAATGCAAAGTGAATCTCCCTATGAATTGTCACACAGGATAGCAACTAATATGGAATTATTGGTTGGTAATAATCTTGCATTTGAGCGGGGAGGCTCAATACATATCAGTATGCTTCTAGATCAGGCGTCTCAAACTGGCGGCCCTCCAGCTGTTGCAAAACTACAAGTCCAATGAGGCATTGCGAGAATGACAGTTACCAGCATGACTCCCACAGGCAGAGGCATGATGGGACTTGTAGTTTTACAACAGCTGGAGGGCCACCAGTTTGAGACCCTTGTTCTAGATGCTTTGCATGAAGATATCAAACAAAATATTTTATTAGTTACCCCCAATCCTCATGATTTAAAAGACGTATTGTTGAGGGCAGATCATTTATGGAGAAAGTCAAATGAGCAGGCTGTCAGAATTTATGTAGCCACATTATTTAGGACAAACACTGAACAGAAAGATCAGAAGATAATATCTAATGATCAAAACCAGAGACGAAACTCTGGGTCAAACATAGGTGATATTAATATGAAAAACAGAGCCGACCAAAATAATAATAAGAAAAGGACCTGGATACCGTTTTCTCAGTTAAAACAGAAATATGACCACCTGAAGATTGAGTACGATAAGATGAAAATAGAATATTACACATTATTAGAACAGTTGAAGGGTCCAGATCTGTTTTTGAATGAAAATTATGCTTTTCTAGCAGTGGTGGTGAATTAGCCTCAAACTGTAAACTGTAAATAGTACTTTGTTTTAACTTCAATGTGTAAGGACTTTGCTAATGAGTTTTGTCTGAGAGTTTTTTGTCTTTCAGATAATCCCGGAGATAATCGTTTGCATGTGAATAGCAGAAGCACAGAAGTTGGCCAATCGGGAGAAATGCTGAACAGACAATATATCACTAAGGGTCCTTTCACACCAGCGGACCGTTTGTCCGTTCATTACAAGTCCGTTAACGGACTTGTAATGAATCCCTATGGGAATGCATCCGTTAGCGGATGGAGCATCCGCTAGCGTCCGCGTCCGTCGGGATCCGCTTTTCCGAACATAAGAAACCCTATTTTTCTTCCGTTCGGCGGAACGGACCGGATGCAGACGGACAGACGGTCCGTCTGCATCCGATCCCCCATAGGGGGACAGCGGAGCAGAGAAAGGGCGGTCCCTGCACTGTGTGCAGGGACCACCCTATACGCCGACAGCTCAGCGGGGATCCCCGCTGAGCTTTGGCGGACACACGGAGCGGACCCAGAAACGGTCCGCTCCGTGTGAAAGAGCCCTAAGAATTCATGGACACTCTATATTCATCAAGCAATGGACCTTTTTTTTTTGAACATTCAAATTTTTATTTTATTTTTTTCTCTCTTTTTAATGGACTTCCCCAATGTCCTATGTTTTCATTTTCTCCCCTTCCCTGATATATTTTGCTTTTTTATTTTAATTATGTTTTATTTCTTGAACTTTATCTTAAAAACCAGAGCGAAGCATTTACACCTAAAATAATTTTATAACATCTGTACATATGACATAATGCATATTGATATCAATAGATTTGACATCTGAGGTGATGCTGCACAATGGCTTAGCATAGCATAAATTATAGTATGTTGGGTGGTTTTCCTAAATTTATAAGAGGGGTGAGTGAAATTCATCACTCTAGTCATGATTTGAAACATTGTTGAATCAGTTGTTTATAATATGCTGAAGGCTATGACATATATGGATGAAAAAGACCTTTCTACCTTTCATAAAATATACTGGCAAGAATTTCCACTGCCGATTTGTCTAGATAGAAGATCCAATAGGCACTGATGTCAAGCTGATTCTATCTGAACCATCGCGTGGGGGCATATATATGTTGGTATACCATTCTGGTGGAATTATGGACTGAATGATACAAGTAACGGCTCTATTAAAGGCAATGAGGTTTCGGCCTACAGCAAATTACAAAAGCAAATTGTTGCTGGCAATCAACAAATTCAGGTACTTGACAGGTACACAACAGGTCACCATTGCTCAAATAGGAAATGGAAAGAATCAGATGGACTACAGCTTTATTGTCAGAGAATATTGAGGGTCTTCATGTTAAAAGAACCGAGTGTCCTGATTGGTGGATTAATGATTGAAGGTGAACCTCATGAATGTCAATTGCAAGGAAATAGTTTGCAGCACAGAGTTTTTACTGCCGTATCCAAACCTTTTGACATTAAAAGCGACTGCTGGTATTTCAGGATTTGCTGGTGTTTGTGTAAAAGCATCTTTAAAAATGAAAACTTTGAGCCTGGGGATGAGAGAATTCTGGACTTATGTGGATTGGACCTCCCAAAACATACCAAGCTTTACTTTCAGTGAGATGGTGAGAGATATGATGAAGTCAGAATGGACTGTGACATCAGCTCGTTTTTGCACAATATTCAAGATCGTGATGTGATTTACTCAAGAAAGAGCAAGCTTTGAAATAAGGCCTAACAGCTATACGGGCCACGGATGTTTACTGAATCCTTTTCCAGTCATGGTCTAAAGTTATATTATCTAATAACTGTTTCATGGGGATATTTTAGAGGCTGGTGAAGAGAGATGTAACCAGTCTCAACTTCATATTTCATATGAGCCATTGTTAAGAATCCAGTACCTCAAACCATAATAATGTTTGTTGCTTGATTTATGAGTCAGTTCTAGTAGTTAGAACCGACTCAAGTGGGGGTATATGTTGTAATATGTTGGCCGATTTATGTAGGATATTATATTACATTATCATATTGACCAGGAATTCAGTTGAACTGTCGAAGCCAGCTGAATTCTAACATATCAAAGGGACAGCTGAAGACCCTTTGATGTGTTAATCTTATCCAAGACTACCTAGGTGTGTGAGCTGGCCCGTTAACCTCAAAGGGTACATTGTTTACATAAGTAAGGAAGTATTTATTGATGGTAATTAGACTTGAGGGGGTATTCATTCATGGGAAACATTTGGTTGACCTGGAAGAACCCCTCCCTCCAGTGTGAGACCAGTATTTGAGACATTCAAGCTGGCATTCAGTCAGTCTTGTCACTCTGCATGAATGTGAAGACACAGGTCTTGAATTGATCTAGTCAAGTGGGACTTTGAATTACTCTGTTTGATTTGTATAGTCTGTGGACTTTTGGACTTTGTTCTGTATTGGAAGTCAAATAAAATGCACTCTCTGGAGAACCTAGGGTATTGCTGCGGGACATAAATTATAGTCATCATACTAATACCTAAATATCAATTATCTACTGGACACTATACATGATATCACTACATTGGAATACTGTGGAATTTGGATCTTATGGTTCTGTGTTGGATATTTGATATCACTACAAGTAGTAGTAAAAACTTTGGGTGAGGGAAAAAACTCAGACCTCTGTCGCTGTCCTTCCTGTCACGTGACAAATATAAGATAATCTGTTTGTTTGTATGGAGTTGTCTAGAAGCCGTGGGTGATTATGATTTGTGATTATGTGAAGGTACAGGGAAATCCTAAACCAACCAACCAAGGTGTTCTATAAGTTAATGTGAAAACTTTCAAATGCTGACAGTAAGGGTCTGGGCCGCTGATAGGGGGGGACCACCAGTCCTCCTGTAGGGGGCCCGGGCACACAGGGGGGCCCAAACAGCGGGAGGAATTAGTGTGGTTTAGCCCGAGGGGCAGTAGTATGCCCTGTGCAGCTCTCTTCAGCAGCTGAAAGCCAATGTCTCCCCCTCCTGCCGGCTTTCAGCTGCTGCTGCAGGGAGAGACACTGACACAGGGCATCATTCCTGTAATTGCTCCCCCGACACCGATTCCCCTCCCTGTTCTGCCTGCTTCTGATACCCCCCCCCCCCGTGTGCCCCCTTGTGATTTTTTTATGCAAAACACAAATAAAAAAGGGCTAATTCACACAGGTTCTCTGTTACGTTTGTGTCTACCAAAAATGATTTTAGTGTATTTTTTTTTAAAATACGGTCTTGATATATTGGGGGGGGCCCTGCCATTTAGGCTGTACGGGGCCCCGTGATTTCTAACAGCAGCCCTGGTAAGGGTCAATGTACATCCCGGCCACAAAAAGACGTCAAACTCACTTTGAACAGACAGTGGCCACGATGACGAAATGATTATTCTCATTAATTCTGTTCTCAGTGGCAAATAATTAGTCAGTGTCTGAAGTCCATTGGCTAATACACAAATAAAACATCTCCTGTCAATTTTTCCAATACTACGTGTGAGTGGAGAGGAGCTGTCAGGGACCTGCCAATAGGCTCCGGCGTGCACGCATGCGCACACATACTAATGGTTGGAATCAGCACCAGTCACCTATTCATGTGCGCAGGCGCGCCCCACATGCACACAGTTATGTGCCAAATGCCCGCATCTGCGTGCTAAATGTGCGCGCGCATGCGCCTACTACACGCACACGTGCACGACGGCGGGAATGCGCGCGTGCTCGTTAATGCGCGATTGGCGCCACTCAGCCTTTAAAAAGCTAGCAGCTGCAGTGACACTTTGCTGTCTGATCTGCAGCATTGTATCAGTGAAATCTGTGACCTGTTGTAACCTCTTACCTCAAACCGACCCGGCTCCGTCTGACCATCCGACCCTCTCCACTCCTACCCCTGGCTTGCTCTGACTCCGCTCTGCTCTCCTGCCCACCGTTACCAGACCCTGTGCCTGAATCTGACTACGCTTGCTTAACCCACCTGATTATCTGCTAACCCGGTTTGCTTCGCCAGCTACTGCTATCCAGTGCCTGTGCCAGCTCCAGAGATGCTGTCTCCTGCAACCACCGTCCCGAAGGACCACCAACTGTGCCGAGCTGCTATCATCACCAGGCACTCCTACCTCGCCGCGCTCCCGAGCTTGCTGTCCCAACTCCAGCAGCTCCAGAGACGGGGGTGTAAGAGAGGCCTCTTCCTGCACACTAGGCACTGGCTACAAGGTACGTTCCAGTAGATAACAGGAGCTCCTCCACAGAAGCCCCTGTGAGGAATTCGCCCCGCCTTTCGCTCTTGTCAAAAGGAAGAAATGTACATTTGTGATTCCTCTGGAAGCGAATGAAGAAAAAATATTATGTGTGACCAGGTTGGTTTAGCATGCCGGAATATTAAAGGAACTTGTGCACTTTTCTTTATCGTACATCACGGGACACAGAGCGGCATTCATTACTATATGGGTTATATGGAGTACCTTCAGGTGTAGACACTGGCAATCTCAAACAGGAAATGCCCCTCCCTATATAACCCCCTCCCATAGGAGGAGTACCTCAGTTTTTACGCCAGTGTCTTAGGTGTTAGTCATGGTTTAGCTTGCCTCCGCATCCTTGGGATTAGGTGAGCTACCGGTTCTGTCCAAAAAAGCCTCAGCGCTAAAGTGGTCAGTAACCGGACCCCAAACCCTTGGGGTATAGCCCATAATGCTTTTCTTTTTAGAGAGCTGGACCCTGGGCCCAGAACTTAGAAACCTTTGGGTACCTAAAGTTTTCTGTTGCCAGGGTGCTATATGGGCCCAGGACAGTGGATCCTTCATAGGAACCCAGGGCCTGAAGGTCTAGACATCCCCACGGAGATGGGGGAAGATTGGGCCTCTTGCTTGGCAAAGTCCTGCGGCATGGAGCAGGTAAGTGAGGGGAAAACTTGCGGAACTTGGTTCTTAGCAGGTTTTTTTCTGGGGGGTCACAGGGGACATGCCTAAAGTTATGCACTGCATCTGGCAAACTAGTCACATATCATAAAGATAGGATGGCTCTCTATGTATTATTCCCCATAAGATGTGACCTCCCTTGTAGTGTTGGAAAAGCATTGAGTGGGGCCTGTGTTATATAAAAATATATGTGTGTGTCAGAGAGCTTTGCTTACCTGCAGGCCTCCAGGCGATGCTCCATTCAGTCTTCCTCCTCAGAGCCTGCAAGCAGGCAAAACGCTGACCTCCTCATGGTTCCAGGCTGCAGGCTGCAGTTTGCTGGAACAGAGAGGTCCCTTCCTCCCAAAATCCCCCCCCCCTCCCCCTGTCGGGAGGGGCATTTCCTGTTTGAGATTGCTGGGGGGGAAGGGCGGGTCAGTGGCTTAAAGGAAGGGGCGGCCCTTCCTTGTTTGTTCCATTCAATACTTTGGAACTGAGGAGAAAGACCAGAGCGGCAGCACGGGGCGCCGAGGACACACAGTGGCCAGAAAGGATATTGCAGTCTTCAGAGGACTGTTTTTTCAAGCCTAGAAATAGGCTGTTTCTTTTCCATCTCATAGTTTTTCTTTGCAATACTACTCAGGGGGACAGAATGTTTTTTCTTTCCTGGATTTGAAACAAAAACGAAAAAAAAAAAAAAAAAAAAAGTCATCTAGGGGAGAGGAAGCATTTTTTTATCCCCCAAACAGGTGTTTGGACAATTAACTTTTATAGTTCCAAATACCAATAGGTAGCAGGTGTACCTCGGTATTGTACCATGGTATGCCGCTGTTTTCCCTACAGGGAGCCTTGGGGCCATCGGGATCTGGGGCTGGAGCTGACGCGGGTCAGTCCAACCCTAAGATGGTCACGGAGGAGGTATTACTCACCTCTTTAAAAGAGATGCAGAAAAGCATGGGAAAAATGATAGCCGCAGCTATGCGGGGCAGTAAGCGGAATAGATCTCCGTCGCCCGAGCGCGGACCCTCAGAAGAGGAGGTCCTTTCCTCAGGGGAATTGGACGACCTCTTGGACAAGGACCAAGTAGGTTCAGGGATCGAAGACCCGGATACAGAGGAGTCTGGGGCAGTCTCCCTGAGGGAGAGCTGGTGGATTCAAGGATTGTCGGACTTGGTCCATAGGGCATTCAACTTGCCAGTACCAGATCTCCAGGTATCGACGGTTTCAGCTTTGGGCTCACTGAGGGCGCCTCAAAGCAATGCTGTGTTTCCGATCCATCCTCTATTAGAGGGAATTTTGTTCCAAGATTGGAACAAGCCAGATAAGATCTTTTTACCACCTAAAAGGTTCTCTGTCCTATATCCTATGGAAGAAAAATTTTCCAAAAGATGGGCTACTCCTGCAGTGGACGCAGCCATCTCATGTGTTAACAGATCGTTAACATGCCCTGTAGAAAACATACAGGTGTTCAAGGATCCAGTTGATAAGCGCTTGGAAGCACTACTTAAGAACTCCTTCACTACTGCAGGGGCAGTAGTACAGCCAGCTGTGGCTGCGATTGGGGTCGCTCAAGCATTATCGGATCAATTTAAGCAGATGCTTAAACTTATTCCGGCCCAGCAGGCAGAAAAATTTTCGGATGTCCCTAAGGCCATATGTTTTACGGTAGACGCAATCAAGGATTCTATCCAGCAAGCGTCACGTTTATCGTTATCCCTTATCCATATGAGAAGACTCTTATGGTTAAAAAGCTGGGAGGCTGAGCCCCCATGCAAGAAGCTCCTGGTAGGGTTCCCCTTCCATGGAGGACGACTCTTCGGAGAAGACCTAGATAAATACATTCAGACCATTTCAAACGGCAAGAGTACTCTCTTGCCAACTAAGAAGAAGGTTCAGGGACCTGCGTTTAAACGACAGTATTCCCCTGGGCAGGGGCCCTCTAATGCCAAGCAGTATCGACGGCCTCCTGCAAAAGCAAACTTCGGCTTCAACAGCAGATCACAAGGACAGGCTGTTAGAGGCAAAAGGCAGTGGTTTCGCAAACCAGCAAAACCAGCCCCCAAGCCAACCTTATGAAGGGGCGCCCCCACCCACGAAGGTGGGGGGAAGGCTGCGACTCTTTTCAGAGATTTGGGAAGCCAGCATTCCCGACGAGTGGGTACGGTCTTCCGTGGCCACAGGCTACAAATTAGATTTCCTAAGGTTTCCTCCTCCTCATTTCCAGAAGTCGAGGATTCCAAACGATCCGGAAAAGGGAGCCGCATTAAGATCGGCATTAGATCATCTACTTTCCCAGGAAGTAATAGTAGAGGTACCAGTCCTGGAACAGGGGCTGGGTTTCTACTCCAACCTATTCATCATCCCAAAATCCAATGGAGATGTCAGGCCAATTTTGGACCTAAAGATGGTAAATGCATATCTAAAGATCCGCTCATTTCGGATGGAATCCGTGCGGTCAGCAGCTGCCACACTCCAGAAGGACGACTTCATGGCGTCCATAGACATAAAGGATGCCTACCTTCATGTTCCAATTTATCAGCCACATCAAAGATATCTACGCTTCATGGTGGCTTCGCGTCACTTCCAATTCGTGGCGCTTCCCTTCGGGTTGGCTACGGCCCCCCGGGTGTTCACGAAGGTCCTAGCTCCAATCCTAGCCAAACTAAGGATCCAAGGGGTCACGATCCTAGCATACCTGGACGACCTCCTAGTCATAGATCACTCGTCTCCCGGCTTGGAGCGAGCAGTGGCCCTCACGGTCCAATACCTCGAGAGGTTCGGCTGGGTCCTAAATCGAGAAAGGTCAGCTTTCCAGCCCACAAAGCAGTTGGAATATCTCGGCATGAGATTAGACACAGAACAACAAGGAGTGTTCCTACCTCTGAGGAAGGTAAAAGCCATCAAGGAATTAATCCTACTGGTTCTAAGCAAGAAAGAACCGACTATTCGCCTATGTATGAGGTTACTAGGCAAGATGGTGGCCACATTCGAGGCGGTACCATACGCCCAGAGCCACACTCGCATCCTACAGGCAGCCATCCTGTCAGCATGGAGCAGAAGGCCACAGGCCTTGGATATCCCGTTGCCGCTCTCATCAAGAGTCCGACAAAGTCTGTGTTGGTGGTTAGACCCTCAGAATCTACTGAAGGGGAGGTCTTTCAGCCCAGTGGCTTGGAAGATAGTGACCACAGACGCCAGCCTGACGGGCTGGGGAGCAATTTTGGATGGTTGCACTCGCCAAGGTACTTGGGCAAAGCCAGAGAAGCAGTTGCCCATCAACATCTTGGAGCTCAGAGCTGCTCGACTAGCCCTCAGGGCTTGGACGTCAAAATTGCAGGGGTTCCCGGTGAGAATTCAATCAGACAATGCCACGGCCGTGGCATACATAAATCACCAAGGGGGAACCAGGAGTCAAGCCGCTCAGAGAGAGGTGAGCTTGATTCTTCTATGGGCAGAGGCTCATGTGCCCTGCATATCGGCAATATTCATTCCAGGAGTGGACAACTTTCAGGCGGACTTCTTAAGCCGCCAGACTCTATGGCCGGGGGAATGGTCTCTGCATCCACTAGTCTTTCAAGCACTCTGCCAAAGATGGGGAGTGCCGGACGTGGATATCATGGCATCGAGACTCAACAAGAAACTAGACAGGTTCATGTCCCGCTCAAGGGATCCGATGGCCTGCGGAACCGATGCGTTGGTTTGCCCTTGGCATCAGTTCAAACTTCTTTATGCGTTTCCCCCGCTCCAGTTACTACCCCGCCTGCTGCGCAGGATCCGGGTGGAGCACATACCAGTCATCCTGGTAGCTCCAGCATGGCCCAGAAGGGCATGGTACTCACTAATCTTAAGGATGGTAGTGGGAGACCCTTGGACTCTTCCTCTACGGCCAGACCTGCTATCGCAAGGTCCGATCCTCCACCCTGCCTTACGGCATCTAAATTTGACGGCCTGGAAGCTGAATCCCTGATTCTCAGGGGTAGAAGTCTGTCTCAGAAAGTAATCTCTACCCTAATCAGAGCCAGGAAACCGGTCTCTAGGGTGATTTATTACAGGGTCTGGAAGGCCTATGTAGGCTGGTGTGAGTCCAAGCGATGGCTTTCTCGCAAATTTCCCATCGATAGAGTATTAAGTTTTCTCCAGCTAGGAGTGGATAAAGGATTGGCATTAAGCACAATCAAAGGACAGATTTCTGCTCTGTCAGTGTGGTTTCAGCGGCCGCTGGCCACCCACTCGCTGGTTAAGACCTTCCTTCAAGGGGTCTTACGTATTAGACCTCCAGTTAAATCCCCGCTTTGTCCGTGGGATTTAAATCTTGTTCTGTCAAGTTTACAGAAACAACCGTTTGAGCCGTTGGCTGATATTCCTTTGGTTCTACTGACAAGGAAGTTAGTATTTTTGGTTGCCATAGTTTCCGCAAGAAGAGTTTCGGAGCTGGCAGCCTTATCCTGTAAGGAACCATATCTTGTTTTTCATAAGGACAGGGTCGTTCTCCGCCCTCATCCTTCCTTCCTTCCGAAGGTCATATCCAGTTTTCATTTGAACCAGGATTTGGTATTACCATCCTTCTTCCCTAAACCTACTTCCAGAAAGGAAGGGTTGCTGCATACCTTGGATATTGTCAGGGCCATGAAGGCCTATCTTAAAGCTACAAAGAAGATCCGGAAGACAGATGTGCTGTTCATTCTACCGGATGGGCCCAAGAAGGGGCAGGCAGCTGCAAAGTCCACCATTTCTAGGTGGATTAAGCAATTAATCACTCAGGCCTACGGCTTGAAAGGGTTGCCTCCTCCAGTATCATTAAAGGCTCATTCTACTAGAGCCATGGGCGCCTCCTGGGCAGCACACCACCAGATCTCTATGGCTCAAGTTTGCAAGGCGGCAACCTGGTCTTCTGTCCACACGTTTACAAAATTCTACAAGTTGGACGTAAGAAGGAATACTGATACTGCCTTCGGGCAGGCAGTGCTGCAGGCTGCAGTTTGAGACCCTCGGATTCCGGGGGCTCCTCTTGTTCGAGTTAAATTTAAAAATTTTATTTTTCTCAACTAAGTTGGATTTATTATGATTTGAGTATATCTCTAAATTAAATCCTTTTGTCTTGGAGATGTTCTCCCTCCCCTCATTGTAAGCATTGCTTTGGGACATCCCATATAGTAATGAATGCCGCTCTGTGTCCCGTGATGTACGATAAAGAAAAAGAGATTTTTAATACAGCTTACCTGTAAAATCTTTTTCTTGGAGTACATCACGGGACACAGAGCTCCCACCCCTCTTTTTTGAGGACCATTTTGGGAGGCATACTGCTTGCTACAAAACTGAGGTACTCCTCCTATGGGAGGGGGTTATATAGGGAGGGGCATTTCCTGTTTGAGATTGCCAGTGTCTACACCTGAAGGTACTCCATATAACCCATATAGTAATGAATGCCGCTCTGTGTCCCGTGATGTACTCCAAGAAAAAGATTTTACAGGTAAGCTGTATTAAAAATCTCTTTATTATTAGTATTGTTTATATTGCTAGGTAAACATTATGGCCCGGATTCACAAAGCACTTGCGCCGACGTATCTCGAGATACGCGCGTAAGTGCAAATATGCGCCGTTGTATCTGTGCGCCGTCCGACCGACGTAACTTGCCTATGCCGGCATAGAGTGGGTGCATATTTACCCTGGATGTATTTGGCGCTCCCATTGATTTTCTATTCGCAAATGAGGGAGATACGCCGATTCGCGAACGTACATCCGTCCGACGCAGTGCGCGTAAAGTCATACGTCCGGCGTAAAGTTATGCCCCATAAAGGAGGTGTAACTCAGCAGCATCCATGCAAAGGGCTGCACCAGGGAACTCAAGCCGACGTATATTATACGTAGTTTACGTAGGACGTGAATATGACTAGGCGTAGGTTACGTTCACGCCGTAGGCAGTGATCAGACGTATCTTAGTCAGTTGTTCCGACGTGATTGCGAGCATGCGCACTGAGATGCGCCCACGGGACGGCGCATGCGCAGTTGGCGATACGTATCTGTCTGGAGCTCGGCCCATCATTTGCATGGGGTCACGCCTCATTAGCATGGCTCACGCCCACTTCCACTTACGCCGACTTACGCCTTGGAAACCCAGCACAGATTTGGAAGCACAGGCTTTGTGAATTCAGTGCTTGCTTCTCTGCGCTGCGTCGGTGTAGCGTAAAGGAGATACGCTACGGCGGCATAAATATGCGCCAGTGTCTGTGAATCCGGGCCTATATATGTATGTAGCATTCCATTTTTATATATATATATATATATATATATATATATATATATATATATATACACATATATATATATATATATCTTTATGGAAAGAGATAGGTGGAAAATGGCAGAGCACTGACTTGAACAAGCTAGGGTCAGGGCAGATGTGAGAAGAAGAATGCCAAGCTCAAACTTCCCCTAGTCTTCAGGTGCAAGCCACAGCCCAGTGACCCCCCGTTTCTGACAGAAACAGGACACCCAAGTGAAATAGGGGACAAGGAAAAGGGACAGGATGAGCTAAGACCTATATATAGTCATACTGGGATCAGGGGTGGGGTCCAATAAACATAAGAACAAGAAGTTTATTTTGAAAAATTTATTTTTGCACATTAACAGCCACATATCAGGGTATCTCTGTGCAAAATATTGCCATGTGGCCCAAAATTTGGGGGTTTTGTAAACATTGCATCCTAAAGGAACATAACACTTTAAACACTTATTAAGCCTAATCTGTGTATGTGTAGTGATGACACCCTGTTCTGAGGCATAGTCAAAAAATGTATAGTTTAAAAAATGTATAGAAGAGGGGATTTACTGGATATCACCCTACAACACCTCTATAAACCCTGTAAAGAAAGCCAATAGTTCTTACCGCTTTATACAGAACTTGAGGGAAATTAAGAGCTTAGTTATAGCTAGAGTACCAGTTTTACCTGATGTGCTATGCCACACCATCCGATGCTACCCACTTCACTTCCTAGTGATTGGTTTAGCAAATGCGTTTTAGCGTCCTGGTGGAGGAGGAGAGGGCATCCAGTTGTGAACAAAGCCCATCTTTTGGAAATGTATCCTTCACGGCCGGTGACTAACCTGGTGGATGATATCCTCAGGGTTATGTACCTTTGTTGTCTACGCAATTATGCTCCGGACCACATTGCGAGCCCACCTGCAAGACCACACCTACACATAGATCGGTCCTGCTACAGTATGTAGTTACTCTTTGGAGGCCGGTTAAAAGGACGGGTTGAGTTTGGATCCTTTATTCGGGGTCGGTGGATATATTTATATAGAGAAACAGAGGGTTTATTTTTGTTTCATTTGAAGGGCCAGAAGTTTGTTTTACTTTGGCAGGTAATTCAATCAAGCAATAAGTTAAATTGATTGGCTGTTTTCAGCTTTCCAGGTTCTTGCTGAGGTAGCCATCTTAGCATTTGAGACTCACATATGGAAGTAGAACAGGCGGCTAGGGATGCTGCATTACAGCCCCGGACACTTGATGGGTCTGTGCAACTCACAGATTCCATCTAATTCTGGCTTGGGATAAATAATTCAACTTTAAGGACCCCAGAACGAGAAGAACAAGTGGTCCACAGGGGGCAACTTTGGAATCAATGTGATTTTTTATGTCTGCCAGCCATTCTGACCCCTCCACAGCCTTACAGCTTGACACATGTGTACCGCCTGTGTACTTTATGGTACCAGTGCTAGGTAAATTTAAGGCTGCTTTCACACTGAGGCGTGCAGGCGCAGTGACGGTATAGCCGCGCTATTTGTAGCACGGCTATACCGTCGTATTTACCGCGATATTCGGGCGCTAGCGGTGAGGTTTTAACCCCCGCTAGCGGCCGAAAAAGGGTTAATACCGCCCGCGTTGCTCCTATACCGCGGTAAAGATGCGGCTAGCAGGACTTTTGGTGCGCTCCTGCTAGCGCACCGCTTCAATGTGAAAGCCTTCGGGCTTTCACATTGAACACTACAGGGCATGATTTTTCATGCGGTATAGGAGCGCTATTTTTAGCGCTGTACCGCATGAAAAAACGATCCAGTGTGCAAGGGGCCTTAGGGTAAGATCACAGTGTAGTCAGACTCTGATCCAGATTGTTAAGTGCAAAACAGGGTCTTTGTCTCAGCTTGGCTGTGCTGCGGGCTTATTCTGTTGTACTGAGGTGATCTTCCAACCCCGGTGCTGCAGGTGGCAGCAGTGGAGTCAAGGTTTGGGTGCTCTTTCCCAGCAGCCAATCGGGAGGGTTTGACCCCGCTGTCCATGCTGGGAGGGGTATTTATGAGGCAGACGCCATTGGTTCTGGGTCTTCTTCGTCTAGTGTGGCACCCACCTTTAGGGTGGCAACATCACGGCGCCCCAGCGTCATGGCCTACCTGGCCGGGGCGTGCGTGCCATGCGCTGTTCCTGGTTCCGGGGCCATGCTGGCCCGGAACATCTGAACAGCGACGGGGACCCAGTCAGTGACTGGGATCCCACCTTTGATGATCCCAAGCTGTACTGCTGTTCGGTGGGGAGCCAGTCTGAGGAGCGCGATTGAGAGGCTGGCGGTCCAAAAGGGCCTAGACAAACCCCAGGGGATCGAGGTAGCCGAACACTAAGGGATTGATCACCTGTCAGTCGGTACCTGGGCAAAAGTTGAAGGAGATCCAGGCGTAACTCATCTAAGGAGGGATATCTCTAAGCATTCAATCCAGAGAGGTCCTGTGGCAGAGGTATCTTTCTGAGGCTCACGAGGAGGGTCTGTGGCAGAGACATCTCCTCAAGTTCAAGTTCACCAAGGAGGGTCTGTGGCAGAGACTTCATACTACAATTGTCCAAGTGATTCTCCGGCTGCCAGGTCAGTGAGAGAGGCCTGGAGTGGCGCAGAGAAGTGTTACGCTTGGGAGCAGGACTGTTTCCCTATCATCACGCCTGAATCTGCTATTCTCCCTTCTTCCTCAACTTTACTTTCCTCACCACAAGTTTACTGTTTTTGCCTGGCTGGGTAATAGAGTACAGCAAAGAGCACCTGTCATGGACATTCCTTTACTTCTATAATATGCAATACGCATCACATCGCCCCTAGGAATTCGGAGGCGCCATAAGGTAATGTGCCGCCCAAACATCCAGCAGATTCTACGGAGGTAATGCTACATGTGGGGGCTCGTCCAGGATTTGCTGTTACCTCAAAATACCCGAATACAGAAGTTTAATCTGCCAACGATTCAAGGAATTGTCGTGTGTTAAACTGCGCATGGTGAGGAAGGAGTTAATGTCGCCATTGGAGCTGGGCGAACGTGCGGCGTAGCCATGTGCGCCTGCCACGTGTGAAGAAAATAACTCAGTTGGGAGGAGTCACCCACCCCTGCGTGAGACGCAGACTGAGTTTGGTGCCAAAGGACAGAGTGATTGCCCGCCCACGAGAGAAGGTCGTGCGAACATGTCTGTGCTATCAATGCCATTTGGAAAGCTGCGACCCCCGATGTCTGTGCCAGGAGTCAACTCGATGTCTTCTGCTGCTGGAGTTCCCCTGACAGATACCGGAATTCGAATGCGGACCCAGGGGAAGTTCGTCCTGTTTTCCAGCGGTAGCGTGGAGGCCCTCAGACTGTCCTGCCCCCGATGTTCGGAGCTGGCCGTCCGTCTGTCTTTTGCCAGATGCAAGAGGTGCCGGAGTTACGTGAACTGGATCACTGGGACTGTGACCGCGGAGGAGGAGGCCCCATGACCGGAACCCTCCCCAACTACAGTAGTCGCTGATCTGGAGGTGGTGACCGTTTCATCCACATTGACCCTGCCATCGGCTGCTACCCCAACCACATCACCGGAGGTAAGCGATGTGGATGATAAAGAGTGCGTGCCTAGTAGGGGTGTCAGATATAATCGCTGCATCGGTGCATCGCGATTCGGGTGTCCCCGATGCTGCACCGATGCATGCAACCGTTATAATCAATGTTTAGCCCCGCCCCCCGTCCCGCCCCTCCCGGGAGAGCTCCGTTCAGATGTTACCTTCTCTGTAACAGCCGACATTGAAATCATCTGTGTTCTGAAAAAGGGACAATATTCCCTCCCACCACCAGGTGGCGCTGTGTGTGACTGTCCTGCTCCATGTATGTGGCCAGGGAATGACGTATTGGGTTACAGTTACAGCTAATGGCAGCTTCCTTAAAGTGGTGGTTTCCCCTTAAAAACAACATTTTTTTATTCCACTGCCCCCCCACATTCCATCACGATTAAGGCTCTTAATATTTTTTTCCTGCTGTACATACCTTAGTACAGCATATTCACCCGTGCATCCGGCTTGCGAGTCCCGCGGGAGTGGGCGTTCCTCACAGGCTGTTGATTGACGTTTTCCCCAAAAACGAGCTCTCCCCCCGTCGCGTAAGCCGCGTCACGGTTGGCGAAAGGAGCCGAACGGCGAGTCGGCGCTATACTGCGCATGCGCATCGCCGTTCGGCTCCTTTCGCCAATCGTGACGCGGCTTACGCGACGGGGGGAGAGCTCGTTTTTGGGGAAAACGTCAATCAACAGCCTGTGAGGAACGCCCACTCCCGCGGGACTCGCAACCCGGATGCACGGGTGAAGATGCTGTACTAAGGTATGTACAGCAGGAAAAAAATATTAAGAGCCTTAATCGTGATGGAATGTGGGGGGGCAGTGGAATAAAAAAATGTTGTTTTTAAGGGGGAACCACCGCTTTAACACACGTGTATGGAGATAATACTGGGATGCGGGGGAGTGTGCCCAATTCTACCAGGACCTGGGGCTCAGTTCAGTCTTTTTGGTGGCATTGAAGCTCAAGGAGTTTACAAAGTGAGTAATAGTCAGCCAGTGCCGTATAGCACCATTCCCTGCTCACCCTGTATTCCTATTATACATACTGTATCTAGCTGCTGTGTGAGGCAAGCTTCCATAGTCAGTTATCACTAATTCTATAGAAGACAACCAGCAGGACCTACTACAAATCATTTGAACAAGTTACATTTAGGTAATCTATTAAGACTAGCTTCACATTTGTGCACTGTAGGAACGCATGCAAAATCACACAATGCATCAAAAAAACACAGTATTTTTTCAGGCACACAGCACCCCCCATGCACACAAAGTGTGTGATAAAGTGTCATGCGTTTTGGTGTGCTATGAATTCTAAAGCATCATGCACTTTTGTGCGATTTTTTTCAAGCTGCCCTAAGCGTGATCCACAAAACTGCTCTGTTGCACCTGCATAGGTGTGAGTGGGGCCTGAAAAAAATCAGTGGGTAAAGTGCAGCGGGCAGTGTTACCCATCAGATTTCAGCTTCCTGGGACTGAATCTGGGAACTATTAAAGTAAAACTGAACTGCTGTCTGTGCACCAATTAGGGTTCGTTAGCACGTGCGACCATCTCCTGTACTATGTCCACAGTCTCTGATCATCTTCTGTACTATGTCCACAGTCTCTGATCATCTCCTGCACTATGTCCACAGTCTCTGATCATCTCCTATATTATGTCCACAGTCTCTGATCATCTCCTGTACTATGTCCGCAGTCTCTGATCATCTCCTGTACTATGTCCACAGTCTCTGATCATCTCCTGTACTATGTCCACAGTCTCTGATCATCTCCTGTACTATGTCCACAGTCTCTGATCATCTCCTGTATTATGTCCACAGTCTCTGATCATCTCCTGTATTATGTCCACAGTCTCTGATCATCTCCTGTACTATGTCCACAGTCTCTGATCATCTCCTATATTATGTCCACAGTCTCTGATCATCTCCTGTACTATGTCCGCAGTCTCTGATCATCTGTACTATGTCCGCAGTCTCTGATCATCTCCTGTATTATGTCCACAGTCTCTGATCATCTCCTGTATTATGTCCACAGTCTCTGATCATCTCCTGTACTATGCCCACAGTCTCTGATCATCTCCTGTACTATGTCCACAGTCTCTGATCATCTCCTGTACTATGTCCACAGTCTCTGATCATCTCCTGTATTATGTCCACAGTCTCTGATCATCTCCTGTACTATGCCCACAGCCTCTGATCATCTCCTGTACTATGTCCACAGTCTCTGATCATCTCCTGTACTATGTCCACAGTCTCTGATCCTCTCCTGTACTATGTCCACAGTCTCTGATCATCTCCTGTACTATGTCCACAGTCTCTGATCATCTCCTGTACTATGTCCACAGTCTCTGATCATCTCCTGTACTATGTCCACAGTCTCTGATCATCTCCTGTACTATGTCCACAGTCTCTGATCATCTCCTGTACTATGTCCACAGTCTCTGATCATCTCCTGTATTATGTCCACAGTCTCTGATCATCTCCTGTATTATGTCCACAGTCTCTGATCATCTCCTGTACTATGTCCGCAGTCTCTGATCATCTCCTGTACTATGTCCACAGTCTCTGATCATCTCCTGTATTATGTCCACAGTCTCTGATCATCTCCTGTATTATGTCCACAGTCTCTGATCATCTCCTGTACTATGTCCGCAGTCTCTGATCATCTGTACTATGTCCGCAGTCTCTGATCATCTCCTGTACTATGTCCCCAGTCTCTTTTTTTTTTTTTTTTTTTTTTCCAAAATCTTTTATTCATTTTTTTTATACAAAACAGTACAATTAATACAACATAAAATCAATATACAGACTAACATATATGGTCTCCAAATGTACCCTTTCCAATGAAAATTGAAAATATATTAAAGGCTCTATCTTCTTCTACCGATATTATGTACTACTCCTGGATTTCTCCATCCTTCCGCCCCAGTGCCTATCCCTCCATTTCCACTCTTCAAGGGAGATACCCAGGGATAGGACCCCACTACCTATACCTACAGTAAGTGGAGGGGGGGAGGACGTATATAAAAAAAATAAAAAAGGGAGATATGAGAGCGAGAGAGAGAGAGGGTAGGAGGGAGATATGGAGAGAGAGAGAGAGAGAGAGAAAAAAAGACAAAAAGAAAAAAAAAAAAAAAAAAAAAACACCACGTCCTACTAGAATATAGTGAAAAGTATCGGGGTAATTCCCCTTATTGTGTATTTACATAAGTGTAGAAAACCACAAAGAAGTTGAATAAAAAAAAAAAAAAAAAAAAAACTAGGATATAGTGAGAGGTATAGGGGTTAACCCCCTTATTGTATATTTACATGAGTGTGCAAAAAAAAAAGAAGGAAGAAGAATAACTCTAAGTCTCTCTAAAATACAGTGGAAAAAATAGGGGTTAATTCCCCTAATTGTGTATTTACTTAAGTATAATAACAAAAAAGAAAGACACTACATCCTACTAGAATGTAGTGAGTATTGTGTATTTACATAAGTGTACAACACCAAACAGGAGTTGTAATTAAAAAAAAAAAAAAAAGAAAAGGACACTAAGTCCTACTAGAATATAGTGAAAGGTATCGGGGTAATTCCCCTTATTGTGTATTTACATAAGTGTACAAAACCACAAAGAAGTTGAAAAAAAAAAGAGAAAAAAAAAAAAAAAAAAAAAAATTATATAAAAAGAAGAGAGACACTACGTCCCTCTAAAATATCGTGAAAAATCTAGGGGCTAATTCCCCTTATTGTGTATTTACTTAAATATACAAAGAGCTAGAAAGAGTTGTAAAAAGAAGAAGGAAAGAAAAAAAAACAGAGGAAAAACCACAAAAAAGAAAAGAAGGACTCTAAGTCCGTCTAGAATATAGTGAAGGGTGTAGGGGTTGATTCCCTTATTGTGTATTCACATTAAGTGTCAAAGGTAGGAGGGCAGAGGAAAAAAAAAAAAAAAAAAAAAAAAAAAAACGAGACGCGAAGGAAGGAGGGGGCCCCATAATGGTTCCCCCCCCACGGTCTCTCTATTCCCCTCCACTCTCTCCCCCCCACCACCCCCCTCCCTCCCCCTAGCCCTAAAATCCCTCCATCCCTTCCAAGTCCTTTCATATCTTGGCCCAGACTCTACCTGAAAGGACCATAACTCCTCCATCACTTGCATTTTATCAATTTCTTGGAGCCATTCCCCTATCGAGGGTACTCTTTTTTCCCTCCAGTTCCTAGGTATTAGTGCCTTGGCTCCGTTCAGTAGGAACGGGACCAAGGAGCCTCTGTATTTTTTCCTGGACATACTTGTAGTGTGGAACAAACATTCCCATGGGTCATATCTTATCTCATATCCACTGATTTTTTTAATCAGACCTAGTATCTCCCGCCAATATACCTGGATGAGGGGGCATTGCCACCATATGTGGGCATGAGTTCCCTCCATCCCACACTCCCTCCAGCATAGGGGGGACGCCTCACTGTTAATTCTGTGCAGTTTAGTTGGTACATAGTACCATTTAGTAAGTAACTTATAGTTGGTTTCTTTTACTTTTGCATCCATCGTTGTGGCCTGCACATATTCTAGCACCTGCCTCTTCTTCTTATTGGATATAGTTTGATTAAGTTCTATTTCCCAACTTTCTATCATTTTCAATTTTCCTACCTCTATCTTGGTTGTCAACATCTTGTAGAGACTTGATATTCCCCTTTTCCCAGGTTCCTCTTGGGTCATAAGTTTTTCCCATTGATTTAGTTCATTCGTAGTTCGCAGGGGCTTCGACAAAGTGCCGACAAAATGTTGGACTTGTCTGTGTCTCCACCTATCTCCTGGGTACTGTCCGTATTTCTCTTGAAGTTCCCCCACCGGGCGCACTTCATTTCCTTTTATTATATCCTTTAATCTTGGAGTGTCTGAAGTTGCCCACTTCCGGAATAATCCCCCCTCCTTGCCAGGAGGAAAGAAATCCGTACCTGTAAGCGGCAACAGCGGGCTATTATAGGGCAATTTATTTTTCTTATAGACCTTATCCCATATTCTAAAAGTTTCTTTTGTTATTACTGGAGTGTCCAGGGGTAGTCCTCTATATTGCCTCGGTACCCATATTATATTTCCCAGCTCTTTCTTACTTAAACTTTCTTCGACTTCTACCCACTTTTTTTACTTCCCCCCTCCCCCTGCGCCCAATCTGTAATCCTCCTCAGTACTGCCGCCTCATAGTACCTTCTGAAGTCTGGCAGCTGTATTCCTCCTTCCTCTTTAGATCTAATCAGAGTCTCCACTGCTATACGCGGCTTTTTCCCCCTCCATATGAAACCTCCTATTATCCTATCCAGGATTTTAAAATATATTTCTGGGATTTTTATCGGGAGTGTTTGAAAAATATAAAGAATTTTAGGCAAAATCATCATTTTTATAGTATTCACCCTTCCCCACCATGATACTCTATCTATCCTATATCCTTTTAAGTCTGATTTTACCTTATTCAGTAGTAGTATATAATTGTCTTCATAGAAGCACTTTTCCTTGCAGGACAAGTATATACCTAAATATTTCACCCTCCTTTGCTTCCATTTAAATGGATAGAGCCCCTCCAATTCCCTACGATCCTTTGGACTTAATGATATACTTAGTATCTCCGTTTTGTCTCTATTAATTTTGAGATTCGAGATCTCCCCATACTGTTCATATTTCGCCATTATTTTAGGCAGTGTCTCCCTAGGGTTAGATACAAATAGCATCATGTCATCCGCAAAGGCGGATATCTTGTGCTCTCTTCTCTCTAGTTTTATCCCTTCTATGTCCTGATTCTTCCGTATTGTTTCCAATAAAGGCTCCAATGACAGGACGAATAGGATAGGCGAAAGCGGGCAACCTTGCCGGGTTCCATTACAAAGTGAAAAGCTATCAGAAAGGGTGCCATTCACCCTCACCCTAGCCGAGGGATCCGAATACAGAGCCCCTATCCACCTCAGCATACTTGGACCAAATCCTATATGGGATAAGTTTGCAAGCATAAATTCCCATTCTAGCCTGTCAAATGCCTTTTCGGCGTCTAGAGACAGGAATACTACTGGTTCTTTGTTCTTTTTAGCTTTTTGCAACAGAAATATTACTCTTAAGATGTTTTCTCTCGTTTCTCTCCCGAGTACAAACCCTGCTTGATCGTTATCTATCAGGCCTGTCAAGAGCGGCCTAATTCTCTCGGCAAGAATTTTAGAATAAATTTTTATGTCCACATTTATTAAAGATATCGGCCTATAGCTGGCACACAAGGAGGGGTCCTTATCTTCCTTCCCTATCAAAGTTATGTGAGCGTTCAGAGATTCCTTACGTATTGCCAAGCCCCCCCCTATTGAGTTCATGTACTTCTGAAAAAAAGGCACTAGTATCTCCCCAAACCTTTTATAATATAGTGACGTAAACCCATCGGGGCCGGGACTTTTCCCCATTTTGATGCTCCTAATCACTTGACTTATTTCTTCTTTTGTTATTTCTTTCTCTAAGTCACTTATTACTTCCTCTGCTAGGCCTGGGGTCTTCACCTTTTCTAGGTATTGTTTAATTTTTTCCCTTCTATTCTGAATTTCTATTTCCCCTTGCCCCTTGTTGACATTATATAGGTTTTGGTAGTAATCACAAAATGTTTTAGTTATCTCACTAGTGGAGTGTCTCATTTCCCCGTTTCTATCTTTTATTTTCAGAATAGAGTTCAGTGTGTTTCTTGGTTTTAGGGTCCTTGCTAGCAGACTCCCTGGTTTATTACCTAGAGCATAGAATTTATTATTCACATTATTAAAGATCCATTTCGTTTCCTGCTCCAGGAGGTCCCGGAGCTCTTCTCTCTTGCTAGTTAGGGCCCTTAGAACCTGCTCTGCCTGTATTTTTTTATGCTTCCATTCGAGGACCTGGATTTCTTCTAATAATGTTTGTTTCCGTACCTGTCTAATCTTCCTCCTCTTGACTTTCTCTGCTATCAACCGCCCTCTCACATATGCCTTGTGTGTTTCCCAGAGCGTGGCTGGATCGATGTTTTCTATATCATTTTCTTTGAAGAATGTACTCATATCCCTACCTAGATCATCGGCTGTCTTGGTGTTATTTATTAGGGACTCGTCTAATCTCCACACTGGACACCCATCCGGGATCTCCCCTACGTCTAAGGATAGTACCACTGGGGCATGATCTGACAGTGTTATAGATTTTATTTCTATCCTTGTCAGTCCTTCAAGCAGCCGATGATCTAGGAGGACATGGTCTATTCTTGAATAAGACCCATGGACCCCTGAAAAATATGTGTAGTCCTTATCTTTTGGATGGAAGATTCTCCAGGCGTCCACCATTTGCATCTGATATAATTTATGTTTAACCATTCTGAGATATTTCCCCTCCGATCTCAATGAGATCGGTTGAGTGTCTAATAGAGGGTCAAATACAAAGTTTAGGTCACCTGCCAGAATCACCATACCTTCTCTGAATCCTTCTAATTTATTTAAAATCTTTCTCAGATAGACGGCTGGCCTTACATTAGGACAATACACATTTACCAATGTGTACCTCCTATTCATAATTGTACCCTTGACAAACAGGTATCTTCCATCGGGATCAACCTCTGTGGCTTCTAGAGAGAACCCTGTGTTTCTATCGAGCCCTATTGCGACTCCCTTTGCCCTTTTATTCGGGGAATAGCTATGAATCCAAATGGGGAAATCCTTTGAGTTTAATCTAGTTTTTGATGTTATTTTTAGGTGGGTTTCCTGAAGGAACACTATTTTGGCCGAGAGTCTCTTCATCTCCTGTAGTATTTGATACCGCTTACTTGGGCTGTTTAACCCTCGTACATTGTACGTGACAATCTTTAATGCCGCCATTTATTATATTTCTCCCTTTTATTTTTTCCACCCTTTTTTCCAAATAGGAAGCACCTATTGTTCCCCCACAGGATATGAGAGACTCCACGCCCTTTCTCAATATATAAGACACCTAGGCCATACTCCTTACTCAACATCACACTAATAGCCTTCAAAAAAAGAGTCTTAATCAAAATATCTTGAGGCCACATACACAACATATACCCCCCTCCCTCTCCCAACCCACCCCCAACGCATTGTACTTCAATGCTAAAACTCACTTGGTCTGTGCCCCTCCAGGCCCCTTGCCAAGTGAGCTTTTCCTCGGGATGTCTACTATGGCCCCCCATTTCCCAGGCCCCGTCACCTAAAAAAAAAAGGGACGGCCCCTGGTCCAAGGACGGCACAGCAGCTCCATGTTTTTCCCCTTCCCCAGTGACTTCCGTTTATTCTTCCTCTGGGCGCTACACTTACTGAGATCTTTTAACACACCAGAAAGAAATAAGGGAATGGGAGATGAGGAGGAGAGATGCGGGAGTTAGTCCCCACAGATACCGGGAGACCCAAAAACCCGCCCTCTCTGTCCTCAGTCATCCCACCCCCCCTTCCCCACACCCCCAGAGAGAGCCCCCCTCATAAAAAAAAAATTAGGCTTGATAGTCTATGCCCTATTCCAGTCCTGTTCTCTCCATCTTCTCCAGGCCGGGGGTCTCTTTTCCCAATTCTCTATCTGCATATGCTGGATATTCAGCCTGTTACAGAATTCTTTTATATCTTCAGGAAAGCGGATAACCGCTGATACCCCCTGGCTCTTAACCGACAGACAGGCTGGGAACCCCCATCTATACGGAATGTCCTTTGTCTGCAGGTAACTGGTTAATGGCTTCAATGCCCTTTTCCGTACTAATGTCTCTTGGGACAGATCCGAAAACACAAGTAGTTTAACCCCTTTGTATTCCATAGCAGCAGAGTTCCTTGTACTTTGAGATACCAGTTCTTTTTGGTTATATTCTAGAAATCTTACAATAGTATCCCTTGGTAGGTCCCTATGCGTATTGTATGATTTTTGTATTCTGTGGACCCGTTCAAAATGCATAGGGGCTGTCTCCTCCCTTTTTAAGGCTGTATTAAATATCCCTCGGAGCACCTCCCCCAGTTCTTTGTCTTTAACTTCTTCTGAGAGGCCTCTTATCCGTAAATTTTTTCTTCTACTGCGGTTCTCTTGGTCCTCTAGTTTATATCGGATATTTCTTATTTCTACCCAGTCCATATCAGCTCTATCTCTCAATTCTGTTATCGCATTTTTTTGTTCCTCCAGTTGTTCCTCTATCCCTTCCACTCTCTGTAACACACTCTGTATATCTTTTCTAGTTGCTCCCATTTCCCCCTTAATGGTTCTTTCTAAACGTAATATCATTTCTGTCATGTCCATCATGTCCTGTTTAGTTGGTGGGGCTTGAGTATCTTCAGGGGAGGTATCAAAAAATAAACTGGGTTGTTTTACACTCTCGGGGGTCTTTGGGACTTTACTCTGGTCTTTTACTCCTGTAGATTGATCTTTATCTTTATTTTTCTCCTTTTTCCCTAGGACCTCACCTTCAGTATGTCCTTTACTCTTTGTAGGTGTCCCCGCTATGCCCTTCTCCCCGTCTCCTTTAGGGCTCTCCGGTGTCTGGTCCAGTCCTTCAGACACGAGATATGACCTTATTGTGCTGCGGCCTGGGCCCCCTCCCTGTGTGTTTTTTGGGGCCTTTCGCACCATCTTTACCCTTTTATCCAACCCCTAAATATAGGGCCTAATAAAAGACGTGTACTAATGGGTTGTCTACCCCTCACACAGCGATAGGGTGTGTGACAGAGACTGACAGAGACAGATACCGACGTAAGCTGGCAGAGTGTGTGTCAGAGGTGTCAAAAAGCTTTATGCGATTGTAGCAATTCAAGCCAACCTTTTTCCTTTAGCGCGGTGGCAGCCAGATATCCCTTCAGTACTACAGTTCTATACAATCATGACCTGCATTTTCCTGTAATGAAGTAGCAGTACGATATCAGTTGAATAATACGATTCTATGCGATTATAGCCAGCATTTTTTTTTTTTTTCCCTACAACAAGATATCCGTTTACAGATGCAATTCTATGTGATTAAAGCCACCATTTTTCCTTTAAAAAGGTAAAAGCAGGATATAAGTTCAAAACTGAGTACTGGCTGCAATGCAATACCCCGATAGCAGTCTCATTCAGTAATACGAAACTATGCAATTTCAGCCAACTTTTTTCCTTTCGCCAGGTAACAGCAAGATATAACTTCAGGAATATGTTTCTATGCGTTTATAACCAGCACTTTTCCCTCAGCAGGATAACTGCCAGATCTCACTTCAATAATACAGTCTTATGTGATTGTACCCAACATTTTTCCTCTAGTAAGGTAACAGAGATGATCGAAGCTTTATGCGGTTGTAAAAATTCTATGCGATTATAGCCAACATTTTTCCTTTAATAGGATAACAGCAGAATATCACTTCAGAAATGCAGAAATGCAGTTCTATGTGATTATACCCAGCTTGTTTTCTCTTAGCAAAATAACAGCAGGGTATCGATTCAGTAATGCAATTCTATGCCGTTGTAGCCACAAAACAAAGAAACGAGGTAACAGCAGGATATCAGTTCACCAATACTATTCTTATGCGATTATACCCAGCATTTTTCCTTTAACAGGAGACCGCAAGACATCAGTTCAATAGTGCAGTTTTATGTAGTTATAGCCAGCATTTTCCTTCGACCTGAGAACAGCCAGATGCCCCTTCAGTAAAGCAGTTCTATGCGATTATACCCAGCGTTATTCCTTTAACCGAGTGACAGAGGTGAAATAGGCTTTATGCGGTTATAACAATTCTATGAGATTGTATCCATCATTATTCTTTTGGCAGGATAATAGTAAAATATCACTCCAGTAATACAATTCTATGTGGTTATAACCAGCATTTCTCCTTTGGCAAAATAACAGCAGGACATCAGTTTTCTATGCAATTGTAGCCAGCGTTTTTCCCTTTACCAAGGTAGGACAAAGTATCAGTTCAATGCCATAGCCAAAAGACAGTCTCATTCCCCTTCCTACCCCCACACTTTCAACTTTCCAGGACAGACCTAGTAAGGACGGACTTTTGTGGAGACAGATGGGGCTTGGATACAGTTCACTCACTTGGTCTAGCTGGCCCTTTTCTATGGCCCCGGGTGCCTCACCCCCCACAGTGTCTCGTCTGAGGCAAGGTCGAGGCCAGCGTCGGCGTCTGGAGCGGCACCCACCGAGACCTCGTGTGGTGCTTGCGGACTCCCAGCGGCTCCCTCCTCCTCCTCCGTCACTCCCCCCGATAGCCGATCACCTCACCTCATCAGCTGGCACTACACCCGAGGACATCCAGGGGTCCGGATACCGACCACCGCACACCAGAGGCACGGACACACCCCCTAGCGCGGCGCACGCTCTCCGTAGACCTCCCCGGCCAAACTCCGACACTTTGCACGGATGGTGCCCGAAGCACCTCTCCCCCTTCAGCCGAACTCCTCGCCGCCAAACATCCAGGCACACCAAGCAGACCAGCAGGCAGTAACAGGGCAGGAATCCAGCAGCAGATCGGGGTAAGTTTCGCTTCAAAATCCTTTTATCAAGTCACTCAGCGGGAGCATGGAGCTGCTGCTGCTGCCGTCCTAACTGCTCACGGCGCCATGTTATTCTGCGCACTCTAAAACAGTGTTCATCAACTCTGGTCCCCAGTCTCTGATCATCTCCTGTACTATGTCCCCAGTCTCTGATCATCTCCTGTACTATGTCCGCAGTCTCTGATCATCTCCTGTACTATGTCCGCAGTCTCTGATCATCTCCTGCAGCATGTCCGCAGTCTCTGATCATCTCCTGTAGCATGTCTGCAGTCTCTGATCATCTCCTGCAGCATGTCTGTAGTCTCTGATCATCTCCTGCAGCATGTCTGCAGTCTCTGATCGTCTCCTGTACTATGTTTGCAGTCTCTGATCGTCTCCTGTACTATGTCCACAGTCTCTGATCGTCTCCTGTACTATGTTTGCAGTCTCTGATCGTCTCCTGTACTATGTCCGCAGTCTCTGATCGTCTCCTGTACTATGTTTGCAGTCTCTGATCGTCTCCTGTACTATGTCCGCAGTCTCTGATCGTCTCCTGTACTATGTCCTCAGTCTCTGATCGTCTCCTGTACTATGTCCTCAGTCTCTGATCGTCTCCTGTACTATGTCCTCAGTCTCTGATCGTCTCCTGTACCATGTCTGCAGTCTCTGATCGTCTCCTGTACTATGCCCGCAGTCTCTGATCATCTTCTTTAGTATTTTGGGGGAGAGCCATGCGCACTTGCGCTGCAATCGTGATGCATCGCGGAATCGAATCGAATCGAATCGTGGACTTGATAATCGTAATTGCATCAAATAGTGAGACCGGTGAAGATGCGCAGCCCTAGTGCCTAGTGTGGAAGCAGATACCGTACCGGAGACAGCACCAACCAATGTGGTCTCTGTGTGGCACGCTGTCGCTGGGATGGGCCCCGCTCGGGGCTCCCACGACTATGGTCGAGGCCTGCCTGTGAGTGAGAGTGATGCAGCTAGTATCTTTGCTGGAGGGTGCGTGTATCTGCCCGCTCCTTTGCCCATATTGAAGAGAGCGCCCGATGCTATTGTCCTCCGAGGACTTGGAAACCCCCGTACTTTGGTGAAATTTGCCCGCCTCCAATGCATCTTCATGAGAAAGGTGGCCATTGATTACGAGTGGGAATATCCCTATGTGCCTCCAGCCCTAATGCCCGTAATAGAAGAGAAGAGGGAGGACTGGTACCAGGATGCAATTTGGGAACGTTTGAATGTGCCCAGGGTTGCTTGTGACACGGACTATACTTTCATCCATTTGAGCCATCGGTTCGAGGATTGCTTGAGAGACTGGAGCCCTTGGCCGGTACATTATCAGCGATAGAGTGGTTCTTAAATGTCCCGGGAAAGTGGATCAAGTTTTCTCTGTCACCACTACAAATCCGCAAGGGGACATTATCACTCTGCCGGATCCAAGGTTCTACAAGTAGGCCCCATGCCTGCATTATCACCTTCATTTGCTGCTTTAACCAGTTAAGCCCCGGACCAATATGCAGCCTAAAGACCCAAGATGTTTTTACAGTTCGGGACTGCGTTGCTTTAACAGACAATTGCGCGGTCGTGCGACGTGGCTCCCAAACAAAATTGGCGTCCTTTTTTCCCCACAAATAGAGCTTTCTTTTGGTGGTATTTGATCACATCTGCGGTTTTTAGTTTTTGCGCTATAAACAAAAATAGAGCGACAATTTTGAAAAAAATGCAATATTTTTTACTTTTTGCTGTAATAAATATCCCCCAAAAACATATATAAAAACATTTTTTTTCCTCAGTTTAGGCCGATACGTATTCTTCTACCTATTTTTAGTAAAAAAAATCGCAATAAGCGTTTATCGATTGGTTTGCGCAAAATTTATAGCGTTTACAAAATAGGGGATAGTTTTATTGCATTTTTATTATTTTTTTTTTTTTACTACTAATGGCGGCGATCAGCAATTTTTTTGTGACTGCGACATTATGGCGGACACTTCGGACAATTTTGACACATTTTTGGGACCATTGTCATTTTCACAGCAAAAAATGCATTTAAATTGCATTCTTTATTGTGAAAATTACAGTTGCAGTTTGGGAGTTAACCACAGGTGGCGCTGTAGGAGTTAGGGTGCACCTAGTGTGTGTTTACAACTGTAGGGGGGTGTGGCTGTAGGAATGACGTCATCGATTGTGTCTCCCTATAAAGGGGATGACACGATCGATGCGCCGCCATAGTGAAGCACGGGGAAGCCGTGTTTACATGCGGCTCTCCCCGTTCTTCAGCTCCGGGGAGCGATCGCGACGGAGCGGCTATAAACAAATAGCCGCGCCGTGGTCCCGGATCGCTCCCCGAGCAGACCCGACCTCCGCATGTAGCGGGGGGGGGGTCCCGATCGGACCCCCCACCCGCTAATAGGCAAGGACGTACGTGTACGCCCATGTGCCTGTACGTGCCATATTGTGGACGTATATGTACATGCGGGGGTCGGGAACTGGTTAAAGAAGTTACGGACAGGAACTGTTGCCCCTTTCCAGTTTTTGTTTTCATTCCACCGGATCCACACTTTGTTGTTTGTGCAGAACTTCGGGGTGTTTGATAAGTTAGTAAGGATAGGGTCTTGCCGGCTTCTTCACAGCACCAGGAAAGAGAAAGAAGGAGAGGAAACAGTTTTTATGTCTCTTTTTTTCTATTGATTGTTCTAAGTGAGCAATGGGCTGCCTTATCCTGGTATTACCCGCGCCCTGACCACTAGGGGCAGTGTTCTGCAACTTCTACCAGTGCTGAAAACTATTGTACATAACCATGTTTTCTTCCTTAGCCTTGCAGCAGAGAGAAAAAAATATATAGACATAAATATGATTATTGTCGTTTTATATGCCTCAGCACTTATTGAATGTCTCTTTGGGAGGAAGGGAAGAGTGTGCAGTTTCAGTTCCAATCTTAGTCACTGTATATATTTAGTTGTTTGGATGCATCTCTCTGGGAGGAAAGGGAGTTTCACCTTAGTTGGCAGAGGTGCAACTCCATTAATAGAAGAATCCACATCCCTGATAGAGGTGGTGATTGGAACAAAGTCCTGCTCCAACACGAGCAGCGATGGATTTTTCCACTACAAGCCACAACTTCGCCGGGTCTTAATGAATCAGTTTCTTTTGCTCCCTTTCTTAAGGGATTTGTATCAGGAAAAACGCAATAATCGATATATGCGTTTTACCTGTAAACTCTTGGAACTGCCATTTACTAATTTTCATTATCATTCTATTTTTATGTTTGTGCTCATTATAAATATAATTTTTCCTTTAGTTCTAGCTCCTAGAAGAACCAAAATAATGACAACACATGAACCCTCAGACTCCTCTAAATAAATATCTCCCCTCAAGCATTCCATTATATTTTTGCTCGTTTAATTTTTGAGCAACAAAATATGGTCTTTCCCTATATGGATGTGATCACTAAACGTCCATGAGACACATGCCCCCTGCTTTTTGTAATTGCACCATGTCCCATGTTCTTTCAGAACAACACCTTACATAACCATTAGACATGTAGTACACATGTATATAGGGCAAATAAATGATGGATATGTTTCTTCTTTAGATTAATGTTGTCGTACGGTCACCTCTGTTTATATAATTCTGTGTAATATACTTTGAAACCATGTCTATTTACTGATCATTTGTAATTATTATGCTTTTAAATCGTTTTCAATATGTGAAGATTCTTTCCCCCTTCCTTCTCTCCTTGCTGCTCGGACGACACCTCTGGCCGCTCTCCGTGGATGCTCTCCTCCCCTTGTGTATATCAATCCCCACTCCCTCGGGTTATTCCGCCCACCAGGGTAAGATTCTAGCGTACATCGTGCGCTACAGCTTTTCCCCACATGATGGCGACAATGCACGGCCGCCTCATATGTGGGGAATGCACTCTCCCCCTGCTGGCGGCATCTGCACACCGCTCCTACACCCTGTGGCGTGCATCGCGCGTGCGCGGCTGGTCGTCGCGCATGCAGTGACGTCACGCCGTCACATGGGTATGTGGGAGCGGCGGCGGACGCCGACGCCGCTGGCGTGTCCACACGCCGAGGAGGCCACCGCCTCCAATCACCTGGCTTCATACCAGGTGTACTGCTGAGTCCCAGACCCACCTGGGAAGGGGGGGACTCGCGCGGCTAATTAGGTAAGGGGGCGGATCGGGACCATCAGGTAATTCTCTCCCCTTCCTCCAATTTGGTGCACTATATATACCCCTGCCCCCATGCTTTCTTGGAAGGATTACACCTGTACCTCCAAGAATAGCACACGGTTCGCTCTTCAGCCATGGGTAAGTTAAGCCTGCCTATTACTCAAGCCCCTTTCATGGCCAGACTCTGGTTTTCTTTTTTGCTGACTCAATTACTTTTCCACTATAGAGGGAACCACCTTGTCCATTTCAGCTGCCACCTAATATCAGCGGCTTTTCCATCTGACAGTGTGTTTTCTGCTCAGGAAGCCTGTTTAAATTTCTTTTAAACCAAAGAACATTTTCCCTGTATTTTACAAGGTACTGCTCTCCTCATTTTTCTATCCAATTTCAATGTTTAATTATTGTCACTTGCCCCTTTTACCCTCTGCTCACGTTCACCCTTGCACCTTTACCTCACGTTTCATCACCCTCACCCACTGCCCAATTTTTATGTCTGTTCCTATCTGTGTCCCTTTTCCTTTCTTTTCTTGCATTTATTTTCCTTTCTTTCCCCCTTCCCCTCCTTTTCTCTTTCCTCATACTTTTTTCCTTCCCCTTTTCCTGTCACACGGTTCTTCCCCTTCTTCTCTTTTTCATTTCCTTTTCTTCCCCTCTCCTTTTTTTTTCCATTTTCTCCACCCCTATATATACATTTTTTCCCCCTTTCACACTTCCCTCTCCCTTCCACATATTCCTTATATTTTTCTTCCTTTTGCACTTACCTCACACACTTACCTCACACACCATCCCTCTCCTCTGACCCTTCCCCGTTTTCCCCCTTTTTATATTTTATGTTTTATTTTTTATATTTATTTTTATACCCATTATTATTTATATTTATTTTCATTATTATTTTTATTATTTTTCTTTTCCCACATCCCCCGTCCCCCCTTCCACCCCCACTATTCGTTGCAACTATTTCTATTTCTTCCCCCCTTCCTTTATTTTCTTGGTTTATTCTTTCACTTTTTCCGTCGTCCTTCTCTTTTTCATTCCCTTTCTTTCACATTTCACATCATCATGTTCCCGTCACTTTCCCTTTTTCCAATCCTTTCACTCTTATTCGCAACACATGTCACACTTTCCTTTCACTATCACATTATTTCACACCTTTTTACTATTCATTTTTTCTTCTGCTTTTTCACACACATATATTTTCCACATCTATTCATTCTTTCCTTTTGATTTGTCTATGCTCTTCCTCCCCCCCCCCCCCTTTCTCTTATCCTGTTATTTACTGTATCCCTTCGCTTTTTGATTTTCCTCACCCACCTAGCACTTTTCTTTCCTGTTTCCTTCCTCTTCTTCCCTCCCTTTCCCTTATTCTCTTTCTATTCTAGGGAGATACAGTTTTTCCTTACTCTACAGAGATATACTATCCAAACTTTTTACTTCAGCGTCCTTGAGCCCGCACTTTTTTACTTGTTGTCCTCTTAGGCCTAAGTCAGCCTATCCCTCCTTTCTCCAGCGCTCATTATTATTTTTGAGCCTGGAACAAACAATATTAAACTAGTAAGCACCTGATATGTATACACATACATTTCAGAATAACAATTTCATTATTCTGTTTGCAGGCCTTTTTCAAACCCCCCCCCCCCCCCCTTTTTCCGCTTAAGATTTTCCCTCCCTCTTCCCGGCTCACGGGTCTTTCCAACTTAGGCCCCACCCAATTGGGGGTGACCCCCTGTCATGTTGCGCGGAGGGCCCTGTTGATGTGGAGACTTGATTGCAACATCGGAAAGGTGGACCATCGCGGATGGGCTGCCAGACGGTGCCGTTCAGTGTATAGCATCACATCGAGACACTTTACTAAGGTAGAGATTTTTTGTCCACATATATAATACTTTGTCTCTTTTACTGTATTTACATTGCTTTCCTATTTGTAAGGTCTTTTTGAATGTAATAGCATATGTAAATCCTAAAAGTGTACTTTTCTATCTAAATTACTACTATGAAATGTTTAATCGATATGTGTTCCATTTCAGTTGCACAAATTCTCTGAAGAAGACCTGCAAGGTCGAAACGTTAGGATAGTCTATACTGCAATGCATATTGTTGGCCGTATAGATGTATAACTGTGTACTGTAACATATACTTATGTAAATTTTGTTTGTGTGCCTTGCTGCAACTCATGTTCTATTTTTGCTATCCACCCTTGCCCTAATATTGATTTTATAACATGTGAATAAATACTATTTTTTACTACATGGTATCATATTTTTCTATCTGAGCTGCCAAAAAAACCCACCTGGGAAAACTCTTCTATCATTTATTCCGGGGTGAGCCGCCACATTCTCTCCACCACTAGTGTTTTTGTCTCTTTTAGATGTGCAACTCCATTTCACCCCTCAGGGGCCAAAAATGTAAATATAATTTTTTTTTTTAATTCTTCCAATTTTGTGTTTTGCAGGTGGAGTGACCAGCTACAGTAGGTGTTTGTGATATTGTGCTTTTAGCACGACAGCGTCGCGCTGATACTCGGCGACAGGGTGCCGAGATCTCGCCGACATCTCACACTCACTGGAATAGTGACAGCACATCCCAGCAAGCGCGTCATAGAAGCGACGGGAGATCCGACTTGGATTCCCGCCAATTCTACACGTGTGCGGCGTTTGTTATGAATCCTGAGGGGGAAGTCCCCGCCGGATTTTAAATAAAAATCCGGCATGGGTCCCCCCCTCAGGAGCATACCGGGCCCTTAGGTCTGTTATGGGTTGTAAGGAGAGCCCCCCTACGCCGAAAAAAACAGCGTAGGGGGTCCCCCTACAATCCATACCAGACCCGTATCCAAAGCACGCTACCCGGCCAGCCAGGAAGGGAGTGGGGACGAGCGAGCGCCCCCCCCCCCTCCTGAGCCGTACCAGGCTGCATGCCCTCAACATGGGGGGGTTGGGTGCTCTGGGGCAGGGGGGCGCACTGCGGCCCCCCACCTCAGAGCACCCTGTCCCCATGTTGATGAGGACAGGGCCCCTTCCCGACAACCCTGGCCGTTGGTTGTCGGGGTATGCGGGCGGGAGGCTTATCGGAATCTGGGAGCCCCCTTTAATAAGGGGGCCCCCAGATACCGGCCCCCCACCCTAAGTGAATGAGTATGGGGTACATCGTACCCCTACCCATTCACCTGCAAGAAAAGTGGTAAAAACACAAATAAACCACACAGTGTATTAAAATATTTTATTTTTCTGCTCCGGAGGCCGGCCCCTGTCTTCTTTATTAGCTCTTTTACCAGGGGGGGCTTCTTCTTTGACGTCTTCGGGTGGGTGGGGGCCGCCGTCTGGTTCTCTTCCACCGCCGGGGGGGGGGTGGCTTTTAAAAAAGCCCCCACCCCCCCGGCGGGTTTCCTCCGGCGTCTTCGGCGGGGCTCTTCTTCTTCCGCTATCCCGACGGGTCTTCTCAACTCTCCGGGGTTCTCCTTCTGTCTTCGCCGCTCTCCGTTGTTGACTCGGCGCACCCCGGTTCTTCGTCTCGCTGTCCGGTGTCTTCTTCCGTGCTGTACGTCTTCTCCTTCCGTGCTGTGATGAGTTCTTCTTCCGTGCTGTGACGTCATGTTCTTCACTTCTCTCCTTCTCCCGATGTTGACACGCCGGTCCTCCTCGCTGAAATGACGGATGCGCGCCTTGCATCGGACCTATATAGGCCTCACAGTCCCATCATGCTCTGTACCTACCCATGTGATACCTACCCACGGGTATCACATGGGTAGGTACAGAGCATGATGGGACTGTGAGGCCTATATAGGTCCGATGCAAGGCGCGCATCCGTCATTTCAGCGAGGAGGACCGGCGTGTCAACATCGGGAGAAGGAGAGAAGTGAAGAACATGACGTCACAGCACGGAAGAAGAACTCATCACAGCACGGAAGGAGAAGACGTACAGCACGGAAGAAGACACCGGACAGCGAGACGAAGAACCGGGGTGCGCCGAGTCAACAACGGAGAGCGGCGAAGACAGAAGGAGAACCCCGGAGAGTTGAGAAGACCCGTCGGGATAGCGGAAGAAGAAGAGCCCCGCCGAAGACGCCGGAGGAAACCCGCCGGGGGGGTGGGGGCTTTTTTAAAAGCCACCCCCCCCGGCGGTGGAAGAGAACCAGACGGCGGCCCCCACCCACCCGAAGACGTCAAAGAAGAAGCCCCCCCTGGTAAAAGAGCTAATAAAGAAGACAGGGGGCGGCCTCCGGAGCAGAAAAATAAAATATTTTAATACACTGTGTGGTTTATTTGTGTTTTTACCACTTTTCTTGCAGGTGAATGGGTAGGGGTACGATGTACCCCATACTCATTCACTTAGGGTGGGGGGGCCGGTATCTGGGGGCCCCCTTATTAAAGGGGGCTCCCAGATTCCGATAAGCCTCCCGCCCGCATACCCCGACAACCAACGGCCAGGGTTGTCGGGAAGGGGCCCTGTCCTCATCAACATGGGGACAGGGTGCTCTGAGGTGGGGGGCCGCAGTGCGCCCCCCCTGCCCCAGAGCACCCAACCCCCCCATGTTGAGGGCATGCAGCCTGGTACGGCTCAGGAGGGGGGGGGCGCTCGCTCGTCCCCACTCCCTTCCTGGCTGGCCGGGTAGCGTGCTTTGGATACGGGTCTGGTATGGATTGTAGGGGGACCCCCTACGCCGTTTTTTTCGGCGTAGGGGGGCTCTCCTTACAACCCATAACAGACCTAAGGGCCCGGTATGCTCCTGAGGGGGGGACCCATGCCGGATTTTTATTTAAAATCCGGAGGGGACTTCCCCCTCAGGATTCATAACAAACGCCGCACGCGTGTAGAATTGGCGGGAATCCAAGTCGGATCTCCCGTCGCTTCTATGACGGCTCTGTCTCCATCGCGGCAAGCCAGCTCGGCGCTGGCTCCCGCGATGGGGCTCGTAGGTGCTCAATCTCGCCGAGAAAGAGAGCGAGATTGACACAAAATCGGGTTCACCTACTGTATCAACATCTTTCGGAGAATGGGGCAGAATAGATATTCAGGATTGTAAATGTTTCTATGTATCACTGTACATAAATGCTTATATGATAATGTTTTAAAATGTTTGTAAATGTTCTATTTTCTTCTTATCTACTATCCTTTTCTATTGTTATGCAGATTCAGGTCAGGTATTCAGGAGTGAATACCTTTTCTTGAGACACTGAGGACAGTGTCTATTCAGGTGGGGGGAGTCTGTAGCGCCTGTGTACTTTATGGTACAGGTGCTAGTTAAATTTAAGGGTAAGATCAGAGTGTAGTTAGACTCTGATCCAGATTGTTAAGTGCAAAACAGGGTCTCTGTCTCAGCTTGGCTGTGCTGCAGGCTTATTCCGTTGTACTGGGGTGTTCTTCCAACCCGGGTGCTGCAGGTGGCAACAGTGGAGTCAAGGTTTGGGTGCTCTTTCCCAGCAGCCAATCAAGAGGGTTTGACCTCTCTGTGCATGCTGGGGAGGGGTATTTATGAGGCAGACGCCATTGGTTCTGGGTCTTCTTCGTCCAGTGTGGCACCCACCTTTAGGGTGGCCACATCACGGCGCCCCGGCGTTATGGCCTAACTGGCCGGGGAGTGCGTGCCACGCGGTGTTCCTGGTTCCGGGGCCATGCTGGCCCGGAGCATCTGAACAGCGACGGGGACCCAGTGAGTGACTGGGTTCCCACCTTTGAGGATCCCAAGCTGTACTGCTGTTCAGTGGGGAGTCAGTCTGAGGAGCGCCATTGAGAGGCTGGCGGCCCAAAAGGGCCTGGACAAACCACCGGGGATCGAGGTAGCCGGACACTGAGGGATTGATCACCTGTCAGTCGGTACCTGGGCGACAAGTTGAAGGAGATAGTCCCATTTCTCTTTCCTCATCTTCTTAGCTAGTTTCTCATGAACTGGATGAAAATTCAAATGGTGTATGGGCATCCAGCACCAGATTTAAAAGGGGGCTAAAGGGACAAACTGCTCACAGAAAGGAGCCATTCTCTACAAAAATAACAGAAAATAATATTAAAAAAATATAAAATAATAATAATAACGATAATAATAATAAATAATAATAATGAAAATAATCCTTTATTTCATTAAATGTCTCAATCATTTTTATTATTACGTTTTTTTTCTGTCCAAAATATAAGAAGAAATACAAAATATAGTTACAATAGTAGTTAGACAATGTTACATACACAGAAACAATGGTACGCATAAGGCAACAAGTAACAAATTATTTTGATTAAGCATAGAGGTAGTTGGTGTAGGTCGGATTACACCAGTTCTATGCTATGGGGGACCCTGTAAGAGAGGGAAACATTGATTTTTCCAAGTAGAAAATATAAATGGGCCTAAAACCTAGGAAATCATCAGTACTGAACATCAGTGAAAAGCTCTATATAACAACAATACTTCCATCTTATAACCAGTAACATCCTAGGGCCAGATTCAAACATCTGTTTGACCAGGTACTGGGTCCAGGGACCCCTCAGCATACCAGGACATAACAGGAGTACCAAGTTCATAAAAAAAAGAGAGAATGGAAAAGAGAATAGTAGGTCTAATGCCTCGTACACACGACCAGTTTTTTCAGACGGGAAAAGTGTGAGGAGAGCTTTTGGCCGGGAATCCCGGCCGTGTGTATGCTCCTCGCAGTTTTTCAGACGGGAAAACTGCCCAAAAACCGCCGGACAAAAAAAAAATAACCAGCTCTCTTTTTCCGGCGGACTTTTTCCTGGCGGTTTTTGGCAGTTTTCCTATGGGAAAAACTGCGAGGGAGCATACACACGGCCGGGATTCCCGGCCAAAGCTTCACCGCAGTTTTCCTGTCTGGAAAACAGGCCATGCGTAGGGGGAAAGACTGCCCGAGCAGGTTCTCGGCTTTCCCCTCAGAAATCCCACACGTGTGTACGGAGCATCAGAAAGAGAATAAAGTAATTCCACCAGGGAGTCAGACTCTATTGAGCTTGGGGGTCAACTCTGCATGTTTGGTACCTGCTAAGCCAGGGGGACAACATTTTTTCAAAACGCGATTGCTTGTCCCGTAAGACACTCACAATCTTTTCGTTCAGCATGATCCAGGTAAGTTTGCACTTCATGGGTTTATTGGATGGCTTAAGACTTTGTACAGAGAGGCAGAGAGCTTCATGCTTGTTAACGGTTGGGTTGGACAGCCCTTCAGGGTTTGGTTTGAGGGTGTGTCGGGGTGTCCGCTGAGCCCTTTGCTATATGTGTTCGCAATTGACCCCTTCGTCAGAAGGCTAGCGAGCAGACCATTGTGGGGGGGAGGGGGGTGGTGGGCATTACTGGTGAGCCCCCCTTGAGGGTTGTAGCCTATGCTGACGACGTTTCTGTCTTTATCTCTGGGACTTGGAAGGCACAGGAGGTGGTCTCCGTGATAGAGCAGTATTCTGAGGCATCAGACTCCAAGGTCAACCGTGACAAAAGTGAATTTTTTTTTGATGAACGAGGAAGGTAAGAGCTTTGCACTTCTGGAAACCTTCCCGAGGCCTCAGCAGAAATTCAAAGTATTAGGCATCGAGTTTGGCCCCAATGATTACAGTAAGTCAAATTGATGGCTGAATGATGCTGATGTCAAGGTGAACATGCTGGAAGGGGTAGCAGCTCTCCTTGAGGGAAAGGGTGGACTTGATTAAGACCAACCTGATTCTTACCTTTCTGTATGTCAGCTTTGTTTGAATCTTATAAGGCCTCGTACAGACGACCGAACATGTCTGCTGAAACTGGTCCGCTAACCAGTTTCAGCAGACATGTTTGGTCGTCTGTACAGCCGACCGGACAAATGTCCGGCGGATCGGACAGGTTTCCAGCGGACAAATGTTTCTTAGCATGCTAAGAAACATGTCCGCTGGAACCATGTCCGTCGGACATGTTCGTCATCTGTACAGACTCACCGGACATGTCCGATCGGCCCCCATCCCTTGCATGCGTCGAAGTGATTCGACGCATGCGTGGAAGCATTGACCTTCCAGGGTCGCGCACGTCGCCGCGTCATCGTCGCGGCCACGTCACTGCGCTGTCTGTCCGCGCGGATTTCTGTCTGATGGTGTGTACAGCCATCAGACAGAAATCTCCGGGCGGACATGTCCGATGAAAACGGTCCGGCGGAACGATTTCAGCGGACAGTTCGCTCGTCTGTATGGGGCCTCAGAGTTATAACAGGATTTATAGTTGTTTCTTCCAATTATTATGGGGGGAAAAGGCTGAATCTCGTGAAGCGGAATGTGACTTAGCTATCTAGGTGGAAGGGTGGCATAGGGATGGTCAACCCATTTGTGTTCTTCTCTCTGATGTTTTTGAAACATAATTTTGGTAACATGCTACCAGAAAGGCCGCCTGGATGGGTAGGTATTTTCCAGATCTGGTTTAGACCTTTTCTGGGCTGTTGGAAGAGTGGTGGGCCAGTGAAAAGCCTAAGGGTCAAGCATGGTAAGCTCCTGCCTTATGTTACCCCGGGTCTGAAAATTCTTTGTGGCATGTAACAGCGGAGGATATCAGGTTCCTTCCTAGGAGACTCCTGAGTGAGAAGATCATGGGTACTGTCTTTCATGCACCACTGGCCTTAAGGGACAGGTCATAATATGAGGGAGGGTTTACCTTTGATAAATTCTGAGCAGATTTATGGACAATTTAGGGACCAGGCCTGGCTCTCTTTCCATGGTAGGCTCTATGTGAGGGGAAACGTGAAGTGCCGTTCTTTGGACAAACATGGTTGTCCAAGAACAGAGTGTCAGGGTGAGGAGGAAACCATGGACCACTTCTTGCTTCAGTGCTCTTTCAATGTAGAAGTCTATAATAAGGTGGGGAGGACTCTTGCCTTCTTTTCTTGTCTAGCATGTCTTATGCTCAGTGGGTGTATGAAGCATTGCAGAATCGCAAGGGATTTGATTTTATACACTCTTTTTCTATTCAGTTTAGTAGTCCGATATTACACCTGGAATGCATGGTGTCAGGTATCCCTTCGGCAGAAAGTCCTTAGTGTTCCGGTGGTGGTGTGTGAGATTCTTGATGAGGTAGGGAAAATTTAGGGTCTGAAGAAAGACAGATGGCCGCAAAGGGTCTGGATAAAGGCGTGGAGGCATATCAGGCCTATAGCTGCTCTTTGTTGATCTCTGGGTGTTGGGGTCTTTCCCTGTTTTCTCTCTGGACACTCCCTGAGATTTTGAAGAATAAGCATCATTTTGAAGTAAGGCTATGCACACATTATAATCTATGGGGGTTATTTATGAAAGGCAAATCCACTTTGCACTACAAGTGCAAACTACAAGTGCAAAGTGCACTTGAAATTGCACTGAAAGTGCACTTGGAAGTGCAGTTGCTGTAGATCCCAGGGGGTCATGCAAGGAAAAAAAAAAAAAACAGCATTTTAGCATGCACGTGATTGGATAATAAAATCAGCAGAGCTTCCCCTCATTTCAGATCTACCCTTCAGAATTACAGCGATTGCACTTCCAAGTGCACTTGTAGTGCAAAGTGGATTTGCCTTTCGGAAAATAACCCCCGTAGTGTATATATACATACAAACACACACACACACATACACCCTTTATACATACATGTCTGTAGGTTTCTGGCATCATTTTGGAGTTTTCCTAGATAAATAGAAAGAAGGTATAAATGAGTTAAACACACACACACACACACAAATAATCACAAACAAAGAATGTTCTAGCAAGACTTCATGTGTAAAGATAGCTCAATTTACTTTTTTGTTTTTAAATATGTGTAAAATACCTTTTTGGCAAAGATTTATTTTTAAGAAATGTTTAACATAAATAAGGTTAGGATTGCCATTAATATCCAAGTTATGATTTTTTTTGGGGGGGGGGGGGGGGAGCTGTCCAAAATTGGTATGATCTCTGCAAGTCTTTATTATCAATTGACATCTATAATTGAAAGTTCCAAACTAGCTGCATGTCCCAGTGGAATTGGTGAGAGTGCAAGTTATGAGACAGGAGCTCTCGTTCTGGTAAAACTACCGTTCTTAATGGTGTAAGCACATTCATCACGCTGTAACAGACAGAAAAGCGTGAATCGTCTTTTACTAACAAAGAATCAGCTAAAAGCAGGCCAATGGCGAATAGAACTTCCCCTTCAGAGTGCCGTCGTATGTGTTGTACGTCACCGCGCTTTGTTCATAATTTTTCAAAAACGATGGTGTGTGGGCAACATCGTTTTTAATGATGAAGTTGGAAAAAATTAGTTTTTTGGACATGCTGAAAAACTTCGTTTTTTTTCATGCCGAAATACGACTGTGTGTACGCGGCATAACAGGTTTTCTTCTAAGATTGCCCTGTATTTGGGTCCATCCATCTTCCCATCAACTCTGACCAGCTTCCCTGTCCCTGCTTAAAAAAATGATGTGTGTTCAGGGTGATGTGAAGTGTTATGTCCTGTACACACGATAGTTTTTTCCGTCGGAATTCCACTTAAGCTGTCTTGCATATACATGGACACACCAAATTCCGACCGTCAAAAACGCGGTGACGTACAACACTACAACGAGCCTAGAAAAATTAAGTTCAATGCTTCCGAGCATGCGTCAAATTGCTTCCGAGCATGCATGTTTTTTTTTCCGTCAGAGTTCCATACAGACAAACGGAGATCTCTTTCTAAGTCCGTCGGAATTTCCGACGGAAAAAGTCCGATGGGGCATAAACACGGTCGGAATATCCGATGAAAAAATTCCTTCTGACTTTTTCAATTGGGAATTCCGACCGTGTGTACGCGGCATTAGTTTTGCTCTCATCTGACCAGAGCACCTTCTTACACATGTTTGCTGTGTCCCCCACATGGCTTCTCGCAAACTGAAAATGCCTCCTGGCACCATGCTGAAGAGAAGGACTCTACAGTGTTCTCTCTGCAATGGTCCAATTCACTGCTAAGTCAGACCTATAGCTCTGCTATCAGTAAAGTTTATTTTCTTACTGCAGATTGAAGATCCAGTAAAGAAAAAAATTCTTACTTCTTTATGAAACAGCTCAGTCGGCTCTTGAAATGAAGTAGTTCAAGTTTAGCTCTATGTTCCTCAAAATTTTTACTTTTTCGGAATGATTGGTATTTACGGAACAGTTTATACTGTTTTTCCTCTGTCGGTTTTATTTTTTTTGGGTGGTCAATAATGACGTGGTCACATGAGCCTACTCTCAGGCGTCCCAAACCATCGATGAAGAATTCTGCAATTTAAAAACACTATGATAAAAAAATCCTCTTTTTTAAGTACAAATAAGGCATCGATATGCCAATCTAAACAAGTACCAAATACATGTGATAAGTAAACTTAGAAAATAAGAAAAACCTTACCTTACTAAGTAAAATCCTTTTTTTCATTTGTGTCTCACACACTTTCCCTACCAGACACTGCAGCTCACAGTGAAAGGGTTTCAACAGAAGATGCAATGCTAGCAATCCAGAAAGTATTGGCAGGACTAGGTATGGCCAAAGGTTGATTGATATGCTTGTTGATAGGCAGTGACAACACTGATAGCTATGCCCCCTGCAACATTATCTCATCCCACTGTAGTGCAAGCAGACATAGCCTACACAAGAGTGGCAAATCTGTCCCGGATTAAGGGGCAGTGCAGTGATGTTGCCACATCATCATGGGAAGCTGCATTGGGTTGACTTCACTGGCCAGGAAGAATGGGCCAGATTCAGGTACAATTCCGGCGGCGTAACGTATTGCATTTACGTTACACCGCCGCAAGTTTTATGGGCAAGTGCTTGATTCACAAAGCACTTGCCTGTAAACTTGCGGCAGCGTAGCGTAAATCCCTCTGGCGCAAGCCCGCCTAATTCAAATGGGGCGTGGATCATTTAAATTAGGCGCGTTCCCGCGCCGAACGTACTGCGCATGCTCCCTTTTGAAATTTCCCGCCGTGCTTTGCGCGAAATGACGTCGCACCAACGTGATTTTTTGAACGTCGACGTGAGTTACGTCCTTTCCTATTCACGGACGATTTACGCAAAAAAAAAAAAATAATAAAATTCGACACAGGAACGACGGCCATACTTTAACATGGCAAGTCTAAAGATAGACCAAGAAATAGCAGCTTTAATTATACGCCGGGAAAAGCCAACTAGCGACGAATGTAAGAGAATGCGATGGCCGCGCGTACCTTCGTGAATCGCCGTAAACAGCTAATTAGCATACCCGACGTGGAAAACAACGCAAACTCCACCCAGCGGGCGCCGAAGTATTACACCTACGATCCGAAGGCGTACGAAGTCGTACGCCTGTCGGATCGAAGCCAAAAGCCGTTGTATCTTGGTTTGAGGATTCAAACTAAAGATACGACGCGGCAAATTTGATAATACGCCGGAGTATCAGTAGATACTCCGGTGTATTTCTTCTGTGAATCTGGCCCAATAGGTTTAATTTTAGCCAGAGCAGAACTCAAAGCTCTAGGCCTCCAGGGCTTAGGATCAAAGTGGCTGCATAGAGACAATGGCATGGACTTGAAGAAAAAATACCATAACTTACAGTATATTATAGATTTGATGTTACTTTAGAAATATTTTCACACCTCAGGTTTGATTAAAAAGCCCCATGATGATACTGGTATGCAGTAATGTCAAAAGGGGGCATTTTTGGTGGAATTGGATGGGGTACAAAGAAATGCCCTATTGGCTACTCCTATATTTTCATCCAAGACATGACTGCACTAAATCCATAAATAAGTGCATTGCGCTGTTCATTTTACCCATTCTTTTTTATTACTAGCCCAAACCAACCATAGTGTTTCTTTTTAACTCTATAGTAACCAAAATTAGTAACTATGACTATCACGTCTACTGAATGTTAGATGAGCCACCATGTCTTTACCACTGCATATCTTTTTTATAATTTCCTGTTACTAGGGTTTAAAGTGGAGTTCCACCCAAAAATGAAACTTCTACTTCTTGGAAGCCTCCCCTCCTCCGGTGTCACATTTGGCATCTTTCAGGGGGAGGGGGGAGCAGATACCTGTCTAATACAGGTATTTGCTCCAACTTCCTGGCATAAATCACCTATGTGATATATGCTACTTCTGGCACCTACTCTGTACCCCTGCTGTCTTCTGGGAGACACACAGCTCTCAAAACACAGCGGGGACCAGTGAAGACGTGCAGCGCGACTCGCGCATGTGCAGTAAGGAACCGGGAAGTGAAGCCACAACGCTTAATTTCCTGATTCCCTCACGAGAATGGCGGCGGGGGCAGTCAAGAGCCGAGCGTTTGCTCGGCTTCGGCTGCCGACATCGGGGCACCATGGACAGGTAAGTGTTCATTCATTAAAAGTCAGCAGCTGCTGTATTTGTAGCTGCTGGCTTTTAATATTTTTTTTTTTGTGGGACCCCTGCTTTAAGATTTGATTTTCCAGCAATGTTGGTTGCCTAACCACTTGCCGCCCGCCTTAAGCAAAAAGACAAAACAGATTATAGCGCACACATGCAAAAATGACATTTATCCTGCAAGGCTAGTTAAAAACACCTGAACATATTCAAAAATACGGGGGTTTGGTCACACTATATAGTCATATAGTGCTAAGCCCACTTACTGCGACAATTTACTGCGACACTTACTGCGACGTATTTTTGAATATGTTCAGGTGTTTTTAACTAGCCTTGCAGGATAAATGTCATTTTTGCATGTGTGCGCTATAATCTGTTTTGTACTGTATTTGGTCTTATAGCAGCACCAGCTTAGATGTATAGCATTTTTAGGGTGTGCCCACCAAGTATCTTTTTGTATTTTGTATAGACCCTGACCAGGTCTCTTGGCTGGAGCACCCCTCCCCCTCTTCATTACCTCACATTAGTGGCCACCAGTGTATAGGAAGAAACCCTTCAGTTCTCCCACATAGAGGAGTATATCTCCCATGGTTGAGACCCAGGTTCTTTCATTCTATTACTAGGGTAGGACCCACTAATTCGGGGTACTTTGTCGCAGTAAGTGGGCTTAGCACTATATGACTATATAGTGTGACCAAACCCCCGTATTTTTGAATATGTTCAGGTGTTTTTAACTAGCCTTGCAGGATAAATGTCATTTTTGCATGTGTGCGCTATAATCTGTTTTGTACTGTATTTGGTCTTATAGCAGCACCAGCTTAGATGTATAGCATTTTTAGGGTGTGCCCACCAAGTATCTTTTTGTATTTTGTATAGACCCTGACCAGGTCTCTTGGCTGGAGCACCCCTCCCCCTCTTCATTACCTCACATTAGTGGCCACCAGTGTATAGGAAGAAACCCTTCAGTTCTCCCACATAGAGGAGTATATCTCCCATGGTTGAGACCCAGGTTCTTTCATTCTATTACTAGGGTAGGACCCACTAATTCGGGGTACTTTGTCCCAGTAAGTGGGCTTAGCACTATATGACTATATAGTGTGACCAAACCCCCGTATTTTTGAATATGTTCAGGTGTTTTTAACTAGCCTTGCAGGATAAATGTCATTTTTGCATGTGTGCGCTATAATCTGTTTTGTACTGTATTTGGTCTTATAGCAGCACCAGCTTAGATGTATAGCATTTTTAGGGTGTGCCCACCAAGTATCTTTTTGTATTAAGCAAAAAGACGTCGGCAAAGTGGTTTCAATATCCTGAGTGGACGTCATATGACGTCCTCAGGATATTGAGCCGCTGTGCGCCCCCTGGGGGAGTGCATCGCGGCGATCAGTTTGACACCCCCCAACACCGATCTAGGTAAAGAGTCTCCGACAGAGACTCTTTACCACGTGATCATCCGTGTCCAATCACGGCTGATCACGATGTAAACAGGAAAAGCCGGTAATCGTCAGACGCGAGTAGAGGAGAGCCGATCGGCTGATCCTCTGACGGGGGGTTTGTGCTAATCGATTATCAGCACAGCCCCCCGAGGATGCCCACATTGGACCACCAGGGATGCCACTAGACCACCAGGGATGCTCACCACAGGTATGCCACCCTAGACCACCAGGGATGACAATCACAAATAATGGATGCCAATCAGTGCCCACAATGGATGCCAATCAGTGCCCACAATGGGCATCACTGATTGGCAGGCATTATTGTTTGGCATTGATTGGAATCCATTAGTACAACACATACATTAGTACGTTAGTGCCACCTATCAGTGCTCATCTATGCCGCCTATCAGTGCCCATCCGTGCCGCCTATCAGTGCCGCATATTAGTGCCCATTATCAGTGCCCATCAATGCCACCACATCAGTGCTACCTCATCGGTGCCCATCAGTGCCGCCTTATCAGTGCCCGTCAGTGCAGTACCATCAGTGCCCATCCGTGAAGGAGAAAACGTACTTATTTACAATGTTTTATAACTGAAGCAAAAAAAAAACATTTTGTTTCTAAATTTTCAGTCATTTTTTTTTTTTTTTGCAGAAAATAAAAATCCCAGAGGTGATCAAATACCACCAAAAGAAAGCTCTATTTGTGAGAACAAAATTATACAAATTTAGTTTGGGTACAGTGTAGCATGACTGCGCAATTATCATTCAAAGTGCAACAGCACTGAAAGCTAAAAATTGGTCTGGGCGGGAAGGTGTATAAGTGCCCTGTATGGAAGTAGTTAAAATGGATTGCCACAGGCAACATAATGGGCCAGATCCTCAGCCAGCGGTGCAAATTTAGTTTGTCCTAACTTATGTCATTTAAGTTACGTTGCCCTAAGTTGGTGTCGTAAGTGCCGTATCCACAGCGCATTTGCGTCTAAATTTGCGCCAGCGTAACTTAAATTCAGAGGCGTAAGGCGGGGTTTTTGCAAGTGGGAAGGAAGTGGGCGTGCTTCATTGTAATGAGCCGTGACCCCATGCAAATGAGGCGCCGGCCGTACTGCGCATGCGCGCACGAATCGGGACCTCACTGGGCATGTGCAGAACTGGTCTCGGCGCAATCAGTGAGATAGGTAAAAGGCCAAGTGTACTTAGTTTGAGGATCGCCCTGTGTGTAAAAAGCACCACACACACACACTTCCCTTGCAAAAGTATATCCCATTGTTCCCCTTCCATGAGCAATTTGCTTCTGCTCTGTTTGTTTGTGTGTTGGTAAGTTGTGTTTGTGAGAAAAGTGTTTGAGGAGTTGGAGAGTCTAGTTGTTGTTTGTTTTTGAGAAGTGTCTTTATTTAATTTGTTTGTTATTGTTTTTGCTGATTGTTTTTTGGTGTTTGTTTTTTGTTTGTTTGTTGGTGCGTGTTTGTTTTTGAGAAGTGTCTTTATTTAATTTGTTTGTTAGTGTTTTTGCTGATTGTTTTTTGTTTGTTTGTTGGTGCGTGTTTGTTTTTGAATTACTATTAGCTGTGTCCTTGTGTGTTTAGATTTTGTTTAGTTTTTTGTGGTATATATTTTTGTCAGGTTTTTGGGTGTGTATTGTAGATTGTTTGTCGGGTGTGTTTGTTGTTGCTGGGTGGTGTATGTGATGCCCCCCAAACGCAGGAAGCTTAATTTCACCCTGGGAGAGAAGCAAATTCTTGCTCGGGGCATTGTGAAATATGGGCGATTTCTGCATGGCCCTGAGAGCCAGAACACCACCCCGGCCAGGAGGAGGCAGCTTATAAAAAAAATCACCGACCAGATCAATGCGGCGGGGGGGGGGGGAGACTAGGACCCCCGCTGGCATACAGAAAAAAATAAATGATCTGAGAAGCGTCGTCCGGAATAAGATGGCAAGGATCGACGCCCATACCAGGGGCACTGGAGGAGGGGGACCCTGCCCAGTCAGACTGACGGAGGAGGAATGGGCAGTGGCCCAGTGTTTCCACCCACAGCAGGTGGTGGGCCTGCCTGGCTATACGTCAGATGTTCCTAGGAGGACAGGTAGTTTTTTTTGTTTATTCTCTGTTGAATAGCATGTGTGGGTGGGGGAAGGGAAGATGTGCCAAGTGTGTGGTTCCTCAAACATGTGATTGTTTTGTGTCCTCCACAGATGGCCAGGAGGTTGCACGCCAGGAGGTTACACGCCAGGAGGTTACACGCCAGGAGGTTACACGCCAGGAGGTTACACGCCAGGAGGTTGCAGGCCCATCGGGCCAGGCTGCAGCACCACCCCCAAGACAGGCTGATGATGAGTCCCAAGAAGGGCAGGATGCCCCAGGGGAGGGGATTGGCCAAACCTCCACTCATGAGGAGGTTGAGGGGGAGGAGGATGAGTGGGAGGAGGATGATGAGGGGGAGGAGGAGGAAAATATGCAGATTGGCCGGGAAGTCCTCCTGGCCACTGATATGATGACCTTTGAGTCTTCCCCTGAGGCTGGCACCAGTCAGGCCACCATCAGGGGTAGCCCCTCCCACTTCTCCCCCAACAGGCCTCCAGTCACCAGGGTCACTCTCTCCCCTCCTCCAGGCCCGCAAGACTCAGCGGCAGCCAGGGGGCCAACCCAGGAGACCGTGGCTGTGGGCGAGCGTCTGTCGGCCAGTGTGGTGAAGGACAATGCCCGGCAGACCCGCACTCTTGGAAAAATACTGGAAAAAATTACGCAGATGGAGCACAGCCAGGGTGAAATGATGGAGGCACTCGGTGATGTGGCCACCAACTCAACGGCGGTCATTACATGTTTGAACGACATACAGACCGCCACAACACGCGTGGCCCATGAGCTGAGTGCCCTGACCCAGGCTGTGCAGGACAATACAAGGTCTGGCCAGGCCAATGCGGCTGCCCTCACTGCCTGTCTCACTCGCATTGCAGGGGCCATGGAGGGGCGGCTCCTCCTTCCCCAGCTCACCCCCCCCAGGAGGCTCCTCCTTCCCCAGCTCACCCCCCCCAGGAGGCTCCTCCTTCCCCAGCTCACCCCCCCCCAATGGACATCCTCCGCGACGGCGTGGCCGTGGCCGTGCCCCTGCCCGTGCCCCTACCCAGCCAAGGCGTAGCAATCGCCGCCGCTAATTAATTTGCTGGGATACTTTTTGTTTTTTGTTTTTTTGGTTTATGCTTTTTTTTTTATTATTATTTAATTTGGTCTTCTGTACTTATGATTTGATTTATGTGTGTGAATGATGTGTGAATGTGGGGGGGTGGCATTCCTGAGAAATTAAGGGTGTCACCCTCAGTTTTGGTGGAGAAGGGATCCCCAGGACCAGGGAGAAGTGCAATCCCAGGTTCCTGAATGGTGTATGAATGCACAGTGACATAATTGGAGCCGTGGCGTGGCGTTACTGCTCCCAAGTCCCAAAGGGGGGGGGGGACTTGGATCTAATCCAATTCGATGTGCATGTGATGTGTCTGTGCTAGGAACCACAGTGGTGTGCATTCATGCATTATCATTGTGACTTTATTGATGTGCATTTACAGGGAAAATATACATTCTTATTGTGACATTAATCATGTACGTTTACTGGGAAAAAATGCCTTCTGCAAGGCGTCTCCTGGCTGCTGTGCCCTCAGCAGACCGGGTAGAGTTGGTTGGGGGGGTATTGCCTGGGTCAGGGGTCAGGTCATCACATAAGTCAATATGCAGTCCCCTTCTGAGGGCAAAGTTGTGGAGTATACAACATGCCCCAATTATTTGGCACACAAAGTCAGGGGAATACAGCAGTGTACCCCCAGACTTATCCAGGCATCTGAAGTGGGACTTCATAAGCCCAAAGGTCCGTTCAACCACTCCCCGGGTACGTATGTGCGCCTGGTTGTAGCGTTGCTCTCCTGGGGTTTGGGGGTTCCTGAATGGGGTCATTAGATGAGGTCCCAAGGCATATCCTGAGTCACCTGTAAGGGAAAAGACAGGAGGATATTAGTCATGCATGTGCCCCTTGTGATGTCAGCATCATGGGGGGGACATACCTGACACACATGTCACTCACCAATCAGCCAGCTGTCTCCATACATGTTCTGGTCCAAATCTCTGGAGATCTGGGTCTGCCGGTAAATATAACTATCATGGCAGGATCCCGGAAATTTAGCACAGACGTGCCAGATGAGGCCATGGGCATCTACGATCACTTGCACATTGATGGAATGCCAGCCTTTACGATTCCGGAACATGTGCTCAGTATCATGGGGTGGTTGTAGTGCCACATGGGTACAATCAATGGCCCCGATGGTGCGTGGAAATCTGGCAATGTGATAAAAGTCTGTCATGGTCTTTAAACGCTGATCCTCCTGGGTGGGTTTTTGAAACTGATTTCCCATGCGCCGCAGGATTGCAGGGACCACTTGGTGCACACACCTGCTGATGGAGGATTGTGCCATCCCAGCCACGCCTCCACTTGTGCGTTGGAATGAGCCAGTGGCAAGAAAATGCAAAGTTGCCAGTACTTTGGTGAGTGGCTGCAGTGCATGGGAGCGTTGTGTTGGGCTGGTAAGATCATCCTGAAGTATTGTTGTTAATTCCAGGATGGCCTCACGGGTAAATCTGTAGTTGCGGAATACTTCAGAAGCAGGCATGCCAAACAAATCTTGGCGTGGGCGGTATACCCTCTCCTGTGCCCTCCTCCTCCTCCTCTGTGCCCTCCTCCTTCTTTGTGCCTCTATAGACACTAATGCAGCTAGGATCATTGATGGTCCTGGCATTTTGGCAGAGAGATTTTAGTCCTGAAAGTGTGTGTGTGCTGAGCTCTTCCTGAATGGTGTTGCTTCAGCAGACATTCAGACGGCATGTGTAAAATTAGGGCTGCTTTTATAAAGTGTAAATTCCCACCGGGAAACTAACAGGTGCGCACAGGGCGTAATCTACGGCGCACACACTTAATTCTGTGGATCGCCCTATCTCCCTCATTTGCATCTTTGCCTATCAAATAAAGCGGCGTGCCTAGCGTAATTTGCGCCCGAGAATGCGCCGGTGTAATTATTTTAGGTAGGACGGAAAAGCCGGAATTTCAGGCGCTTCTCGTTTTGAGGATCGGGCGCAAAGATACACGCCGTGTAAAATTAGAAAAATCGAGTTAAGTCAGCGTATCTCTTTTGTGGATCTGGCCCACTGTGTCTGCAGACCTCCAATGGAACATATTTTAAATCAAGACGTTCATCACCTATACATATCATAAAGAGGATGGAAAACACTATAAATACCTGTATGTGCTACTCGGTTTAGCTTTGGGTCAAATCCAACGCCGAGAACTCTCTCTGTATGGGCCAAGAAGAAGTTCACTACTCCCGAACATAGCACACAATTAGGAAAGCCTTCAATTTGATGGTATGCACCCTTTTCCCAATGTAGACAATCGCCTTTATCATCGCCTTCTTCCAAGAGGAGTGTTATACTGAAATGGTTACCCGCCACATTACCACCTACCTGCAACAAACACAAATGTGCTACATTGAAGACTGGCACTCAGTTGTAGTCCTGAACTTAAGTGTACAAAAGGGATTTTCTAATCAGAGTTACAAACATGTTGACTAACCCAGATGAGGAGGGGGCTGCTGGATACAGTACAGGGATCCTATACTAAAGATACCTTGGTAAGAACTTCTTACTCTAGTAAAAATATACTGCATTCAATCAACCATGAAGCAGACTCTTGAAAAATAACTAATGTTGCAACTTGCAGAAAATATTTTGGGTTGATTTATTAAAATTGAGTGCAAAACCTGATGCAGAACCACCTTCCAGTTTTTTTATTTTTTTGTAAAGCTTAATTGAACAAGCAGCTGAATGGCTACTGTGCACAGCTGCACCAGATTTGGCTCCATTCATACCCGAGCGCATCAATTTACTGGCATTTTTTGGGCGTCTTTTTAAGCTTTTTTTTGCAGCTTTTTACAAGCTTTTTTTAACCACTTGCCGACCGGCTCACACCGATATACATTAGCAGAATGGCACCACTGCACAAAACGACGTACACGAATATCACTCACGCCCGCGAGCAGGACCGTTTGAAGGAATTTGTGGTCTGAAAAAAGAGGGGGTGTTTGCAGCCAAGGTGTAGACAGACATTGACCTACACCCACATCTTGCAGCCAACAGATCCGTCCAGCAAGCAGTAGGTCACAGCAGCATCTTGCCATCTTCCCTGCGGCCATCAGATCCCATCTACGGTCCAGCAAGCAGCACGCCTTGTCAGCAGATCAGTTCCAAAATCCAAATCAAATCACCAATGCAAGTGATGCCATTGTCTGCTGTCCCCAGAGACAGATCAAATCCAGAGATCGCCATACAGTGGGATTTCTGGATTGGATCTGTCCCTGAGGACAGCAGATAATGCAAAGTATGGGCCATACTTTGTATTGTCAGCTGTCTCCCCATCTCACTCTGATGTCTCCCTGTTTTTTTTGTGGGTGTTGTTACATTTTAGAGTTGGGGGGTGCCAGGAAAAGGATCCGCCCCGGGTGCCAAATGCTCTAGGTACGGCCCTGGCTTGGCTACCACACACATTTATTTTTATACAAGTCTATATATATCTATATAGATATATATCTATATCTATATATATATATATATATATATATATATATATATATATATATATATATATATATATATATATATATATATCCCTATCTATATACAGATATATTTAGATATATATATCTATATATAATAAAAAAGCCAAAAATATTTGTCGTTTTATTGTTTTTTTCTCTCTCTCTCTATTCTCTCTCTATTCTTCTCTGTTTTACTGTATTTTTTAACTGCAATGTTTTATTGTTACTATGTTTTATCATGTTTTCTTTTCAGGTATGTAATTATTTTATAGTTTACTGTTTACTGTGGTTTATTGCTAATCATTATTTTCTTTTCAGGTACACCTTTCAGCTGCAGCACTGATTTATTCATCTTGACAGCAAAAGCGTTTGCTCTCACGATACGTAAATCGGCAACTCCAGCGCTGTAGGAGGTGATTTCACCACCACAGTTAAAAAAAAAATCATATATGCAGAAGCATGGGGGCAGGGGTGGAGGGGTGATTTACCCCTAACATAAGGGACGGATTGCCCTAATGCTCCGGCATACATATTTTACTCTTTAATTTTAGCACATCTTATTGTTGTTTTATTGAGTTAATTTTTTTATACCATTGTATGCTTTTCAGGTATGCCATTTAGCTTTAGCACTGATTTATTTATCTTAACAGCAACAGTGTTTGCTCTCACGATAAGTAAATCAACAACTCCAGCGCTGTGGGAGGTGATTTCACCACCACAGTTAAAAAAGCAAAAGGTGCATGTATGCCCATCATTAGAAGTGGATGGATGCAGAGTAATATTCTAATGGTGGGCATACCCACCGATCAATCTCTTTTTTCGCTCAGCCCACAGGCTGCATTAAAAAAGCACATTACAATATATGCCCAACAAGGACCAGCAACGTATTGGTATGTTGCTAGACTTTGAGTGGTTATACCAGACTGATGCCTGCAGGTTTAGATATCATCTTGGTATCGTTCTTATCAGTCAGCGGGTTGCTTTCATGTAAAAGCAAACCTAGAAGCTAAAAAAGCCGCTAGACTGCTTTTACAACATCCCACCCCCCTCCTGCCACCTTCCATGGTTTTCTCGAGCTGATCAAAGACCAGAATGGCTCAAATCATCTCTATGGCCTAAGAAACTGAAACCATTTTTTTTAAAAAGAGTACCTGTCACTACCTATTGCTATCATGGATATTTTCATTCCCTATGATAACAATAAAAATGATAAAGAAAAAAAATGAAAGGAACAATATAAAACAGGAAAAAAGAAAAAAATAATAAAAGAAAAAAAGCACCCCTGTCCCCCCGTGCAAAGGCAAACGCAAGCGTCGGTCTTGTGTCATATATAAACAGCAATTGCACCATGCATTTTAGCAGACCTCTTCTGTAAATCTAAAGTGGTAACCAAGGCTTTTTAAAAAGGTATGTAGTTTGTCACCACTGCACAGTTGTGCGCAATTTTAAAGCATGTTGTGTTTGTTATCTATGTACTCGACATAAGATCTTTTATATTTTACCAAACATTTGGACAATATAATGTGTTTTAGTGCATTCAAATCAAATGCATTTAAAAAAATTGCCGCGCAAATACTGTGTTAAAAAAAAATACAACACCAACATTTAATCTGTAGGGGCTTTGCTTTAAAAAAAATATCATTTTTGGGGGTTCAAAGTAATTTTCTAGCAAAAAATGTTTTTTTCTCAGAAAGGGCTTTTTCTTCAAGTGGTTAGAAGAGTGGATGATGTGTGGCATAAGCTTCTAATGTTGTCCATAAAATACCAGGACAGTTCAAAACCCCCCCAAATGGCCCCATCTTGGAAAGTAGATGCTCGCTCGTCCCCCCCCCTTTACTGAACTTGCATGCTCAGGTAAGGGTCCCAAAATACATTTTGGGAGGGACGACACATTGTTTTTTTAGTTTTTTGGTGTTGGGTTCGCCTTAAAATCCATACAAGGTTGGCAAGCCTGCTCCTTGTTAACGGATGACACATCAGCTGTCAGCGGGGTTCCATGGAGGCATCTCCCCTAATCCATACCAGTCTTTATGTCTGATATGGATTTTGAGGGGAACCCAACGCCCACATTTTTTTTTTAAATGGCGTGGGCGTGGGTCAGCAACTCAGTTTATTTTTTGTTGTCTGTGTTCTGTTGGAGAGATTTACCTTCACTTCCCCAGTTGACTTGACTTAACGGGGGTTCTAATCCATCTCCAATCTACTCAAAACCTAAAAGCGTTTGGCTATATATACACTTTAAATCTGTATTCCAAGTACTCTAAAGCAACAATATACAGTATCTATGTGAATGAGGTATCCAGTAAGAGAAAAGTAGTAGCAGATCTCACCACATCCAAGTCGGTTCCTTCCAATACATCCACTAGTTTTTCTATTTTAGTTTCCTCTGTAAACAGAAAGTCATCATCCACCCAAAGGAAATATTTGGTGGTTACTTGGGATACAGCAAGATTCCTGCCCGCAAACCATCCCTGGAAAAACAAGGCATGTTTATTGCATACCTCCCAACTTTTGAACTTGAGAATGAGGGACATTTCAGCGAGATAGTGACCAGCGGCGCGCTATATGTGCCGTGGTAAAAAGCGGGTGTGGCCTAACATGATAGTGGGAGTGGCTTAAGAGCCATGGTTAAACAAAACCTGGGCTTCCTCGTTTCTATAAAATATGCTTTGATTGCTGGCTGTGCCACAATCTGGAGTCTCAGTGATACATATAAACCTCAACACCATCATTTAGAAATTTATTTCCAATACATTTGGTATTGTACACACTGAAAAATAGACAGTGAGCTAAAATAGTGGATTATGAGGAACCCAGGATGGAGCGAAAAAATAAGTACTGCACTACGTGGAGCACATAGTAGCAAATGATGGCCTAACAGTGGGAGGGGCTTAAAGAGGGATGGTTAAACAGAAGCTGAGCCTAGCCCAGCAAGTGACCTTAAAGTGGATGTAAACTTTATTTATTTTTTTATTTATTTTTTTGATGTCACAATGTACAGTATACAAGTTCCTATCATCTGTGCCCAGTCTTGCCACAGAGTTAATCCAGCTCTGAGCAATCGTCTTTTATTGTTCAGTGAAATAAAACAGACTTACAGAGAAAAACCTTGGTCTGTTCCGCCCCCCTGGATGTGAATGACAGGTTATTTACATATCCCATGAACTAGCTTCAGACAGGCATTATTTTTTAATTCCCACCCCCACTCCTTTTCTGAAGTCATGTGGTTACTTTTCTGGATTTTGACTGGATGTTGGTGATCATAGCAGAATTCAGTGTAAGAAATACATAGGAAAAAATGCATGTTGACAAGGGGAGTGTAGAGGTGGGCATCAAAACTCCACCCACCGAGCTCCAGACAACAGATCCACCCACAGAATCTGCAGTTTTTCAGGTCTCATAACAGACAGAGGAGAGACATGTGACAGGTAAGGATTCATGCAGGAGTCATGTATATCCTTATAGATCAGCACTATGGCAGTAGTTTAGAAAGGATGAGAGTGGGTTTACATCCACTTTAAAGCATGAAATAGCTCCTCAGTCCCCGGAAAACTTTCAACAATCTCCTTCCAATCGATTGTTCACATGTGTGGTGAATTTGATCGCATGAACCAGGAATCAACCAGCTCCGATCCTATGCATCTGTCCTCCGCTCCAAACATCCACATCTAATAAAAAAAAATTGTTTCTATCTTCTGTTTTTCTTGTTTTCTTATACCATTCACCAAACATTTTAGGCACGTCTCGTATAACAAACACTCTTTCTTCGCTATTTTGTCACATCCCTCAGTCACAGAAATGGAATAGACCTTACCTTAGCAAATGGCATAAAGTACTGCTCTACATTTGGATCTTCAATTTTCTCAAGCTCGTCATTGTCATCAGCCACGATGACCTTTATGTCGGGGTAATACAGACGTATACTTTTTATGAGCTTTCGTAACATATCATAGCGCAGAAAGGTCTTCGTGGCGATTGTCACCAAGGAGCTAATATTTCCATCTACAAATAAAATATACATGTATATTAACTGCCTGCAAAGTCCCATCAATACATTCTGCATATCATCATTTTTGGTTTGCTTTGGTTTGTCCTGTCTGTGGTCAAGAAGGAGCAAGCCAGTTCAGACTTCTCTTTGATAGATCACAGACAACTCTTATGGGAATATATGATCAAAAGCTCTTCAACATCCTATTTCTGGGGGAACATAGCCTACCATACGTACATTGAAATGAGCATTAACTCAAGTGTCACTCAACCTACACACAAAGCAATCAGTTTTTATAATTCTTTTTTATTTATTTTTTTGTTATTACTTATGCCAGTGTTTCTCAACTCCAGTCCTCGGGGCGCACCAACAGGTCTTGTTTTCAGGCTTTCCATTATTGTGCACAGGTGATTTGATCAGTTTCACTGCCTTAGTAATTGCCACAGCAGTTTGATCTGAGGGAAATCCTGAAAACATGACCTGTTGGTGCGCCCCGAGGACTGGAGTTGAGAAACACTGACTTATGCCATACAAAAAAAAAAAAAAAACATTTTTAAACAGGAGAGATTACTCATAGAAAAAGGATACAATACTTTCAGTTGGTTTCTAAATATATAAAAAGGGGTAGTAAGTATATCACACACTGTAATGCCCCGTACACACCATCACTTTATGTGATGAAAAAAAACAACGTTTTTAAAAACGTCACTTTAATTGACCGTGTGTGGGGGAAAACGTTGTTTTATGTCTTGTAAAAAATGACCAAAAAAAATTGAAGCATGCTTCAATTTTATGTGTCGTTTTTCAAAACGTCGTTTTTTACTTCACAGAAATTGACCGTGTGTAGCAAAAAACGACGTTTTTACACCCGGGCATGCCCCGAAGCTAGTTATGAAGCGAGCTTCAATGGAAAAAGTGGTGAGAACGTAACCTCGCTTTGCTAGAACATTGTGAGAAAAACGATGGTGTGTAGGCAACTTCGTCTTTGAAAATTGAAGTTTCAAAAATGTTGTTTTTTACTTCACAGAAAATTTCGTTTTTTTTCATCACATAAAGTGATGGTGTGTATGCGGCATAAGATTTGGCTAATCCACAAAAAAACATTGAACAAGACATACAAGAAACAAACACACATCTCTAATTTAATTTTGAATTCCATTTATATTGCTCCTTCTCTCTAAATTCGAGATATATCAGTCTCCTCATCCCCTTCCGTCTCCTCCCTCCTCCTCCCTCCCCTCCTCCCCACAGGAACCATCATACATTGAATTGCTGGTATTAAGCCAGTGGGACCAGATTTTGTGAGATTTTTGGGAAGCTCCTCTATGTTTATATGCCAATATTTCTCTTTTTAATATGTACTTTATTTTATTACCCCATTGTTTGTGAGTTGGCGGAGTAGTATCAGTCCACTTTTGCAGAATAAGTTTGAGAACTAAATAGAGAGATCTGGTCCACATTGTATACATCTCGCCTGGTAGAACTCCATATGGAATTATACCCAGAATAGCTCATTTAGGGGATATTTGGGATTTCTGTCAAGGATATTGTATTCAAGGTCAAAAACACTTTCTTCCAGTATCTATGTAACTTGGGACATTGCCATAGCATATGAATAAGGGAGCCATTAAATACTGAGCATCGCGGGCATAAAGGCGAAATATATTTACCCCAGGCAAATAGTTTTTGAGGAGTGTAATGGGTTCTATGCAAGATAAAGAGCTGGGTCAATTGCTGAGATGGTGAAACAGATACCTCAGGTAGTATCTCCATAGCCCGTATACACTCTTCTTCAATAAGATCCATCAAATATTTTTGCCAATGTGCAAAACTATTTACCTGGGCATCTAATTTCCCTGCGTTTAATAAAATAAGATAAAGATCCCCTATTAATCGTTGTTTGGTAGTCCGTGCTGTGGTTGATTTCAACAGTATCTCTGATGGATTGTATAATAATTGGAATTCACGAACGTACTTGCCCCCGGCGCATCAATATACGCGCTTTGCGTAAGTCGTACATCCGGCATAAAGTTAAGCCTCATAAAGCGGGTGTCAGCAGCATCAATGCAAATGGCTGAACCAGGGAACACAGCCATAATTTTTTACGTCGTTTACGTAGTACGTGAATAGGGCTAGTCGTAGGTTACGTTCAAGTCGTAGGCAGTGAATCGACGTAACTTAGGCATTTGTTTTGACGTGATTCTGAGCATGCGCACTGGGACGGCGCATGCGCCATTCGTTATTCGTATCTAGATGGCGCTCGGCCCATCATTTACATGGGGTCACGCCTCATTAGCATGACTCACGCCCACTGTCACTTACGACGAGTTACGCCGAGGGAACCCAGTGTAGATTAGGGAGCAAGTGCTTTGTGAATACTGTGCTCGCCGCTCTGCGCTACGTCGGCGTAGCGTATATTTGATACGATACGCCGGCATAACTATGCGCCAAGGTATGTGAATCCGGTCCTAAGTCCGGTGATATAAAAAAAAGGTATTGTCCTGAGTCATTACTTTCAGCTTTGCTGGAAATAGCATGGCGTAGGAAAAATCCATTTGTCTCAAGCGTCGCTTTACATCCATAAATCCCGCCCTTTGGCGCTGTACATTTACTCAAAAGTCAGGAAATGTTTATATTTTTGAGCCATTCATCCTTATATCTGCAAGTTGTCTAGCTCTTTGCAATACCATGTCTCTGTCTTTAGCATTCAGCATCTTCAAAATAAATGTTCTAGGTCTTAGTTGCTCTCCCGAGGACAGAGAGCGCGCCGTGATTCTATGTGCCCCGTTCCACCGAAAAATTAGAAGAAAAATGTTCTGCTCCCATAGTATCTTTAAGCCATTTCTCTATAAAATCGACTGGCTTATTGCCTTCCGCCCGTTCGGGTAGACCTACCACTCTGATATTATTTAGTCAAAGACGATTTTCCATGTCCTCCAGACGAGATTCATATAGACATAGTTGTTGTATACTTTTTTTTCCGATTTCATAATTATTTGTAGGGAATCTTCCAATGTACTTATTCTTTCTTCCGCACTTGTTATTCTTTCTTTAATAGTATGCATGTCTTGTCTGAGCAGATTTATATCTTCCCTCATTCCTTCTAGTTTGTGTGCTAGGACGTTCAAAGAACTATTACAGGTATTAATAGCCTTCATAATATCCGTTAATGTGATTACACGCTCTGCATTTGGGCTATCTGAGCTGTTTGAGGTGTTTAGTGCATTAACCGATTTAACCGATGTAGCATGCTGATCATTCTTTATAGGGGCATGTCTTGCTATGTCATTCGACTCTGTTTCCACTATGCTTCCTTCAGTGGCCTGCCCTTCCTTAGCTGAGTCCAATGGGCCTTGTGTTAAGCTGGAAATAGAAGCTTGTATTTCATCTTTGGCCGTAGTAAGGGTCGTGATAGGAGTGTGAGCGAATTTTTCAAGCTGAGATTTAATCTCTTGCTGTTTATTTTGAGGCTTACTTTGATGTTTTTTATCTGTGCTGCTCTGTGAAGAGCATTCATTAATAGCTTGTACTTCACTCCCCATATCCTTCTTGGTTCTTCGTGTAATTTTTCAAGTTAGCAAGTTCATAATAGGCTCTCAAAAATTTCACGCTGGGTCAATATCTCGCAATTCACACCAACAAGCAGTCACGTGTCTATATATCATATACCATGTAACTTGCAAAAAGTAAAAAACTGGTAAAGGACAACATACTTTTTTTTCTAATAGGTGTCCCTTGTTCCCATTTCAAAAAGTTGGGAGGTATGTCATCACTACTGCTGCCCATTTAGCAAAATTGTGTTAGTGTCTCCCTCTAGTGGTGACTGAAGATAAGAGAATGAGATTGTGTGTAATAATTGCATACATGGTTTAGCTAACCTGTATCTGATAGTGATACACTGAAGTGAAGTGTGATCGATGTGTGGTCCAGCCTGAATGGAAGTTTGCTAGAGTATAGTATGTTAGGTTTGGAAGAGCAATGTTTCTTACAAGCCTTTAAGTTGTGGGTGGTGGCAGCTTGCATATTAGTGTGTGTTTGTTGTTATCGGCCACTACTTGTGTCCGGATTGGGGAACTCTGGGGTTCTCATGATATCTGGGCAGTGGTATCCAAGTAGGGTGACCACATTTCCAAACTACCATTCAGGTACACCCCCCTTCCCAAAAATCAGCTTGTGCTGTAACGAATCACAGCACAGTGATTGGACACAAGAGGCGGAATTTATGATTTCTCCAATCACAAGCAGGGGGCGGGGATTGTGCTCCTCCAGGTATTCCCAGCCAGGGCAAGTACGGTCTGTGAGTAAATCAGTGATGTGGCGGCTTTTTTTGGGGGCATCAGATTGGCCCGGGGGGGTAGCGGTGTCAGTTTCATTCCGGGACACTGTATTGTCCTGGAATGAAGGTTCCCGGGACAGACTTGTAAAATGCAGGACTGTCCCTGGCAATCCGGGACACGTGGTCACCTTATATCCAAGGTAGGGTTGTCACCTTTTCTTCAAATGAAACCCGACAACTCTAGTGGCCTGGGACACCTTTGGGTGCCCCGAAGGAGAGTAGTAATGCAGTACGCATGGCATACTGCAGCAAAAAGTGGGTGTGGCCAAATTGCTCTTGCTGACATCATCACCCTTCACCCAGATGGCTGTCCTCAGCTCCCGGCCTGCAACAGATTTGTGTTTAACTATCTTGGTTACTTGGGGAGCCACAGCCCGGTCTGAATGTGTGCAGGTTTCAGTCTGCCTGAAACCCGGACACATGATTCAAAACCCGGACTGCCTGGGTGAATCCCAGCCATATGGCAACCCTAATCCAAGGATGAACGACATTGTCCAGCCTCTCTTGTTTTTATACACCTTTGGTACCATCTGACCTGTGAAAAAGACAAGAACATGACACCCTTTTAATTGGATTCTAAATTTCTGCATCCTGCGTTCAGATGATTTGTGAAGAGCTGCTATGAGTTGCAACACTTTGCTGATCCCCACTTGCTTTTGCACTGCAATGGATAAGCACAAGGATAACACAATGTGGAATTAACTGAATGCTAATGGTCAGGAATGAGTGCAGAAACAGAAGAATAATCAAATATTTGTTCCCAGGCCTGGCCCAATTTTAGCTTCTTTTTTAACCACTTCTCGCCCGGCCTATGGACGATTTACGTCCGGGAAGTGGTTGTGAAATCCTGACAGGACGTTCACGAACGTCCTGCAGGATTTCATGCCGCGCGCGCCCTTGGGGGCGCGCAGCGTGGCGATCGGTGATGCGGGGTGTCAGTCTGACACCCTGCATCTCCGATCTCGGTAAAGAGCCTCCGGCGGAGACTCTTTACCACGTGATCAGCCGTGTCCAATCACGGCTGATCACGATGTAAACAGGAAGAGCCGTCGATGGCTCTTCCTCACTCGCGTCTGACAGACACGAGTATAGGAGAGCCGATCGGCGGCTCTCCTGACAGGGGGGGTTCGCGCTGATTGTTTATCAGCGCAGCCCCCCCTCGGATCGCCACATGGACCACCAGGGAAGCCCACCCTGGACCACCAGGGTGGGCAAAAAAAAAAAAGCCTAAAAAAAAAAAAAAAGTTAAAAAATAAATAAAATAAAGCACTAAAAAAAATAGATGCCAATCAGTGCCCACAAATGGGCACTGACTGGCAACCTGGGTAAATCACCTGTGCTGCCCCACAGTGTCCATCAGTGCCACCCCAGTGTCCAGTGCCACCCCACAGTGCCCATCCATGCCCAGTGCCCACCTATCAGTGCCCATCTGTGCCACCCATAAGTATCCATCAGTTCCACCCATAAGTGCCGCCCATGAGTGCCCATCTGTGCCGCCTATGAGTGCCCAGTGCCGCCCAAAAGTGCCCATCAGTGCCGCCTATGTGTGCCCATCAGTGCCGCCTATGAGTGCCCAGTGCCGCCCAAGAGTGCCCATCAGTGCCGCCTATGTGTGCCCATCAGTGCCGCCTATGTGTGCCCATCAGTGCCGCCTATGAGTGCCCATCAGTGCTGCATACCAGCGCCGCCAATCAGTGCCACCTCATCTGTGCCCATCAGTACTACCTCATCGATGTCCATCAGTGCCATCTCATCGGTGCCCATCAGTGCCACCATATCAGTGCCCGTAATTGAAAGAGAAAAACGTATTTACAAAAAAATTAACAGAAAAAAATAAAAACATATTTTTTTTTCAAAATTTTCAGTCTTTTTTTAGTTGTTGCGCAATAAAAAAAAATCGCAGAGGTGATCAAATACCACCAAAAGAAAGCTCAATTAGTGGGTAAAAAAGGACGCCAATTTTGTTTGGGTACAGTGTAGCATGACCGCGCAATTGTCATTCAAAGTGCGACAGTGCTGAAAGCTGAAAATTGGCTTGGGCAGGAAGGTGCGTAAGTGCCTGGTATGGAAGTGGTTAATGGAGCCCAGTGGCCTTAATCAGTTTCTGATTCTAGAAAAATCTACTCTAAAAGCATGAAAGAAGCAACTGGGCCGCAGTGCAGTCCATTTAGTACAATAAATAGAAATAACCTAATATTGCGTATACTTACCCCGTCCTGGGTCATGTAAGCGGGCTATTGGAGGTTGTCGAATTGAAACGGGGATATTAGCCAAGTACTGGTTCATAGAAAATTTAACTGCAATGAATATTAAATCAAGAAAGGTTAATACAGACAGCATGACATTCAAAAAACAACAGTACAAAAGATAAGTGAACAATAATCATATGATACTGCAGAATAAAGTTGCCACCTCATCCCTTTAAACCCGAACACATATGAATTACACAGGTTCTGAGGCTAATTTAATACAGATAAGGCACCGAGTGAGTTTAAACGCCTAAGGACCACCTCCTGTATATTTACGTCGGCAGAGTGGCACGGACAGGCATAAGGACGTATATATACTGTACGTCCCCTTTAAGATGCCGCCGTGTGATCGCTCGCGACCCTGCTGCTTTCTCCGCGAGCCCGACTGTGGGTCTCGTGGACTTGATCGCCGTGGGGACACCCACGATCGTCTCACGGAGAGATAGAGCGGGAGATGCTTGTGTAAACAATCATCTCCCCGCTCTGCCTAGTGACAATGACACTGATTTTTGCTCCGTGTACTCGGAGCGGAGATCAGCGTCATGTGACACACAGCCCATCCCCCCTACAGTAAGAAGCACTCCCTAGGAAACACTTAACCCCTTCAGCGCCACCTACTGGTTAACCCCTTCACTGCCAGTGTCATTTTTACAGCGATCAGTGCATTTTTATAGCACTGATCGCTGTAAAAATGAAAATGGTCCCAAAAATATGTCAAAAGTGTCCGATGTGTCCGCCATAGTGTTGCAGTCATGATAAAAATCGCTGATCGCCGCCATTACTAGTAAAAAAAAATAATAATAAAAATGCCATAAAACTATCCCCTATTTTATAGATGTTATAACTTTTGCGCAAACCAATCAATAAACGCTAATTGCGTTTTTTTATTTTTTACCAAAAATATGTAGAAGAATACGTATCGGCCTAAACAGAGGGAAATTTTTTTTATATATATTTTTGTAATTATGTACAGGCATACCCTGCTTTAAGTACACTCACTTTACATACACTCGCGAGTAAGGACATACCTGCGAGTGTATGTAAAGTGCCTTACAAGTACTGTACGGACATTTTGCAGCCGCAGTAGAAGGAGCTGAAGCTCCGAGAGCATAGCCCGCCCTGTTCCAGTGTGCCCCTGACACCCCCCAACTACAGCCCCTGAGACCTCAACTACAGCTCTTGACACCCCCACTACAGTCCCTGACCCCCCACTACACCCTAGAAGTGAAAAGGGGTATTGTTTTACTTTAAGTACATTTTCGTTTTAAATACATGCTCTGGTCCCGTTGTGTACTTAAAAGTGGGGTATGCCTGTATTTGGTATTATAGGGATGAGATGGCAACCCTACTGCAGAACCATAAATTGATATGATCTCAGTGTTCTGCAGCTTAACCATGTGTGCAAACCAATAGGGGGTGCATGGGCGCCGCCTCCCCTCCTCCCAAAGCTAGTCATGAGAGTCCTTTGAGTGTGTATGGACGCCGGACACAGAGCTGTCTATGGGAAGCTTGAAGTGGTTGCAATCAGGTGATTTCGGCTGAGAAGCTTAATTGGACTGGCTTTAGAGTGTCCTCGGGGCGCAAGCAGTGCGCCCGGAACACTCCCACTCTGTAATGATTTCTCAAGTTGCTGGTTTGTAATTGACGGGACCGGAGGGCGGTAGGCGGTGCTTTGCGCGGAACCACAGCATCACTTCCTGTTTCCCACCACTTAAGCCCTGTACACACGATCGGATATCTGATGGAATCTAATCCGATGGATTTTTTCGGAAAGGAAGGGGCCAGTAAACAACATTTTTACTGGCCCCATTCCCTGCTCTCCATCCTGAAATATCCTCCTGTGTACACACAGAAGCTGCCAGCGGGAGAGGAGGGAAGCTATCACCACTGCGGGGAAAAGGGGCACACAGGGGTGCGGGTGCCCGAACAGCAGATGGAAAGGGGTGTATATGCTAGAACCAATCCCCCTGCAGTGCAGCTGGAGGGAGAAAGAGGAGGAGAAGCTGGCAGCATTGCAGGGGAAAGCAGAGGGCGTTCAGTGTCTGCAATAAGACAGTACAGCCCAGGCCCCCTTTTTGGAGTGATGGGGCCCGGGCCTAGTCCACAGGTCCTGTTCAAAAGAATAGAAAAAGCATACAGGGGTGCAATCCGTAGATTGTTTGTGTCCCCCTCCAAAAAAAAACATCAGCCGCCACTGGGGACTTTACCTAGCAGGTTCCAAAATGGGCCCGTTCAAACTGGTGCAGTAAAAATGCTCCTGATATGCAAAACCGATACTTTGCTGCGCAAATTGCACAGCAAAGAATTGCATGCGATTTGAACAGGAATGCGGTGCGATTCCTGTCCGAATCGCATTCAGTTTCCTGCACCTCTCCTGTGTGAGCCCAGGCTTGTCATAGTGATCTTGAGCCTAAGGAGACACAGGAGTGGTGCAGGAAACCTCCCTGCATGAGGGGATCCTGACTGTGGACATCTGTGGTTTGAACCCCTCCTGCCTCTCCTATGGTTTTTTCTCCTGCCCCCTTCCAGCCTGACAGTACGGACTACAGGGATTTTAATTGGTCAGCACTACAACATGGACCAATCAGAAGCCGTCCAGCCTGTACTGTCAACACTGCAAGGATAGGAGAGAAAGCCGTGGTTATTTCAAATCCCCGGACCGGTAAAGTGTCTTTTCCGGAACTGACAGCGGGAGATCACAGCAATCTGGTACATCAGGACCGGGGTAGATGGGGAGGGGGTCCAGTGGAGGCTGAGGGGAGAAAGCCACTGGAGGCGGAGGGGAGAAAGTCACTTGAGGCTGAGGGGAGAGAGCCGCTGGAGGCTGGGAGGAGAAAGTCACTGGAGGTTGAGGGGAGAGAGCCGCTGGAGGCTGGGGGAAGAAAGTCACTGGAGGCTGAGGGGAGAGAGCCGCTGAAGGCTGGGAGGAGAAAGTCACTGGAGGCTGAGGGGAGAGAGCCGCTGGAGGCTGGGGGGAGAAAGTCACTGGAGGCTGAGGGGAGAGAGCCACTGGAGGCTGGAAGGAGAAAGTCACTGGAGGCTGAGGGGAGAGAGCCACTGGAGGCTGGGGGGAGAAAGTCACTGGAGGCTGAGGGGAGAGAGCCACTGGAGGCTGGGGGGAGAAAGTCACTGGAGGCTGAGGGCAGAGAGCCGCTGGAAGCTGGGGGGAGAAAATCACTGGAAATGTAGGGCACAAAGTGATGGGAGAGGCAGGAGGAGCCCAAGCCCAAACCCATCATGCAAGGAGGTTTTCCGTACCACTCCTGTGTGGCTCAAAATCACTATACAAGCCTTGGTTCATTCACACAGGACACTGGAGGTTGAGGGGAGAGAGCCGCTGGAGGCTGGGGGAAGAAAGTCACTGGAGGCTGAGGGGAGAGAGCCGCTGAAGGCTGGGAGGAGAAAGTCACTGGAGGCTGAGGGGAGAGAGCCACTGGAGGCTGGGAGGAGAAAGTCACTGGAGGCTGAGGGGAGAGAGCCGCTGGAGGCTGGGAGGAGAAAGTCACTGGAGGCTGAGGGGAGAGAGCCGCTGGAGGCTGGGAGGAGAAAGTCACTGGAGGCTGGGAGGAGAAAGTCACTGGAGGCTGAGGGGAGAGAGACGCTGGAAGCTGGGGGGAAAAAGTCACTGGAGATGTAGAGCACAAAGTGATGGGAGAGGCAGGAGGAGCCCAAGCCCAAACCCATCATGCAAGGAGGTTTTCCGCACCACTCCTGTGTGGCTCAAAATCACTATACAAGCCTTGGTTCATTCACACAGGACACAGGAGTTGTGTGGGAATCGTACCGCATTCCTGTTGAAATTGCATGCAATTCTTTCATTTTGTATGGATGCAAATCACACCAAAAGTATTGGTACTCGGTATTTGTACTCGCAGATAAAAGAGGACATTGGTGCAGCCCTATAGTCAGTGGCGGTGCGTCCATAGAGGGCACACAAGCGCCGCCCCCTCTCTCTCTTGCACCGCCACTGATCAACAATACATGGAATCATGCATTGCATGAATCCATGTATTGTTGCTGCCGCCCACTATTCAGATGGCCGGCCCCCTGGTGAGCGCCGGCCATCTAAATAACGGCAGCTGGTTGACTTTGGAAGTGCCAACGGCTCTGATAGGCTTTTCGATTACAGCCTGTGGGTCAGATCCACAGAGCAAGTACGCCGGCATATCTACTGATACGCCGGCGTACTTTCAAATTTCCTGCGTCGTATCTTTAGTTTGAAGCCTCAAACCAAGATACGACGGCATTTGGGTAAGATCCGACAGGCTTACGGCTTCGTACGCCTTCGGATCTTAGATGCAATACTTCGGCTCACGTCTAAGTTCAAAAAATGACGTCGTTGCGACGTCATTTCGCGCAAAGCACTGCGGAAAATTTCTGGACGATGCATGCGCAGTTCATTCGGCGCGGGGACGTGCTTCATTTAAATGAAACCCGCCCCCTGATCGCCGATTTGAATTCCGCCGCCAGAAATACACTACGCCGCCGTAACTTACGGCGCCAAATTTTGGAGGATTCGAAAGAACGCCAGGTAAGGTACGGCGGCATAGCGTATCTCTGATATGCTGCGCCAATCTATTTCTATGTGGATCTGGCCCCAGATTTTTACTTGTCAGAAAAAGGCCTGGTCTTTAAATAGTTAATGTATCCAATATTGTAATGCATTTTCTTTTTAGCTTATGGGACTTTTCATACCAATATCTAGACTGTCGATGCTGTAAACAGTACTTGTGTAAGTTGTTTTCCCCAGAATGCGATTTATGACGCTGATATCACTGGTGATCATTTCCAGACGTTTTTCTCCTCTTCCATTTATCTGAATCACAGATGATCGAGTTTCAGATGTATTAACTTGAATGTCAAAGGTTCCAAGAGATGCCTCAAGTGCCACCTACAAGAACAGAATGCTGAATTCTAACATTTAAAGAGTTAGGCATAGACTGAATATTATTTACTAAATGGTTACATAAATGCTACTTTAGGACATTTCCTGTAACTTGCTAAACAAGTGAAAGTCATTTTCAAAAAGGGCAATCATTTTATATCAGGGCTGCCCTTTCTGGATGATGTCACTGTGCCTTGCTGCAGAGCTGGGAGCCCATTGGATTGCATTCTAAAAGGGTTTCAGGCACCCAGCTATCCCAGGAGGCAGCGACGAAGCACATCGACATCAAACTTGACTCCCAGAAGCATCACAGTTTTGGGGTAAGATGAGTAATTGTCAAATTTTGAGACATTTATTGAGGTTAAATTCTGGATATTTGTGATTTTTGGGGTAATTGGCATAAGAAGTATTTTCAGTAAATTGGCAATCAAATCTGATGATTTGGATGGGATGTTTAGTAAGGCTATAGTTTATAAAAAACAATTGATAAAATTGTGGGATATAATCACAATGGAAGAAGGCATACTCCTTAATTACATAGACATGTGCCTCCAAATTATGGTTTAAGAGATGTAGAATCAGATGAGGTGTGGTATAGCTTTTTTTCCTACAAGCAGGTAGAGAATTATCAAGTTCACTTTTAATATGTAAGATAAATAAAATAGAGAGTGCTGAAGAGAGAATAGATAAAATGACATAATAATAAGGTCTGGGGTGTGGTGGTAGATCGCGGAACGAAGGATCTTCTTGAATAGACATGTGCGATTCCGTTCGTAACGAATGGATTTTCGTACGAATTTGTTAGTATTCGTACATTCGGATCAATTCGAACATCTGAATAGCTGAAAGTACTAAAATACGAAAATTACGGAATTACGAATAAGCAAAATAACGAACAAGCGAAAATACGAACGTACGATTGGACAAACTTACTAAAATAAGAAACACCGAAACAGCAAAAGAACGAAAATTACATCTATAACGAACAATTTGCGTTCCGTATTTGTGTTTAGTAAATCCGTTTCTTTGTCTGTTCGTAAATTTGTGTACTCTAATCATTCTATCAAATGGGCACTGGGCAGTGTAGTTAGTAGTGAGTGATGTATCGTACTTTATATCTTAGCCAATCAGCTTATCTCTTTTGTGCTGAGTCACATTGGACAGTGTAAAGCCTCGTACACACGATCGGACTTAACAAACTTTTCCGTGGATTTTTGTCCGAAGGGAGTTGGCCGGGCACACCCAGAGCATACACACGGTCGGACTAGGCACCATCAGACTTTTGTTGCCGAAAAGTTTGTCCGTTTGCAGAGCGAACTTTTGTCCGATAAAAAACAAAAAAGTTTGTCCGATGGATCGTACACACGGTCGGATTTTTTGGAAAACTTGCTCATTTTGAAGTTTGTTGGCAAAAAGTCAGACCGTGTGTACGGGGCTTAACAATTACTAAATTACGAATAGTGTACCTAATAAACGAAAATTATTATCTAACAAAATTACGAATTTCGAATCAACGAAAATACGAACGGGTCCGAATAGGAATACTTGCGTCTTACGAAATTACGAACGGGTCCGAATAGGAAAACTTGCGTCTTGCGAAATTACGAATCTTTACGAATCTACGGAACGAGACGAAACAAAACAAAAAAAAAATAATAATTTCTTGTTGTGCACATGTCTAATCTTGAGAAGCTGGCCAGGGGTTTCTGGTAAAGCTCAAATTTTCCACGGAAAAAGAAAAAAAGTGAGGCGGGGGAGCCCTCGTAGTGAAAAAACAAGAATGCAGTTCTTCCACAGTAAAAGGAAAAATGGTCAAAATGGATTTACAACTATTGAGCTTGCAGTAACCCAGCTAGGGTGGAGAAAACCTGTCCCCACGCAGGGTCAATGTAGTCTCTCTCTATGCCTTGGGCATTCTCATCCTGGGTGCTCTTGGGGGGGTCTCAGGTGGGTAAAAGAAGTGGAATAAAGAGTTTTCGCAAAAAGGGCCCTTAGGTTGTTTGATTAGTAAAGGCACCCAATGTGGTTGTTCAAAGGATAGACACGCGTAATCTGCTTTAGTAAAACATCTAAATACTTTATTCAACCATTTTTGTGGCTCTAAATTGTCACTTACTCAGTTCAAAGTGATACAGTTGGTGTCTAGTATCAGCTGGTAGTGAGATCCACCAAGGAAATATTCTTTATTGACCACTAGGTGGAATATAAGGTTTGTAGCTACTAGACATGTGCACAGAATTTTTTTTCGTTTACTTCTGTTTCATTTCTGTTCGTTTATCGTGATTCGTAACGAGTCGTAATTTCGTAAGACGTTAGTTATCGTATTCGTACTCTTTAGTATTTTCGTAACACTTTTTTTTCCGTTTCCGTTTTTTTCTGTTAGTTTATTTTTCGTTGAATCGAGATTAGTATTTTCGTTATATTTTGTATTCTGCCGCGTTCGTATTTTTAAAATGATTTTATTTGTTCCTTCGTTTTTACGTTGGTTTAACTTTCATTGTTTTGCTATTCGTATTTACATTATATTTTCCATCATGCCGCGTTAGTATTTTCATAAGAAATATATCTTCGTTGCTTTATGATCATTCGTATTTTCATGTCTAATTTCCTTTGATTGTAAAAACGTACTATTTTATACCCAAAAAAAAGATCAAAGTTTGGGTGCGCGTTATACTCGAGGACTTTGTCCCCCCCCGCCGCTACCGCCGCCGCACACGTCGCTGCTACCGCCACCGCACACGCCGCTGCTACCGCCGCCGCCACCGAAGCCACCAACGCCGCTACAACGTTAATCACGCGGCGCGGGGGAACATTAGACAGCTTTCGTTTGAATAGCTGTTTTCCCTGCCGCGCGTAGACACTCCCCCTTGGACGGATCTGTCCAATCGCGAGCAAGGGGGAGTGTCTATGCGTGGCAGGTAAAACAGCTGTTCAAACGAACGCTGTCTGTAATGTTCCCGCGCGCCGCGTGATTAAAGGTAAGGGGACATGGCTGGACATACGGGGGCATGGCTGGACATACAGGGGGCATGGCTGGACATACGGGGGCATGGCTGGACATACAGGGGGCATGGCTGGACATACGGGGGCATGGCTGGACATACAGGGGGCATGGCTGGACATACAGGGGGCATGGCTGGACATACAGGGGGCATGGCTGGACATACAGGGGGCATGGCTGGACATAAATGATTTTTAGCAATTACAATGATTTTATACCGATTTTTAATTGAAAATTAGGGGTGCGCGTTATACACGGGTGCGCGTTATACTCGAATAAATACGGTAATTATTTCTACCAAATTAAATTAAATTTTAGGTCCCTTTCACACGGGCTGTCCGATCAGGTACGCCTGTCAGTGTTTCAGGCTGACCTGATTGGACCCTCCTCTATGGAGGGGAGAATGTGAGAGGACACCCGCTGCCATCTGATCTTGTCCGCCAAAAACAGATGGATGGTGGTCATATTCCCTATCTGTCCAGAGGATTGGATCTATTGGCATCGAATGGAAATGGACAGGCAGTCCGTTTCCATCCAATTGACTATGTCCGCTCCGCTACCGGACCTTTCATCCGCCTGCTCAGCAGGGATCAGTGGAAAGATTCACCACTGAGGAAGCGGATTTCGCTGGGAGATGCGCCCGTGTGAAAGGGGCCTAATTTAGATCTGGTAAAGGTATCTAATGTAAAAATGATGGGTTAAATTAGATGAATTGGACTGTAAGAATAAAAATACAAAAGTCATACATTTTTTAATGTTTCTAAAGGCCTTCAAGAAAAAAATTAAATGGTGAGTTCACAATTATCTTCTCCTGAAAAGGCAAGTAAAGAAAGCAGAGGAGGGCCATCAATGGAGGAATGTCCAAGAAACCCCACATGTTGGAGATCCAAATATGTTCTTAATTTGGGGAAATTTTCAATCCCGGGAGGAAACCAGTAATGGAGGGGGATAATTCTGCCATTACTCCTGGGAGACAGATAACAATTTAACAGACAAAAAAGGACATATTGAGATGAATCCCATTACATACATTGTTTATGCCTTTGGATGTCTACAATAAGGGAGATTTTTTTTTGGGGGGGGGGGGTGCAGAACATAGATGGGGAAAAAAAGAGATATAAAGAATTTGAAACAATTTGGTAAGAAATAAGGGTGTAGGGCAGAAAGTAAAGCGCAAGATAAGAAGAAGGGTATACTAGATGATACTTAACCCTCCAGGAAGGTTGCAGATGCACTGCGCTGCACCAATGCTGCAGGTAAACCGCACCACATAAGTATGAAAGCAGCCTTCACATTAGTAAGGCAATTAAAGGTTTAGATCAGGTGTGAGAAGGCAACACTGTGTCCGGTGATCTTTGACATCTCCCATGTTGTTCAGGTAGATCTCCACATCTTTAAAGTTGCCTACCCTTGCACTAGATGCAGTAATTGAGGATTTTGTTGCAATATTCTAATCAAAATAGCATAATGTTAATATAAAAAATAAAGAAAAATCACATTCAGCACTTTTTGTAAAGTGAACCTGTGCTTAGCCTATGCAGAGCAAATAAATTATATGTATCCTAAAAGCAGTGTATACATAAGTATACTGTACCGTATATTTTGGCAGAGATACATCAATTTGTAAACCTGAAACAAAATAAAGGTTATACATGTTAACTCAATTACAAAACTTTAACACAAGGATAAGGATCTTTGTTTGAGCCATGTGATTGTATTTTTTTTTTTAATATATACAGTGCCTTGAAAAAGTATTCATACCCCTTAAAATTTTCCACATTTTGCCATGTTACAGCCAAAAACGTAAATGTATTTTATTGGGATTTTAGGGTTAAAAACATTTTAAGACTTTGCAGCCACTTTAATTTAGCATTCAACTGAGGTGTTTTTTTTTTTGTTCCTTTTTATTATTAATCTCTGATACTTGTAGTCTGCCTGTGGTATCACTAAGCCCAGCTCTGCAGTGCTCTCTCCGCCCTCTAGCCAGGCTTAAAAGTCTCTCCTCCTGTTGGGCAGGCGTGACAAAGGGGATGGAGCCCTCAAAATGTGTTGCGGCCCACCCCTCTCACACCTCAAGTTGTACTGTGTGGACGTGCATAGACTGCCGTCGCAGACGCCGCCGATATCACCATCATCCTGTGGGGTCTTGCGCTTAGTCCATTAGTCCTGGGCATACCGATCTCTTTGATGCTTTTTTTCATCTTGCCATGTTGACACATCATCTCTCTGCATGGTTAACCCAATATAGTCTACCTCCCTGTAAGTAATATCCCTGTACCTTGCTGCTCTGTTTGCTTTGCGGTGTCTATCACTGTCTCTGTGTTTGTCCATCACATGAGTCTCATTTAGTCTCTTTCTCACTATTAGTGAGTACAATGACGGTCTGCATTTGTCTATTGCTCTCCGTGTCTGTCATAGAGTCTTAGCGGTCTCATACATTTATTTAATCCCTAAACTCTTTGGTGAAGCTAAAAAAAAGTATGTTTTATGATAAGCGGTGTATTACCTCGTGTCATTATAAGAACTACATTTAGTCACTGGCTGGCATTTAGTCCCAACATGTCCCATGTAGTACTTACCTGGTAATAGGATTGTGCTAAGAGGCTTGACTTGGACGCCATGAATGGGATACCTTAATGGTGAGTTGGATGGTGCTATTATTAAGGGTATATTATCCGTCTGCTCCCTGATATGAGAAAAAATAACATTATAAATATGAAGTTATAAGAGGGGATGTTCTACAAATTTTTGGGGAAAATACTGTAAAAGGCTGCGCTCCCTTTTCAAGTGCCAACCCAAATTCTATGTTTTAACCAATAAGGTGCTATCTGTGCTAAAGTGCTACATATTCAACTCATGAATCAAATCATAAATGAAATTAAAATAAAGTGCATCAAAGACCATTCAGAAAATGTGGCATTAAAGTGCTATCTGTGCAAAAGTGCTGTATAATCAGTAACCAATATCACAGTTTTGTAGCTCAGGGAGAGGAAAAGACCATAGAGAGTATAATAGCATAACTGATTTATTTTAAGTTAGAAAATATAAAATACACTATATTGCCAAAAGTATTAGGACGCCTGCCTTTACACGCACATGAACTTTAATGGCATCCCAGTCTTTAGTCCGTAGTGTTCAATATTGAGTTGGCCCACCCTTTGCAGCTATAATAGCTTCAACTCTTCTGGGAAGGCTGTCCACAAGGTTTAGGAGTGTGTCTATGGGAATGTTTGACCATTCTTCCAGAAGAGCATTTGTGAGGTCAGGCACTGATGCTTGATGAGAAGGCCTGGCTCACAGTGTCCACTCTAATTTATTCCAAAGGCATTCTGTCGTGTTGAGTGAGTGAGTGAGTGAAAAACTTATATAGCGCAACACATGCGAACTGAATCGCCTCTGGGCGCTGTATCCATTACCTGGGTGAAACCCTTTTGCCCTCAGAAGAGATGGGTTTTAATCCCTCTCCTGAAGGCCAAGTGGTCCAACTCCAATCGGATGGTGGTTGGTAGCAGGTGTTGGTTGGTGTTGAGGTGCAGGCCAGTCAAATTCCTCCACCCCAAACTCGCTCATCCATGTCTTTATGGATTTTGCTTTGTGCACTGGTCCAAATCATTTGGTGGAGGGGGGATCATGGCGTGGGGTTGTTTTTCAATGGTAGGGCTTGGCTCCTTAGTTCCAGTAAAGGGAACCCTTAAAGGTTTTTCACCTTATTACATTCAATGCATTAAGGTGAAAACCCTTTTTTGCTACAGCTCCCCCCCAGAGCCCCCCTTTTACTTACCTGCACCCAATTCGTTCCTGTGATGGGCACAAGCCCAGCGCCTTCAGCCGCTGACTCTCATCAATGGACAGATTGATAGCAGCGAGAGCCATTGGATCTGGCTGCTGTCAATTAAATACAGTGACACGGGAGCAAACCTTTACAACCACTTTAAGATGTCAGCATACCAAGACATTTTGGACAATTTCATTCTCCCAACTTTGTGGGAACAGTTTGGGGATGGCCCCTCTCTGTTCCAATATGACTGCAATGCACAAAGCAAGGTCCATAAAGACATGGATGAGCGAGTTTGGGGTTGAGGAACTTGCATATCCTAATTTTCACCAAAGTTTCAGAAAAATACAACCTCTTGCCTTGCCTATACCTAGTAGTAGGAGCATAGATAAGGGGGGAGAGGGGTGTCCAATACCCCCCTGCTTTAGATCTTCCATTGACAGCGCAGACACAGTAGCTAGGTGCTAGAAAGTCCAGCTGGCAGATCTGATTTCTGGCTGCCTCAATTGAGTACCTACCCGAGGCATAGTGCTTTAAGAGGGAGGGGGCAGCGGCTGCAGTGCTGGGAACATTCCCAAAGGTGAACTTATCCTTTAACGGAGAAGTCCAGCCTAAGCTTGTTTGGCTGGGCTTCTCCTGTGGGTCACAAGAGTCCGCTCTTTGCTGACGTCACAGAAGTCAGTCCAGGCACCATGTCATCGTGACAATAAAGTCTGGATCCACCAGGTGCCTGGACTGACACTCGTCTTGGCCTCACAGCAAGCCGCTGAGAGCCTGAGACGGCCGTTCCCCGCCTCTCCACAGCTCAGCGCTCCAGTGAGCATGGAAGAGTAGAGTGGAGAGCTGGTGATTGACAGTCAGCAGCTCTCTGGTCGGGTAGCTGTGAGAATCGCTCGGTTCTCAGTATATGGGGTGCCGGGGGACAGATGCCACATCGAACCAGTGCTGCATCCACCTAGGTAAGTATGATGGGGGGAAAAAAAACTTGGCAATGTTACAGAGTTGCAGAACTTTATTTGTCCACAAGATGGCAGTGCAGATTAGTCTTGCCTAGCCGTTACACTTGTGAACCTAAACCGACCTTTGGGTCTCCACTCCGGCATCTATGTCCCCCATTTGGTGTGTTCCACTGAGGGTGCAGGTCATGCTAGGAGTCCACCCTAACTCCATGTAATCCACAGAACAAGTATAGAAAAATCTCAGCCACTGCACACCATATAAGCCCAGCTCCATCCAATCCATGCCCCCTGACATGTTTCACCCCACCCACAGGGCTTAGTTATGGAGGTAACCTAGAGAAGAAGCCAAGGCAGTACATATGCGATCAATCTAAGGAGACAACAGTCAGGACAAGGAGTGTTGCTCAGATGGCAGGCGCAGAATGGATGTGCCCTTAATTTTTCACACTCATGTTCAAATCTGCATTTTTGCTGAAAATTATCTCAACCCCCAAACAATTACGGTATACATTTTCTCAAAGCAGAGGCTTGAAAATAAAATGGTAGCAGTTGAAATTTTTATGTCGCACATATTTGTGCAACTGTTTCTCAAACACATATTTTCAGAATAAAATGAACTTTAGTGCTAATGCAATATATAACCCAATTTTTTATTCAGTTTTTTTTTTAAATAAGGAGTTGTGTTGAAGGCAATACCTGACAAGCTTGGTGCAATTTATGTTTTCTACAATAATAACCTTTTAAAACATCTAACAAGGGGAGATTTGCTAGAACTGGTGCCCACAGAATCTGTTGCAGCTGTGCATTGTAACCAATAAACTTCCAGGTTTTATTGTCAAAGCTAAAAGGTCATGTTTACACTGATCCAACACGTAATGCCGCGTACAGACGGTCGTTTTATGCAATGTAAAAAAATTACGTTTTCTGTGAAGTAAAAAACAACGTTTTTGAAACTTCAAGTTTCAAAAACGACGTTGCCTACACACCATCGTTTTTTCACAATGCTCTAGCAAAGCGAGGTTACGTTCACCACGTTTTTTCCATTGAAGCTCGCTTCATAACTAGCTTCTGGGCATTAGCGGGTTCAAAAACGTTGTTTTAAACGTAGTTTTTTGCTACACACGGTCAATTTCTGTGACACAAAAAATGACGATTTGAAAAACGACACATAAAATTGAAGCATGCTTAAATTTTTTTTTGTCGTTTTTTACAAGACATAAAGCGACGTTTTCCCCCACACACGGTCAATGAAATTGACGTTTTTAAAAACTTTGTTTTTTTACATCGCATAAAACGACCGTCTGTACGCGGCATAAGTTGAATTACTTCTGAACTGACTTTGCGCTGGGGCTTCAGATACAACTCCCATGCAACTTTAACAGGATCTGATTTTGATCCGACTTTGAGATAAATGTGACTTGTCCTTTGACCAATGAAAACATTTCCTTTGGCTCTGGAACGGATGAAACCTCACTCCAAATTTATCCCCAAAAAACAGCACCCCCCCCCCCCCAAATCCATACCAGGCCCTTTGGGTCTGGCATGGATCTTAAAGGCTAACCCCATGCCAAAAAAAAAAAAAAACGGCATGGGGTCCCTTTAGACTGGTATGGACCACAGGAGAGTCAGGACACTCTCTACGTTGCAGATAGAGAAAGGAGCTGTGTGATAGTGGGCATCCTGACTCTCCAAGGGAGGGGGCGAGCATGACACTCCACACCAGGGAGAAAGCCTTGCATTACTGTGTGGAGTTACAGACAGAAGAACAGGAAGTGAGGATTTCTCAGAAGAAATAAGGATATTTAAAAGCAAAATGGAAGGATGAGGTAAGTGAAGGAGGACTGCACTAAGGTAAAGGAAGCTATTTAGGGAAAAAAAATTGTACCTTTACAACCCCTTTAAGGTGAAAAAACACCTGGCATTTTTTTTTAATTAATACGATTATCATTTTTAATACTGTTGTAAGTTGGCAAAAGTATGAAAATAAAATGATAATTTTTGTTTTATTTTTTACACCATAATGCTCAGTGACAGCTAAAGCCTGCTGAGTGCAGCTGTCACTGTACCCCTGGGCACTGTGTTCAGGGAAACAGAGGCTGCCATTGCAGATTAAAATGCTAGTTATCTGGTTGTTATAATAATTCTCTGGCTTCAATATTTTAGTTTTGTAACCCAGAGCAAGGACTGCTTTCTTTAGCCTGACGTTCCTGATATAATAGCATCGTCCATTATTTCTCTTAGGACCACAACACATACACATCCTACATCAATGTCTTACCTTTTCTTGTAATGTTCATATTCCTTCTTACGTCTTTCCACAGCGGACCTTAAATCATCTTCAGGCACAAATGTCTGTAGCTGTTGTACCCCAAACCCTTTTCTCAGCTGGCAGGCGCATGCACTCTTATTGGAGACAGGATAACTAAAAATGTAATAGATATTTGACTAAAAATTCTGAAATGTATACCAAACATACATTTTTAGACATGTGCAATTTTTTTAGTTACGAATACGTTTTCCGTCAATTTTCGTTATTTTAGTTGATTCGTTAACATACGAATGAATGAACGGTTTAGCGCAATTGATAACGAATAACGATATTTTCAAAATAACGAATATGGAAAACAATGAAGAAAAGAAAGAAGAAAGAAACGAAAACATAGAAACAACAAAAATACCGAACCCCAAAAAAAAAAAATTACGAAAAACAAAATGAACAAAAATGCAAACTTACTAATATTCGAAGACCGAAAAGAAAACAACCGAAATGTCGAACAAAGAATAAAAAACGAAAATCAAAACTAACGAAAAATAAATTATGAATCTTCGGGAAAACGGAAATGAAAACAACGAAAATACGAAATAATGTAAATTAGCTTTCGTTAGTACTGAAATATTTCTGGACATTGACCAATAGCCACTGAGCGCTGTCCCTTTCCTCTGAAGAGGTTTGTTCCTTCCCCCAATGAGCTTCTTTCTCATTACCTCCTGGCTCCTTGTGTCTTTTTCTGTGTTAGACTGCAGTGCATCTAATTTCTAGATTTGTATTTGTAATATCTGACATATTTTAGTTTTCTTCTACGTCAGACTTCATTCTAGACAGGGTGTGTGTGCTAACTAAGACAGTCAAGTCAATCACAGTAAAGTACGAATTACAAAATTACGACGAGTAGTGTGTCGAATAAACGTAAAATGTAACAGAATTACGAATGCAATAAAATCTACAAAAGTAAGTTTTTACAATCAAAGGAAATTAGACACGAAAATACGAATGATCATAAAGCAACGAAGATATATTTCTTACGAAAATATGAACGCGGCATGATGGAAAATATAATGTAAATACGAATAGCAAAACAACGAAAATTAAACCAACGTAAAAAACGAAGGAACTAATAAAATCATTTTAAAAATACGAACGCGGCAGAATACAAAATATAACGAAAATACTAATCTAGATTCAACGAAAAATAAACTAACAGAAAAAAACAGAAACGGAAAAAAAAGTGTTACGAAAATACTAAAGAGTACGAATACGATAACTAACGTCTTATGAAATTACGACTCGTTACGAATCACGATAAACGAACAGAAACGAAACAGAAATAAACAAATTTTTTTTTAATTGTTTTGAAAAAACACGTGGGTATTGCACCATTTGTTTTGAAAAACTAAAGGTGTTATTTTAAACATGAGGTGTCAACACAAGTAGTGTTGCTCACGAATATTCGCATTGCGAATATTCGACTCGAATATAGCATATTCGAGAAATCGCGCTATATTTCGAAATTCGCGGTGAATATTCGCAATTCCGAATATTCGATTTTTTACAATTTTTTTTTTGAATCAGATCACATCCTAGATATCTCCATCGACGTCTAAAAGCATTGCTGGTATCATTAGAGACCCTGGGCCGAGTAGCTGAAGCGTTCATTGAATTTTCCAGAAAGATCGCAATGCGATTATTCGGCAAACGCAATATCGCGCGATTATTTTCCTCGCCCCGATCTTCCGCATCAGAGCGATTTTTACAGTTTCATTTTTAAAACAGATCACATCCTAGTGATCTCCATAGACGTCTGAAAGCATTGCTGGTATGATTAGAGCCATTGGGCCGAGTAGCTGAAGCGATCATTTTATATTGCCGAATATTCGCAATGCGAATATTCGGCAATAGGAATATTGCGCGATTATTTGCTCCGCCCTTTTGCATCAGAGCCAATCAGAGTTCTCCTTCCACACTCGTCACAGGTTAGCAACCAATAGGAACCTGCCTGCATGGACATTATATAAGCTCACTCCCAGCACCATTTCATTGCAGATTCAGAAGCTGGCTATAGAGTGTGGAGGCTGTTTCTGTGTTCCTGGTTTCCTGTGTCTTTGTTCTTGATTGATTTAGATCATCACCAGCATTGCTATTTAGTGATTCCAGTGGATCTTTTCCAGTATATCAACTGCTTTTTTCAAAGCAATAGACCCAAGAGCTTTTTTCAAAGCTACGTTTTGTGCTGTTTTGTGCTGTTTTTTTCATTTGTGTTACTGTTTGATCCTGCAATCCTCCCTGTTCAGTTATATTTGCAAGAGATTTCAGAACACATATTGATCTGAGCTTTATAAAAGAGCTTTTCTAAAAGCTAAGTTTTGTTCATCTTGTGTTACTGTTAGATCTTGCAGGTTCGCTGTTCAGTGATATTTGATAGGCATCTCAGTTCAAATTTTGTTTAGTTTTCCCTAAAGAGCTTTTATAAAAGCTAAGTTTTGTGTTCAGTTTAGTTAAATTTTGTGTAGTAAGTGTACACACTGTTAGTGTACATTTATTTCATCTAGCTTAGCTTAGTGTGTGTTTAGTGTCTGTGTTTTGTGTTTAAAAAAAAAAAAAAAAAAAAAAAGTTAGTGTTTGTTTAGTGCTTTTTTTTTTTTTCTTTAATTTTGTAGTCCTTGTCTGGTGTACTACTTTTCTTATAGTTTAGTAGCTGTCTGTGTACGTCTTTGTCTGCGTGCCTGTCTTGTAAAAAAAACACAAAAACACATTTTGTTCACATTTTCCCCCCCAATAAAGTTTAACCCCCCCACACACATATCAGCAATAATGAGCGGCATCCGTGGCCGTGGCAGCAGGGGTAGGGGAGTTACTCCCAGTGCTGGATCGCTGCCAGCACGGGGTACCTCTCGTGCCCCTACTAGTGGTAGAGGATCGGGTGCAAGGGGAGTACGCCTGATCCGGGAGTTCTTCCCATCGGGCAGCCGCCCGATATTGCCATCTCAGGCTCAAGTAGTGGTGGACTACATGGGGCACAGCAGTGCCACTGAGTCGTCGGTCCCGACTCACAGTAGTACCACCATTACACCGTTGCCTGTACTACCCCCCCCCAGCCCCCAAGAGTCCAGCATCTTACTGTTCGACAGCGACAGTGATAGGGATCTCTTGGGGGAGGCCATGCATCAGGCAGACCTCCAGCTCTGTCCTGATGGTCAGGACCTTTTTGAAGGGATGGATGAGGAGGATGGGATACCTGCTGGCAGTATCCCAGAGACATCCCTTCAAACTGGTGCTGCTGTTTTGGTGCAGGAAACAGCAGCACCTAGTCAGACCCAGGCGTGGGTGAGGGGACAGCGGAGCCAGGCTAGAGGCTCCATGTCACGTGGTTCCCTCAGACCAACACATCTCAGCCCTTGGTCTGACATCTCTGGGGGCGAAGAGGGTGACCCATCATGGTTGCCATCTGACGCGTCGGCTCACTACGTCAGTGACGACGGGGAAGGTAGGCACCCTGGTGAAACGGTGCGCCAGGTCACCACCAGGGAGACCATCGTCAGGGTCTCCACTGGTGATGGCAGCAGGAGGTGTCAGGAGGAGGAGCAGCAGCAGCAGCAGCAGCAGCAGGCAGCTCCACCTGTGCGCACCGAATCCCAGCAGGTGCAAGTAAGCGTCACCCCATCTGACAGGAGGGCGGTGCTGAAGTCACCTGTCTGGAATTTCTTTACCCTGGTGGCAGACAACCCTACCGTGGCCATCTGCCGGATTTGTAAAGTGAGGGTGAAGAGAGGGAAGTGTTTGGCTCGGGTGGGTACCACAGCCCTGAACCAGCACCTGAGGATAAACCACTGGGCGTTGTATGAAGAGATGAAGCGTGGTGGTGGTAGCAGCGCCACCACCACACGTGAGCAGGGTACAGCAGCCCCTGCCACATCTTCATCTGTTTCCAGCAGGTCATGCCCCCCCGCTCCCTCTAGTAGAGGTACTGGTACCGGCAGCCAGACCTCTACTTCCACAGCACCCTCCACGTCTGTGTCCCGCACTGCCGTCCGGCGCCAGGCGTCGATTTCAGACGCCTTTGACCGCACCACTCCCTTCCCCCCTGGAGACCGACGTGTGCGTTCCCTCAATGGGCTCCTGGCAAGGGTTATTGCCCAACATCTGCTGCCCTTCAACATAGTTGACAGCAACCCCTTCAGGCAGATGTTGGAGCAGGCCCAACCCCAATGGCGTGTCCCCAGCCGCCATTTCTTTGCCAGGACTGGTGTCCCTGCCCTACACCAGCACATTGTGCAGAATGTAACCCTGTCGCTGGATCACGCTGTCAGCGACAGGGTTCATCTGACAATGGATGGCTGGACCAGCAGGCATGGGCAGGGACGCTACATCAGCTTCACGGCCCATTGGGTTTCCCTCCGAGGCGTCGGTGAGGGATCGTCGGCAACCGATCTTGTGGTGCCGCCCCGGGGTGTCCAGGGGAGAACTGCTGGTCTCCCTCAAGCCACTGTCTCCGCAGCTGCTGAGCCTCCCAGCAAGCGCCCCCGTAGCTACTCAAGTGTGGGGCACGTGCGCTGTCAGGCCGTGCTCCAGCTTGTTAGTTTAGGGGACCGGAGACACACTGCAGAAGAAGTGCTGAAAGCACTTCAAGCTCAGGTCCAGAAGTGGCTGACACCCCGAAGGCTCCAGCCAGGTATGGTTGTCTGCGATAACGGCAGCAACCTACTCGCCGCCCTCCATGCTGGCAGTCTGACGCACGTGCCCTGTCTGGCACATGTCCTCAACCTGGTGGTGCAGAAGTTCCTGCGCACTTATCCAGGGTTGAGTGACATTGTGGCAAAGGCGCGTAGGATTGCCAGCCACTTCAGGCGCTCCCCAACCGCTACCGCGTCCCTGTCCAAATTGCAGCGGAAGTACAATCTGCCCCTTCACAGGCTGATTGTGGACAGTGTGACGCGGTGGAACTCCACCCTCCACATGCTGAAGAGGTTGTGGGAGCAGCAAAGGGCGGTGAGGGAGTACCTGATGGAACTAGGCACTCAGAGGGCTTCACCACAACTCCCTTTCATCGCCTGTGCGGAGTGGGGGCAGATAAACCAGGTCTGCCAAGTGTTGTCCTCCTTCGAGCAGGCGACCAAGATGGTCAGCAGTGAGCAAATTGGCCTCAATAGCGTGCTGCCAATACTGTTCATGCTGGAGAGGACACTAGATCGCCTGCTCGAGGCTGGGGAGAGTGCCTTGGTGGAGCAGGAGGAGTCAGCAATGCTCCACCGAGACCAGGGCCAGGACGAGGAGGAGGAGGAGGAGGATGATGATGAAGAGGAGGAGGAGGTGGTTGCTGGTGTCGTCCCGGAGTCAGGGCCTGGTCAGGAGGGAGAGCCGGTGTTGGGGGCACCGATAGTCCGGGGGTTGGGCATGTCTGAGTTTGACCAGCAGCGCCTCAGGGAAGAAGAGTCGCACCTCATTCACCTGGCCAGCATTGAGGAGTCACAGCGGGCTGTGCTCTTCCCCATGGCTGCCCACATGCTGAGATGCCTCAGGAGGGACCCCCGGGTTAAGACCATCAAGACGAGGGATGATTTCTGGATGGCCACCCTTTTGGATCCCAGGTGCAAGGGGAAACTGGAGCAGTTCATCCCAGCCAGCCGGAGGCAGCACCGGATGGAGGAACTGCAGGCAGCCATTGTCAGACGGTTGGAGCAGGCAACTCCCCGGCCTCCAGTTGTCCCCCCTCATCTCACCCAGCAGGTGGCTGCACCCAGCTGCAGCCGAGCAGGGGACCTAATGGAAGAGATGAGGATGTTCTTCCAAACCGAGCGACCCAGTACCACCACCAGCAGCAGCAGCAGCAGTCACCACCAGCGGCTGGCCCACATGGTGGCAGACTACATGGCGTCCGTCGGTGCTTCTGACAGTATGAGCACCGACGACCCCATGGAGTACTGGGTTGCCAGATTGGACACCTGCCGCGAGCTCGCTCAGTATGCGCTGGAGTTATTGTCTTGCCCCCCCTCCAGCGTACTATCTGAGCGGACATTCAGCGCGGCAGGTGGGGTGGTCACGGACAAGAGGACCCGTCTGTCCACAGACTCCGTGGACAGACTCACATTCATAAATATGAATGAGTCCTGGATCGGCGGTGACTTTCTGGCACCCGTCGTCGGTTCAGGGCGCTGAAGGGTCCCTTGCCATGCATTCCCTGATGAAGCCCCGGACCTGATGTATTTACAGTGCTGAATATAACTATTTCAACATCAGAGAAAATCAATGTTAATATTTGGTACAGTAGGCTTTCTTTGCAATTACAGCGGTCAAACATTTCTTGTAGTTTTACACCAGCTTTGCACACACTGGAGGAGGGATTTTGGCCCACTCCTCCACACAGATCTTCTCTACATCAGTCATGTTTCTGGGCTATCGCTGAGAAACACGGAGTTTGAGCTCCCTCCAAAGATTCTCTATTGGGTTTAGGTCTGGAGACTGGCTAGGCCACGCCAGAACCTTGATATGCTCCTTACAGAGCCAATCCTTGGTTATCCTGGCTGTGTGCTTTGGGTCATTCTCATGTTGGAAGACCCAGCCTCGACCCATCTTCAAAGCTCTAACTCAGGGAAGGAGGTTGTTGCCCAAAATCTTGCAATACATGGCCCCGGTCATCCTCTCCTTAATACAGTGCAGTCACCCTGTCCCATGTGCAGAAAAACACCACCAAAGCATGATGCTACCACCCCCATGCTTCACATTAGGGATGGCGTTCTTGGCATGGTACTCATCATTATTCTTCCTCCGAACACGGTTAGTGAAATTATGATCAAAAAATTATATTATAGTCTCATCTGACCACATGATTTTCTCCCATGACTCCTTTGGATCAGTCAAGACAATTATGTCAGCAGTTATTTCACACCCTATATACTCTTATTAAGACTGCTGTACATCATGGCAACTCCTGCCCATGTGATATGACTCTGTATCAACTACTACTGTTAATACTGCTACTGCTGCTTCTGCTGCCCAGTCAAGACACCTATGTCAGCAGTTATTTCACACCCTATATACTCTTATTAAGACTGCTGTACATCATGGCACCTCCTGCCCATGTGATATGACTCTGTATCAACTACTACTGTTAATACTACTACTGCTGCTTCAGCTGCTGCTGCCGCCCAGTCAATACACCTATGTCAGCAGTTGTTTAACACTCTATATACTCTTATTCCTACTGCTGTTCATCATGGCACCTCCTGCCCATGTGATATGACTCTGTATCAACTACTACTGTTAATACTACTGCTGCTGCTTCTGCTGCTGCTGCTGCCCAGTCAAGACACCTATGTCAGCAGTTATTTGACACTCTATATACTCCTATTCCTACTGCTGTTCATGATGGCACCTCCTGCCCATGTGATATGACTCTGTATCAACTACTACTGTTAATACTACTGCTGCTTCTGCTGCTGCTGCCCAGTCAAGACACCTATGTCAGCAGTTATTTGACACTCTATATACTCCTATTCCTACTGCTGTTCATCATGGCACCTCCTGCCCATGTGATATGACTCTGTATCAACTACTACTGTTAATACTACTGCTGCTGCTTCTGCTGCTGCTGCTGCCCAGTCAAGACACCTATGTCAGCAGTTATTTGACACTCTATATACTCCTATTCCTACTGCTGTTCATGATGGCACCTCCTGCCCATGTGATATGACTCTGTATCAACTACTACTGTTAATACTACTGCTGCTTCTGCTGCTGCTGCCCAGTCAAGACACCTATGTCAGCAGTTATTTGACACTCTATATACTCCTATTCCTACTGCTGTTCATCATGGCACCTCCTGCCCATGTGATATGACTCTGTATCAACTACTACTGTTAATACTACTGCTGCTGCTTCTGCTGCTGCTGCTGCCCAGTCAAGACACCTATGTCAGCAGTTATTTGACACTCTATATACTCCTATTCCTACTGCTGTTCATCATGGCACCTCCTGCCCATGTGATATGACTCTGTATCAACTACTACTGTTAATACTACTGCTGCTTCTGCTGCTGCTGCCCAGTCAAGACACCTATGTCAGCAGTTATTTGACACTCTATATACTCCTATTCCTACTGCTGTTCATGATGGCACCTCCTGCCCATGTGATATGACTCTGTATCAACTACTACTGTTAATACTACTGCTGCTTCTGCTGCTGCTGCCCAGTCAAGACACCTATGTCAGCAGTTATTTGACACTCTATATACTCCTATTCCTACTGCTGTTCATGATGGCACCTCCTGCCCATGTGATATGACTCTGTATCAACTACTACTGTTAATACTACTGCTGCTGCTTCTGCTGCTGCTGCTGCCCAGTCAAGACACCTATGTCAGCAGTTATTTGACACTCTATATACTCCTATTCCTACTGCTGTTCATGATGGCACCTCCTGCCCATGTGATATGACTCTGTATCAACTACTACTGTTAAGACTACTGCTGCTTCTGCTGCTGCTGCCCAGTCAAGACACCTATGTCAGCAGTTATTTGACACTCTATATACTCCTATTCCTACTGCTGTTCATGATGGCACCTCCTGCCCATGTGATATGACTCTGTATCAACTACTACTGTTAATACTACTGCTGCTTCTGCTGCTGCTGCCCAGTCAAGACACCTATGTCAGCAGTTATTTGACACTCTATATACTCCTATTCCTACTGCTGTTCATGATGGCACCTCCTGCCCATGTGATATGACTCTGTATCAACTACTACTGTTAATACTACTGCTGCTTCTGCTGCTGCTGCCCAGTCAAGACACCTATGTCAGCAGTTATTTGACACTCTATATACTCCTATTCCTACTGCTGTTCATCATGGCACCTCCTGCCCATGTGATATGACTCTGTATCAACTACTACTGTTAATACTACTACTGCTGCTTCTGCTGCCCAGTCAAGACACCTATGTCATCAGTTATTTCACACCCTATATACTCTTATTAAGACTGCTGTTCATCATGGCACCTCTTGCCCGAGTGATTTGACACTGTATTGTCAATGTCTACTACTACTATTACAGCTCAGTCAAGACACCTGTGTCCCAATTTTTTGGTACACTATTGACTACTATGACCACTACTGATGCTGTAAAGTATTCCCCAAGTGTTTTTATGCTATGTATTACTATTACCACTACTGCTTGTAAATCATGCCTGTGTGATACTTAGTGGGAATGCTTTAATAAGCATTCCTAGTATGGATACCCGTAAATGTATTAATCTTAATTAGTGTGAATGCTTTAATAAACATTTCCAGTATTGATATCCGTAAATTTAGTAATCTTATTATTCCTTACGTTTTTTGGTTCTGCGTAACTTCGGCATACTTTCAGCTATTGAGACCATTCAACTGTAAAAATGTTCGTCTCGTTCAGCTAATGATGGGACTTCTTCAAGTTTTTTTCTACTTTTTACACTTTTATAAATTTTAAGCTTTTAGACCCTTTTTTTAAACATTGAAGTCAATGAGAACATCCTTTTCCCCTTTGAATTCACATGCCATGCCAAAAGTTTCAGCTACTTCATACTTTCACTTACAGACACTGAAAAACCTTTAAAGCGGTCACAAAATATTTAGCTATCCGGCTATGACTTTTCAGATCGTTATCGTTTACAATTTTTTGGTGAAAACGCAATTTACGTTTTGCGAATTTTTCACAAAAATGCAATAGGTTATAATGTAATCCTATGGAGGGGATTTAGAGTCTGTCATGTGACCTTAACATTGGAGATCTTTGTAATTAAAAATATCTTTACAAAAAGGGGAAACAAATTGGTCTCACGCCCACAAGATCTACTTTTCATACACAATTTTTATATCAAAACGTAGCTATGCTTGTCTGGTTTATGGCAATGTGACCAATTCTGCGATACGTATTTTAGTTTTAATTATTGGAGCAACAGCCAGAAATTATGTCTCATAGACTCTCATGTGAAATTATCTAAAAAATGTTGCTGCAGAACTCACAAAGACGCTCTTTTCTAAATCGCAGACATGGCCACATTTTTAAGTTTATCTACATAAATTTCATATCGATGCGTTTACAAGGGCCGTGTATTTCAAACGGTGTAGTCGTTGTATCAATTGCATGTACGTTTGAGGATTTATTAAGCTTTGTTTGGAGGCTTAAATCATGTATTAGATCTGTGAATTAAAAGCGTTTGTAATGTTATTTCTTTCCATAAATAACTTTCCTGACCTCAGTGCAATATTCCTCCTCACTGACCTGGGGGGGAGGGGAAACCTATTGAGGGGGGAGGGGCGACCAGGAAGTCAGCATACTCTATACTTTGCAGATAGAGAAAGAAGCTGTGTGTCCTAAAGATAGTGTAGTGGTTATGGTGAATGTCTTTGGCAAGGGGCTCACCAATTAAGCTATTCAGCATTCCCACTCGCATTTTCCTCAGGAAATGCATTGTCTAGTTATATTATATTTTAATACTCCTGCTGCTGCCTCCATGCTGAGTAAAGCTTCATGACCTTTCTGGCACAGCGGATCCACCAACAGCCTCCGCTACAAGCTACCAGACCGGACTACCAGACCGGATCTAAACAGCAAGTGTAACTATAACAATGAACCTTATGTTAAACCCTGTTTTGCGGCATTTATACTGCAACCATTGGGCTGACTGCAAGAGCTCATCTGCATTCTCTCTCTTTCTTGCTCTCCCTCTCTCTCTCTTTGTATATATATATATATTGTTGCTTTTGTTATGTTCATTTTTCAACAGTTTATTTTGTGTTCGTCGTGTCTGTGTCGTGTGCTTTAGTTTGTCCTAGGTTAATGTTAAATAAAATAATAGTATAAAATGTTTTTGCTTATTATGAAGTTAAATGTGTTGATGTTGATTTGTTTGATGTGAAGTTAGATGTGTTTAAAAACCTACAACTCTATCTCAAAAAGAAATGAAACATTTCCAAAAAATAAGTTTTTTTAATACAAAAATAAATTTAAATATAGCTCTCAATCCGTTTCTGAATGCGGTGCATTTCCGCAATCTGACCCGATAGCTGCTGCTCTAGCAGAGCATTTTGTTGGTTGAGGTAGCTCATCTTCCGCTGGTTCTGAAGGATCTTCTGGTGCGTCTTTTGGATGAGTATATTTTGCCTCCTCAGATCTCTTGATGCTTTTAGGATATAATAAAAAAACATTTGGATTTCAAATAACGTTACCAAATAAATAAATATTTTTTTTTGCTTATTAATCAATCATTATCATGTGTATACACTTGTTATGTGTCTAACACATCCCGGGAGTGCAGAATTATTAGGCAAATGAGTATTTGGACCACATCATCCTCTTTATGCATGTTGTCTTACTCCAAGCTGTATAGGCTCGAAAGCCTACTACAGATTAGGCATATTAGGTAATGTACATCTCTGTAATGAGAAGGTGTGTGGTCTAATGACATCAACACTCTATATCAGGTGTGCATAATTATTAGTCAATTTCCTTTTCTTTGGCAAAATTGGCCAAAAGAAGGATTTGACAGACTCTGAAAAGTCCAAAATAGAGAGATATCTAGCAGAGGGATGCAGCACTCTTAAAGTTGCAAAGCTTCTGAAGCGTGATCATCAAACAAAAGAAGCGTGTGGAAAAACAAAGGTGCAAAATAACTGCCCATGAACTGAGAAAAGTTAAGCGTGCAGCTGCCAAGATGCCACTTGCCACAAGATTGGCCATATTTCAGAGCTGCAACATCACTGGGGTGCCCAAAAGCACAAGGTGTGCAATACCCAGAGACATGGCCAAGGTAAGAAAGGCTGAAAGACGATGACCACTGAACAAGACACACAAGCTGCAACGTCAAGACTGTGCCAATAAATATCTCAAGAAAGATTTTTCTAAGGTTTTATGGACTGCTGAAATGAGAGTGAGTCTTGATGGGCCAGATGGAAGAGCCCGTGGCTGGATTGGTAAAGGGCAGGGAGCTCCAGTCCGACTCAGACGCCAGCAAGGTGGTGGTGGAGTACTGGTTTGGGCTGGTATCATCAAAGATGAGCTTGTGGGGCCTTTTCGGATTGAGGATGGAGTCAAGCTCAACTCCCAGTCCTACTGCCAGATTATGGAAGAGACCTTCTTCAAGCAGTGGTACAGGAAAAAGTCACCATCCTTCAAGAAAAACATGATTTTCATGCAGGACAATGCTCCATCACACGTGTCAAAGTACTCCACAGCGTGGCTGGCAAGAAAGGGTATTAAATAAAAAAAAGTAATGACATGGCCTCCTTGTTCACCTGATCTGAACCCCATTGAGAACCTGTGGTCCATCATCAAATGTGGGATTTACAAGGAGGGAAAACAGTACACCTCTCTGAACAGTGTCTGGCAGGCTGTGGTTGCTGCTGCACGCAATGTTGATGGTGAACAGATCAAAACACTGACAGAATCCATGGATGTCAGGCTTTTGAGTGTCCTTGCAAAGAAAGGTGGCTATATTGGTCACTGATTTGTTTTTGTTTTGTTTTTAAATGTCAGAAATGTGTATTTGTGAATGTTGAGATGTTATATTGGTTTCACTGTTAAAAATAAATCATTGAAATGGCTATCTATTTATTTTTTGGTTAAGTTGCCTAATAATTCTGCACAGTAATAGTAGTCACCTGCACACACAGATATCCCCCGAAAATAACTAACACTAAAAACAAACTAAAAACTACTTCCAAAAAAATTCAGCTTTGATATTAATGAGTTTTTTGGGTTCATTGAGAACATGGTTGTTGTTCAATAATAAAATGAATCCTCAAAAAATACAACTTGCCTAATAATTATGCACTACCTGTATACTTCTAGCATCAATACCATATTATGGTTCTACAATCTGACAGGTGCGCTTTATATGTTGTCCATTTTTATATCTACATTTTGTTGTTGAAATGTTATTAATCATTGTGCACATATTTACCTTCCTGAATGAGGCTCACAGGACCGCTCTCTTCCTCCTGCTCTTCTGCTTGAGAAGTTGGGGTGGTGGGGGGGGGAAGCTCCTCAGCTTGCTCCTCAACAGGAGCTGGGGTTGGGGAGTGGGAGGGCCCTGGCTGCTCCTCCTCATCCATCTCCTCCTCTGCCGCATCCTCCTCTGCCGCATCCTCCTCCTCCTCATCGGCCTGGCGCCTTCTGCGCTTGGCGCGGACAACTGGCATTGGAGCTCCTATAATAACACAATGTTCATATATTATAAAAATGTTTTCTAATGACGTATGCAAATTCTGTGTACTGTGCTGTATTGTATATGAATACAAATTGATTTATATAGACAGTTAACCAATGGGACAATGTTATATTAAAGGGTCTTGTGGGCACTACAGGGGACTGAGCGTGAGCTGGGATGCAACCATGTTAAAATGAGCTGTTTTTGTCTCCTTTGTTTTGTTCAGACCATCTCATGTTAAAAAAAGGGCCTGATGGAGCACACGGGATTACTATAACAACCCCACTCCTAACACAGGAATTTAGTGGTAATCTATATATATAAAACTCAACGTGTGTGTGTGCATAAATGTATGTATGTATGTATGTATGTATGTATGTTCCAGCATCACGTACAAACGGCTAAAGATATTTATATGAAACTTGGCACACAGGTTACTTATATGTCAGCCACAAACATAGGATAGGTGGTTTAAACCTTACCCACCCCCACTTGCCATGGTCGGGGTTTTTCTTTAAAGTCCCATGCAAAGCAATGGGAAAATTATGTTCCCACATAACTTCTGTGTTCCTGTCTGCTGCCCCATGTATTTTTTCAACAGTACTATGAATACCTTGGCCGGTGGTGATATATGTTAGCACAACATGGCATCTTGGTTAACAACATCTGACCTTACATGAATTACATATGACCTTACATAACTGTCACCAAAGGAGCTGCGGTGGCTCCACGCGATTGCCACTGCACTGACAACTGATTCACCTCTGCAGCTAGGGGTTCGGATCCTGCTCTCGGCTACCTGTGAATTGAGTTTGGTGGTCTCAGCCCCGCCCCTGGTGGGTGTGCTATGCGAGGTTGGGTTGGGAGGACCCCCTCACACCCGCCATTGCCAACCGGGGCATGGAGAAAGGTGGCAGATTGCCTCTGGGGGAGGCCTCCCAACTCCTGCAGGCCGGCTCCTCTCTCTTTCGAGTTCACGCACAAAATACACTTTTTAAAAAAAAAACATAACTGTCAACAATAACTTACCTGGATGATATTTAGCCCGAAGACGTCTGACATGAACCATTTGGCGCCTCTTCAGGTCAGACCACTTCTTAACAATGGCCTTGTGGTCATGTTGGCCGCCAAAGTCAGCGATTAGGGCGCTGACCACAGCCCTTTTCTGTGGCTGCCTCCGCAGCTCATCGTATCCTGTTTCCAGGAACTTCTGCAAGATGAAGAACAAAGTATATTGTAATACTTCTGTTGACAGCCTTATGGATATATGACGTAAATGTATGCTATTCAACAATTGGAAGCATTCTCGCCTTATTAATCAATGACAGGGGTAACATGAAAGATTTTATATCCTGCCATTTCGGTCGCCACCTTTTTTGCATAAATATAGCAGCCATTATCATTTGCATAATTATGAATATATTATTAACAACACAGGATACACGTATAGGGGAGATATGCGTTGCTAACTCTTTTCCCTGTCAGGAGCCTAACGCCCCGGGGGGTCAGAGACGGGACCTTTTTCGGAGGACCACTGACGTATGTACCAGTCGCAGTTTTTTGTGATGTCACTCTTTAGGTGTGTGCACATTTTTCACTGCATCCGGGTGGAGTTTTTGGGTTGTGTTTTGCACGCCACAGGCTTTTCAACAGGAAAAAAACAGCTGGAGGCAGAATGGTTGCAAAACACTACGTGTTTGTTACTTAACTCTGGGTTTCAAGACCAGTCCACCTCCAGCTGTTGCAAAACTACTACTCCCATCAGCCACGGTCTGTCAGTGCATGCTAAGAATTTTACTTTTGCTGCATTTAGGGTGCCACAGTTTAGAGACCCGTGCATAAAGGCCTGAAAAATGGGGGCCTGCAGAACTTACAATACTAGAAGTGCCAGCATTCCCAGGCATGCTGGAAGTTGTAGTTCTGCAACATCTAAAGGGCAATATGTATTCGAACGTCCTTGGGCCTTGAGGACACTGAAGTCAGGACGTTCGCATACGTCCTATGTCCAAAAAAATTTTAAATTCATTATGCTAAATAACAAGGAAAAGTGCCTAAATACACATTTGCCAACCAGGGTGTCTGCAGCTGTCCAGGCATGCTGGGACTTGTAGTTTTGTAAAAGCAGGAGACACATTTTTTGTGAAATACTAATATATGATCATATATACTAACTTTTAAACTAGACTTAAATGCTGGGCTGGGCTGGGACTTGTAGTTTTGTAAAAGCAGGAGACACATTTTTGGTTAAATACTAATATCTGATCATATATACTAACTTTTAAACTAGACTTAAATGCAGTTGAAGATGATGAAATAACAGTGGTCAAAATACTTACACAAATCAGCAACTTTTCCTCAGACTTAGTGAAATTGCTTCCAACCATGTTGCTGTGTGATTGCGCTGCGATCATAAGTTGGAAACTGGCAAGGCTCCAGGAAATGGTCGCGTGTTGTTCGCGTGTTGATTGCGCTGCTTGGACCGAGATGGGTCCATATGGCTTCGGCTGTATGGACCACAGTAACTCTTTTCCCTGTCAGGAGCCTAGGAGCCTAACGCCCCGGGGGGTCAGAGACGGGACCTTTTCGGAGGACCACTGACGTATGCAACCGTCGCAGTTTTTTGTGATGTCACTCTTTAGGTGTGTGCAAATTTTTCCTTGCACCGGGTGGAGTTTTTGGGTTGTGTTTTGCACGCCACAGGCTTTTCAACAGAAAATAACCAGCTGGAGGCAGAATGGTTGCAAAACACTACGGGTTTGTTACCTAACTCTGGGTTTCAAGACCAGTCCACCTCCAGCTGTTGCAAAACTACTACTCCCATCAGCCACGGTCTTTCAGTGCATGCTAAGAATTTTACTTTTGCTGCATCTAGGGTGCCACAGTTTAGAGACCCGTGCATAAAGGCCTGAAAAATGTGGGCCTGCAGAACTTACAATACTAGAAGTGCCAGCATTCCCAGGCATGCTGGAAGTTGTAGTTCTGCAACATCTAAAGGGCAATATGTATTCGAACGTCCTTGGGCCTTGAGGACACTGAAGTCAGGACGTTCGCATACGTCCTATGTCCAAAAAAATTTTAAATTCATTATGCTAAATAACAAGGAAAAGTGCCTAAATACACATTTGCCAACCAGGGTGTCTGCAGCTGTCCAGGCATGCTGGGACTTGTAGTTTTGTAAAAGCAGGAGACACATTTTTGGTTAAATACTAATATCTGATCATATATACTAACTTTTAAACTAGACTTAAATGCAGTTGAAGATGATGAAATAACAGTGGTCAAAATACTTACACAAATCAGCAACTTTTCCTCAGACTTTGTGAAATTGCTTCCCACCATGTTGCTGTAATATTGGGAAACTGGCAAGGCTCCAGGAAATGGTCGCGTGTTGTTCGCGCAATTGCGCATGCGCGATCGAAAAATCGCAATCGCAATATGTATTTTGGTTAAAATATCATACATATTCGATTTCAGAGTGCTGCTACAGCAGTTTTCGAAATATCTGCAATAAATTTCGCATTCGCATGTTGCGATATTTCGATAAAATATCAGGAATATTCTGAGCCAATCAGAGCGCTCCTCCAGCATATCTCGAAATTGCGCAATAAATATCGCATTCGCATGTTGCGATATTTCGATAAAATATCAGGAATATTCTGAGCCAATCAGAGCGCTCCTCCAGCATATCTCGAAATTGCGCAATAAATATCGCATTCGCATGTTGCGATATTTAGATAAAATATCACGAATATTCTGAGCCAATCAGAGCGCTCCTCCAGCATATCTCGAAATTGCGCAATAAATATCGCATTCGCATGTTGCGATATTTCGATAAAATATCACGAATATTCTGAGCCAATCAGAGCGCTCCTCCAGCATATCTCGAAATTGCGCAATAAATATCGCATTCGCATGTTGCGATATTTCGATAAAATATCACGAATATTCTAAGCCAATCAGAGCGCTCCTACCGCAGTTATTAAAAAAATCGCAATTATTTTCGCATTCGCAATAGCGAAAAATCGCATTCAATTAATTTCGATAAAATATCACGAATATTCGAATTTAGCGAATATATCTCGAATATTCGAATATATATTCGAGATATATCGCGAAATCGAATATGGCATATTCTGCTCAACACTAAACACAAGGCCTTGATTAAGCTTTTGTCTAAGTGACAACTGGATGTTAAATAGTTAGCAGTCAGAAGTTTCTTTCTGAAATAAAATATTTAGGAAAACCCAACCTAAATGTTCTTTTGCAAAATTAAAGCAATTATAAGTAAAGTATAGTAAAGAAAAATACTATAATATTACTTTTACAAAATATAATTAGTCACAGAATAAAGTGAGGGACGATGAAAATTTTGTCTCAGTACAAACTGATAATGAAGATAAAATTAATTGTAAAAATAATTGATTCCAACGATAATGGATAGAGTTATTTTTAAATGAAAATATTTAATTTTGCATATCCAGGTACCTGACAGATTGACTGACAAATTGATTAATTGATTTTTTGTTTGAGCTAATGAAAGAAATTTTGAACTACTCATTATTAGAGCATTTTTGTCATTTTTGACTTCTGAATATTGTTTTATTATGTTTATAGAGCAATTCAAAAGGCAAAGAGTGATCAGATACTATAAAGTATTGAGACATTTGCAATCTATGCAGATTGAGTATATTCGATTTTTTCACCAGTTAAAGGAGGATACAAGGATGTTTTTTCCTTTTTTGGTAAAATTAATTGAGGTAATTCTAGAAAAATTAATATATTTTTAATGAAAGCTAAGTTATGAACTTTGTCAAATTCCATTGGGGTTGATTTCAAACCATGGAATCAGATAATGATATTTTTCATTTTTATAGGACAGGTGATGAAGGACATGTATGCAATTTTAGTATTTGATGAAGTATATGTTTTTTTATCATCTTTAGTACCCAGATATAATAGAACGCTACAATAGTATTTTAAAGTCTAAATAGGGTAAGATGATTCAAGAAAAGGTAAATACTAGGTGACTTATTTACCTGTTATATTTTTGGTTTAAAACCTTTTCTAAAGTAAGGGTTGGTTACATTTTTTTTGAGTTAATGACAGGATGAAGAATGTCTGTTCTTCTATGTCTTTTTAAAATTAGCATATGTAGTTATTTGCAATCTGTTGCATAGGACAAAGTACAAGTATAGGAATTTCAGAAGTTTGTTCACAAAATATGGCTAGGCCTTTGCTAAATTTGAATAGAAATTATGTTTTGAATAAAATTTCTACTTTTTATGAGTATGTTTCATAATTTATTCCAGTAGCTAAAGTTATGGTTAGGAATATAGATCTGAACGTACCAGGGATGTCAATAGGAATGAAATATCAAATTTCAATTGGGAAGGTTATTTTATTTTTTGGATTCTTCCATGACCATGAAACAAGCACAACTAAAATTCTATTTTGGTTATTACTTCTAGTTTTTTCAAAATTATTTTTTGATTATGTTATCAAGGATCATCATTTTTGGATGAACTTCAATGATTCATTCATATGGACTTACATAAAAAGTGACATATTGATCGATCGATCATTATGTAAGGGGGAGTTGGAATGTAATTCTAATATAGGAATTTTTTTGAATTTTTGGAAATATGGAAAAATAGTTGTTATATTTTGGTTTCTAAATCTTTTATAAGAATACATATTGATACACATAGAATTATTATTTCACATAGAATAATTAATTTTTATTCATTTTTATAGAACACATAACTTGGGAAAATTGGATGGATAGTTTGTTATTACAAGAATGTATAACAAAGTATACATTTGAAGTATTAATATATAGTTAAAAAACATACAGGCTTGTGTGGAAGAAAAGGATTTTAAAGTGTCTAAACAGAATTATTGTTGAATTAAATAATATGGAACATTGAAAAATAAATAAAAGAAAGAGTTGCTTGCTGGTCATGGATTGATAAATAATTTAGATGGAGAATAAATTTAAATTAATTAATGATATAATAATTTATAGTTTCTTAAAGGAATGAAATGGTTAAATATTTCACAGGAATATCTCAGAATTTTGTAAAAAGTTTATGCACAATATCTGAAATGTTAAATTGTATTGTTTGTATTGGAAAAAAAAAAGTGAATCAGAAACTTTTATTATTTAAGATGAATGCACTTATTTTGTTTGTTAATTATAGTGCATTAAGGGGGAATTGTTAGATTTTAAATTCATTAATATTTATTATGTGATAAATGTTTCTGAATCATTGGTTTAAACATGGTAGTTTTGAAGGTTTGTTAAAGATAAACAAAGGTCAGTTACAGGACAGTACATCTGTTGTAGACCACATCTATTCTTGAAGACATACGTCAAGAAAGTGGGTGGAGATGTTACTTAAAAATACATAAGTGGGTGTTAACGTTCATCACCGACCTTCTTTGGAGGCTAGTCAATTATGCTTAGTTAGCTTTTAACCTGTATAAGTATCCATGTGGTGAGTGTAGTGAGCTAGAGGACCTTGGGGTCACCGACCCTACGGGAAGATGGGGGTAGGAAGCCCCACCCAGCAGGAAGCTTTCTCAATGGAAGCCGAGCAGAAAGACGTACCATCATACCATCATTACATTTATTTCCTCCGTCTGTAACCTTCTGAAATTACTATCTTGCCATGTGTTATCAGCTGTCATTATGTAAGCATTGACTGTTTGCTTGTCCTGTCTTGGAGAATAAACCTCGTACTTTGGAAGAAAATCGGAGTCTTGAATATTGGGAACAAAGCGCCTGGGAAGAAGGAGACTTTTGACATATCACATGACACGTATTAAAAATGTCTCCTCTCTCCCACATTCTACAATGGACAAAAGAAAAATAATACAGTCTCTGTCACAGACCTTTCTTTGGAAATAATAGTGAACTGTTCCAGAATCCTCTGCCACACGATTTAGTACCGGGATTTTCAGCCGTACAATTTAGAGCCTTTAAGCAGAACCGGCAACACTGTAAGGCATCATAGAATACGGTGCATCCTCCAATAAAGTTTCCAGGCCTCTCCCGAGATACCAGCCTTCCGCTTGGTCCTCCCTAGGACAGGTCCTCCCCTGGTTTCCTCCATTGAGTGGCTTCCTCCCACAGGACAGACAGCACAGGATCACCTTCAACGTGCAGGCCCCAATCAAGACAACAAGACAACTGGGCCTACCTGGCAGAAATGCAGCCTCAGGCCAACGTGGTCCCGGGGGTGAAAATGGACCATCACAAACCTTGAGCCAGGAGGGCCACGAGGCAAAGGGACCTGAGAAATGGCTTCTGCCCCTTAAGTATCCTTCCCCAGCATGCCCAGCGGGGAGACCACTCCCACTGGGCTGTTTCCGGGGAAAATCACTCAATACACTCTGGCCTGCCTGTGTTCCAACATTGGCCTGTGGTGGAAACGCCACCTACAGGCAAACAATGGGAAAACCCTCCAAGCACAGTCATAGCCGGAACAGAGGCTGATTTAGCCTTAATCATCAGAGTCTGAGATAACTACCAGCTCAGACACCCACTAAATTTAAACATAGAGCTTGGTCATCAGGAGCAGGGCGCTACATTTGCAACTATTTGCATTACTTAATGTTGGATTGAGATAACAAATACAATTTTTATTATTGCCGATACTGTGTATGGTGTAACATTGGATGCTTTTTGGTATATTGAGAACATTAATTATGCATGAATATTTCTGAACATATGCACAAAAAAAAATATTATTATCCACCATAAAACTGTGAGGCCGCATACACACCATTGGTAGTGTTGAGCGGAATACGCCATATTCGATTTCGCGATATATCACGAATATATAGCCGAATATTCGTGAAATATTCGCTAAAATCGAATATTCGTGATATTTTATCAAAAAAAATTGATAGCGAAATTTTGAAACATTCTATTTCACCTGCCCTTTGGAAAAAGTGTGGTTTTACGTAATGGACCCTGCAACTAACAAGGTATTAATAAAATAAATACATTATTATATAGATTTGAGGGTTTACTTTGACCAATTTGTATATTGTATTTGTATATTGATTTGTATTTTGATTAGTTTAATAAATATTGAATAACCATAGGTTTGGAAAATACAAGTAAACCGTTTACGTTGACATCTCTTAAATGTCTTTATGTTAAACAGTTATTATTCTCATTAAAGAGGTGAAATGCAAATGATGATGACACGGGACAAAAGATGGAAAATTCTTTGAAGATGTGATACACTGGAAAAACGCACAGAAACACTCCACTCTCTCCTATGACAACTGTGGTAGGAGAACTCTGATTGGCTCTGATGCAAAAGAAGGGCGGAGAAAGTATTCGCGAATATTCAGAAATCGAATATTCGAGATTGCGAATATTCGGCAACATAAAAGGATCGCCTCAGCTTAGCTACTCGGCCCAGGGTCTCTAATCATACCAGCAATGCTTTTAGACGTCGATGGAGATCACTAGGATGTGATCTGTTTTAAAAATAAAATTGAAAAAATACGAATATTCGGAATAGCGAATATTGGCCGCGAAATTCGAGTTATTCGCGAATATGCCATATTCGTAACGAATATTCGCAATGCGAATATTTGTGAGCAACACTAACCATTGGTCCAAACCGATGAAAACGGACCGAAGTTCAGTTTCATCGGTCCAAACCGTCCGTGTGTACGCCCCATCGGTCTTTTGTCCTTCGGACAAAAATTAAAGAACTTGCTTTAAAATCAAACCGATGGAACGCTGACCGATAGGTCCAAACCGATGGTTAGTACACAAAAGCATCTGTTCAAAACTCGCACATGCTCAGAATAAAGTTGACGCATGCTTGGAAGCATTGAACCGATCGGTTTTTGAACTGATGGTGTGTACGCACATCAGACCATCAGTCTGCTTCAGCGGTGAACCGATGAAAACGGTCCGTCGGACCATTCTCATTCTCATCGGATGGATCGACCGTGTGTACGCGGCCTGACAGGCTAGATTCCTGTAGCCCACAGCTCAAGGTCTCTGATGCCACGTACACATGATAATTTTTCGGCATTAAAAAAAATGACGTTTTTAAAAACGTCATTTAAAATGATTGTGTGTGGACTACACATCATTTTTCGGCTTCTGAAAAACCACAAAAAAAATTCGAACATGCTGCATTTTTTAACGTCGCTTTAAAAATTTTCGTTTTTCGGGTTGTAAAAAATGATCGTGTGTAGTCTAAAACAAAGTTTTAAACCTGTGCATGCTCAGAAGCAAGTTATGAGACGGGAGCGCTCGTTCTGGTAAAACTACCATTCATAATGGAGTAAGCACTCTCATCACGCTGTAACAGACAGAATAGCGCAAATCATCTTTTACTAACAAGGAATCAGCTAAAAGCAGCCCAAAGGCGAATAGAACTTCCCCTTTAGAGTGCCGTTGTACGTGTTGTACGTCACCGCGCTTTGTTCATAATTTTTTTTAAACGATGGTGTGTGGGCAACATCGTTTTTAATAATGAAGTTGGAAAAACTTTGTTTTTTGGACATGCTGAAAAACAAAGTTTTTTTTTCATGCCGAAAAATTATCGTGTGTACGCGGCATTACACCCTCACATAAAAACATACGCACTCTATATCGAGCGCCCTTTTTATAGATTTTTTTTGAGCAACAAAGGGTTTATCACACCTTAAAGGGGCAGCTGATATTTTTAAGTGTTGGTATTTACAAGGATTAATATATAAGGTAAAGAGCAGCGCCATCCACCGTTTCAACTATTGTAAACAGTATAAGGGCCATTGAAATTGCAGTAATGAGCAGTAGTTACGTTTAATCTATTGAGTGCTGGAACTCTACTGTCAGAGTCATTTATGGCAGCAAAGTTAGTCTGTAGCAGGTACAGTCTATTATTTCCACTGTAGGTGCCGCTGTCTGCAGCAGTAATGCAGATGGGGAGTAAGTCGAGAGGAACCTATTTCCTGTATGGTTTCCCCAATCACAGGGAGGCAGCTATCTGATTGGATGCTGGTACACCAGGTGACTTTGGTGGCCATTTTGGGTCAGAGTCTATTTAATGCCCTGTCGCCCAGGTTTGGTGTGCATTTTTCAAAATGCTAGAGTAGGGACAGGTCATCTGTCTGACAGGGACAATACACAGAGTCAGAGAAAGGTTTTGAAGGAGTAGGAAAAATGCAGGAACCACTCCAAATCCCTGAATAACCTTCCCCCTTGGGTACGGACTGTCCAGGTCACATTCTCGTGGCAGACGCTGTCGGCACCTCTGAGTCTTCAATCTACTGTGCCATCGCTGTTACAACTTGTGAGTGTATCTGATTGGGTTGCCGTCCCACCAGGCCTGTGTGTATATTGCTGGACTTCCATTACAATATATTCTTGTTATTGCACCCGGGACTGTGTGTTTTCTGTCCACTGCATCATGCTGCCTATAAGACCACAAGTCCTAGTATGATTGGAAATGCACTGTCCAAAGGAAAATGAGAATGGTAACAGAGGGGACAAGGAAACAATGGTGGCTTGCAGAATAATTATTACAGGAGCAGCAATTCTTTGGAATGTTCTTCTGTCGGCTATTGTTTGGGTCCTTTAAGAGCGTCTTTGCACTTAACAACAGTCTCAGTTAACCTGCATGCAGTATAGGTCCAGTCCAGGGACATAGGGTAAGGACAGTGGCTGATGAGGCACTGGCTAGAATCAGAGCCAGATATACACAGGTTACATACACCACGAACGTTAGAGTGAGAGCAATAATTCTAGCACTAGACCTCCTCTGTAACTCTAAACATCTAGCCTGCAAAAAAAATGAAAGTGTTGCCTATGGAGAATTATAAGTACTGAAGTTTTGCGCCATTCCAGAAGTGTTTTTTAAAGCGTGACATGTTAGGTATCTGTTTACTCGGCGTAACATCATCTTTCATAATATACAAAAAAATTCAAAATGTTTAATATTCATGAAAGTTTCCTTCCAAAAAAAACATGTTTGATACATTTCTGCGCAAATACAGTGTAACATAAAAAGTTGCATTGACCACCATTTTATTCCCTTGGGTGTCTGCTAAAACAATATATAGGGCTAGATTCATAGAGAGATTCGCCGGCGTAACTCTGAATCTACGGCGTCGTAAATTTAAGCGTATTCTGGAAACCAGATACGCTTAAATTAGGCTAAGATACGAGCGGTGTAAGTCTCCTACGCCGTTGTATCTTAGGGTGCATATTTACGCTGGGCGCTAGGTGGCGCTTCCGTTGATTTCGGCGTAGAATATGCAAATGAGCAAGATACGCCGATTCAGAAATGTACGTGCGCCCGGCGGATTTTTTTGCGTCGTTTACGTATGGCTTTTTCCGGCGTAAGGTTACTCCTGCTATATGAGGCGTATCCAATGTTAAGTATGGACGTCGGGACAGCATCGAATTTTGCGTCGTTAACGTCGTTTGCGAAAGTCGTTCGCAAACAGGGCTTTGCGTAAATTACATTCACGTCGAAAGCATTGACTATTTGCGACGTGATTAGGAGCATGCGCACTGGGATACATTCACGGACGGCGCATGCGCCGTTCGTTAGAGACGTCATTTACGTGGGGTCATGTTTTATTTACATAAAACACGCCCACCTCTTCAAAATTTGAATTCGGCGCGCTTACGCCGGCAGATTTACGCTACGCCACCATAACTTAGGGCGCAGGTTCTTTGTGAATCCAGCCCCTGCCTCACTAAGTTATGGCGGCGTAGCGTATCTGAGATACGCTACGCCCGCACAAAGTTACGGCGGGCTATCTGAATCTAGCCCAGTATGTTTAGAGGTTCTGCGTAATTTTCTAGCAAAAAATTATGATATTTAATTTAATTTAATTTAATTTAATTTAATGTAGGAGAGAAGTGTCAGAATTGACCTGGGTGGAAAGCGGTTAATTGCCATAAGTAAGTAATATACAAATAATAATTATTATATATATTTTTTTTTTTAAGGCAATTTACTATATTTTCAAAAACTGTACTCAAACAGGTGGCTTAACAGGCAAATTACTGAAGTTTGACCACTTCCCGACGGCCGTCATTTGACGTCCGCCTCTTTCCGCGTTCCCCGCGCGCGCTCCCGAGCGCGCAGCGGAGAACTTCTGTGCTGGCCGTGTCCCTTGGACACAGCCAATCACAGATCGCCGTGAACGGCCAATCGGAGTGGCCGTTTGCTAGGCGATCTGTGCGGCCAATGAGAGATGATCTCATATGTTTACATATGAGATCATTTCTCATTGCCGGCTCTCACAGACAGCGGTGCTGTCAGGGAGAGAGGAGACCGATCTTTGTCTCTTGTACATAGAGACACAGATCGGTCACCTCCCCCAGTAACCCCCCTTCCCCCACAGTTAGAAAACTAAGCAGTATACACATATAACCCCTTCCTCACCCCCTAGTGTTAACCCCTTCCCTGCCAGTCACATGTATACAGTAATTAGTGCATTCTTATAGCACTGATTGCAGTATAAATGTGAATGGTGCCAAAAATGTGTCAAAAGTGTCCGACGTGTCCGCCACAATGTCGCAGTCGCAATAAAAATCGCAGATCGCCGCCATTACTAGTAAAAAAAAAATAATAAAAAAAAATTATTCTGTCCCTTATTTTGTAGGCGCTATAACTTTTGCGCAAACCAGTCGCTTATTGCGATTTTTTTTTTTACAAAAAATTTGTAGAATACGTATCGGCCTAGACTAAGGATAAAAAAAAAAAAAATTGAGCTATTTATTATAGCAACAAGTAAAAAAATGTTTGTTTTTTTTCAAAATTGTTTTTGGGGGATATTTATTATAGCAAAAAGTAAAAAATATTGCATTTTTTTCAAAATTGTCGCTCTATTTTTGTTTATAGCGCAAAAAATAAAAACCTGCTGCTGCAGTTGTCCCCTCCACTGCAGCTCTTCCCTCCACTGATTTAGCAGTGGATGTGCTGTCCCATCCTGGCCATGTGCTCACAACCCCCCCCCCCCAGGCACCTTCAGCTGCAGGCCCAGATCCGGACAGTGCCTCCCTCTCCTCGGCTGAACACCCCCCCCCCCCCCCCCCCCCGTTCCGCGAGTCACAGGAGCGATCGGTCCCGTAGACGGGAGATGCGGTCACACTCCAGATCCTCGTCGCGCAGCTCTGGGCGGCACGGTCGGTACAGCAGAAGCCGTCGCCACAGATCCCCCAGGCGTCACAGCAGGTACTGCCGGAGATCCAGATCCTCCCGGTGGGGGTCACCATCCTCATCTGGTGGTTCCTCCAGGAGCCGATCGAGGGACCGCGAGGGCAGGCTTAGGTCTAGACAGGGTTCATCGAGGCGCTCCAGGCGGCCTTCTCACGCGGACCAGCCGTCCGGCGTGCCAGCATCCTCTGTGGCTCCCGTGGCCACGACGGTTTTGGTGGCTCCCTCTTCAGTTCCGGCTTTCCTTCCGCCCGTTCCCGCATCCGATTCTTCGGTGGTGTCAGCTGCCATACCTCCAGTGGTCCCTCCTCCTCCTCCATCTTCGGCAGTTAACGGTGAGTTTGACTTCGCAGGGATCTGGGGGGCCGGGGGTGGGGCGCATGCTTTGGTACCGGCTTTAAGGGCTTTATTGACGCAGCTGGAGCCCGGCTCCCAGGGGGTGGTTTCGCCTCCTTCGGGTAAACGGCCCCCGTCTCCGCCAAGGGCCGGTGTGCACAAGGAGGCCTTTTTCTGTGGGATTAGCCCGCTAGGGGCGCACGTTAGTGAAGACATCAAACAAAAGATATGGGAGAATAAGTACATAGATATATGGTCTTTGGTTTCAGCTGATCAGCACACCATTGATAGGGAGCGCAAGCCATATACTGACAAGTCATTCGAGCGTAGACCCCGGGTGGCCAGGACGATAGGTAACTGGCTGCAGGCTTTCGCTGTGCTGGGGGGTATTATGGGGGAAAAACACCCCGAACGCTGTTCGGAGCTCTTCGTTTATTTGGACTCAGTATACAATGCCTACAAGTCACATGGCGGCAGCGCCTGGTGGAAATATGACGAAGAGTTCAGAAGGCGCTTGGCGTTACAACCCGAGGTGGGATGGGGCTGCAAAGCGACGGATGTCTGGCTGCGGCTTATGATGGCGCAGAGACAGACTCCCTTTCTTGGCGGGGCCGCTGCCTCCTCAGCAAACCAGCAGGGCGCAGCGGCCACAAAGAGACCCGGAACGTGCTGGCTCTTTAACGAGGGTCATTGCAAGTTCTACGGCTTGTGCAAGTTTAAGCACGAGTGTTCCTCTTGCGGTGGTGCCCACGGAGCAGTTCGCTGCCCCCGCGGAGCAAAACCGGCGCAAAGGGTTGCAGGGCCTGTTGAAGGGAAAGACGCCGGTGAGCGTGGAAGAGATGCTCCCCTGGCTAGACCGTTACTCCAATAGATCCTAGGCAGAATTGTTGCGCATCGGTTTTTTGTATGGTTTTCTTATCCCCTTCATTCCCTCAGATTCACACCAACTGTCTGGCAATTTGATATCGGCTACTCTTTACCCGGATGCTCTGCGGAACAAGGTTAGTAAGGAGGTCAATTTGGGTCGCATTGAGGGTCCATTTTTATCCCCGCCGTTTCCTAATCTGAGGGTTTCTCCCTTGGGAGTGGTACCCAAGAAGGAGAGCGGTAAGTTTCGGTTAATCCACCATTTATCTTATCCCAGGGGTTCATCGGTTAACGACGGCATCTCTAAAGAGGAGGCGTCTGTTTCCTATGTCTCCTTTGATAAGGCTGTATTGTTGGTCCGACGGGCTGGCATAGGTGCCCTGATGGCTAAAACTGACATTGAATCTGCTTTCAGGTTGCTGCCGGTGCACCCGGATTGTTATTACCTTCTGGGTTGCTGCGTGGATGGCCTCTTCTATTATGACACTTGTTTGCCTGTGGGCTGTTCCATATCGTGCCACTACTTCGAAATGTTCAGTTCATTTTTGGAATGGGTGGTGCGATGTGCAACGGGTTGTAGATCCATCATTCACTATCTGCATGACTTCCTGATAGTTGCCCCGGCCGAATCCTCTCAGTGTCGTTTTCTACTTGACTCTTTCTGTGCTTTGATGAGCCGGTTTGGGGTTCCGCTTTCCGCTGAAAAAACGGAGGGCCCTTTCTGGGCATTGAAATCGATTCCCTCGAGATGGTCTTTAGGTTACCGGCGGACAAGCTCGAGAAGCTATTGGGTTTGATTAACGGGTTTTGCACGGTTGAAAAAGTTACTCTGCGCCAATTGCAGTCGCTGTTGGGCCTCCTCGTCTTTGCATGCCGTATCATGCCAATGGGTCGGGTTTTTTCGCGTCGGCTGTCTCTGGCCACCAGGGGTGCCAAGAGGCCGGAGCATCGCATACGACTGACTTCTTCACTAAGAGCGGACCTGTCAGTGTGGCGGCGTTTTTTGGGCACATACAACGGGTGCACGTGCTTCCTGTCGGACGAAGTAGGCAATCAGGAATTGTCTCTTTTCACCGATGCGGCTGGTTCGGTTGGGTACGGCGCTATTCTCGGGTCAAGTTGGAGCGCAGAGTCGTGGCCTTTAGAGTGGCAGGAGCAGGGTTTATGTCGCAACCTGACTCTCCTTGAGCTTTTTCCCATCGTGGTGGCGGTTGAACTTTGGGGGGAGCAGCTCAGGGACAAGAAGGTCTGCTTCTGGACCGACAATAGCAGTGTAGTGCATTGCATCAATGGTCTGTCTTCCTCTTCGCTGCCGGTTTTGGCCCTGCTCCGTCACCTGGTACTCAGGTGTCTGGAATATAATATCTGGTTCAGGTCTCGTCATGTTCCCGGTGTAGATAACGTTATCGCTGACTTACTGTCTCGTTTTCGTTTCCAGGAGTTTCGGAATGTTTGCCCGGGGGCGGATCAGGACGGTCTGCCTTGCCCGAGATCCCTGTGGACCCTGGTGTCGGGAATTTGATGCCCCTCATTGCTGCTTCGGTGACTCCGGCTACCTGGTCCAATCATGGTAAGGCATGGAATGCCTGGTCGGGGGTGGCGGGTGACAGGGACGTGGCTTCCTGTGGGAGGGTCCGTTTTCAGGTACGGTGGATTGTCTCTTGTGTTTGGAGCTTTCTGGATGTTCCGCTGCGGTGGCTCAACGCCGCATGGGGGGAGTTGGTTCAAGGATAAAAAAAAAAAAAAAAAATTTCACCTAAAGCTTCGCGGTTGACAGGATTGCACAAAACATTTCAGTGTCTTGCAAGCTTTAAAGGGTTGGCGGAAGGTGCACGGGAAAAGGGACGGTAGGCGTCCAATTTCCTTTGCCTTGCTGAATTCTCTTGTCGGGGCAACGTTTACGGTATGTTCCTCTCCTTACGAGGGGCTCCTTTTTCTACGGCGTTTTGCTTGGCTTTTTTCGGAGCGTTACGGGTAAGCGAACTGGTGGCGTCCTCGGCTACTGGTCCCGGGGCCTTTTTAGGGATGACGTCCTACTGTCTAACGGGGTGGTACAAGTCCGGGGAGAAAGTCCAAAACAGACCAGCTTGGGAAAGGTTCTTGGCTACGCCTTGGGGCGGTGGGGGGAACGCTCTGTCCAGTTGCCATGGTAACGGAGTTCCTGAAGGTGAGTCCTGTTGGGAAAAAGTTTTTGGTGCATGCTTCTGGGGCCCCCCCTTACGCGGACCAGTTCAGTGCGGTTTTCAAACGCTGCCTTGTGGCTGCGGGGTTTTCAGCGAGCACACATTCGTTCAGAATTGGCGCGGCTACGGAAGCGGCGAGGGCCGGATTGGCGATGGGTGACATTCAAAGAATTGGTAGGTGGAAGTCGGGGTGCTATGCAGGCTATGTTCGCCCGGAATTGTTGTTATAATGTTTTTTCCCATTTTTCAGGTCCTAGTGCGCCGTTGGTGCACATTCTGGGCCATTCTTATATCCATCGGGCCGCGCAGAGGGCCATTTGTCGGCCGGGCGGCAGGTCCCTGGGATTTCCGGTGCAGGTTCATTGGAGAGGTATTGGGGGTCTCCCCTGGTCGCGGATACTGATGGAAGCAATTCAAATTGGCGGCGTGTCTCGGACGCCGGTGGTGTTGGTTATCCATGCAGGGGGGAACGACATTCGTTCCCTGCGGGTTCCGGAAATCATTACCCTGATGAGAATGGATTTGGAACGGATGGTTTTTCTTTTTTCAGAAATGATGTTGGTCTGGTCTGAAATTATCCCTCGGGTCACCTGGCAGGAGGATAGGGATGCGGCAGCAATTGAGAGGGCTCGTAGGACAATTAACGCACGCATGTCCCGGTACGTCAGGGCCAGATCAGGGGTAGTGGTGAGGCACAGGCAGCTGGAAGGGGACAACAGGCGGCTCATGGGTCAGGATGGAGTCCATCTTAACGATATCGGGCTTGATATCTTTTTGTCTGGTCTTCAGGACGGCATAGAACAGGCCCTTTATATTTTGGGTGGGGGTCGGAGCCCAGTTTGAGGGGCTGTGCTCCTCCTGTGGCGGTAATAATAATAAAGGAAAAGGGGGAAGGCTTTTATGCCCGTCGGTTTAGGCCGGCGGCTGGCTGGTTGCTTCCCCCCCCCTTGGTAATTTACCATAAGATGGTATTAAGGTTAAACAGATGTTGTTTATGTTTTAACAAATAAAGCTGTGGCCGACCCCTACGTCCATTCAAGGATAATATGTGTGGAGTTTTTATTTATGGAAAGGGGGGAGACTAGGACATAGATATGGGTAAGTGGTTGGTTCAGGTAGTCTGGTGGGCACCGGCCCAAGTAGGGCTAGGTGCCACGGACTGCCTGAGGTAATGGGACAGTCCAGGAAAGGGTTAAATGTGTCTCTCCCCTTTAGTTCCCCCCCTTCCTCCCTCCCTCCCTCTGGGAGGGTGGGTTTTACAAGGCAGACAGGACCAATTAAACAAGAACGAGGGGGTGGGTTTTGGGGAGCATGTGACCAAGGCTTTAAAGGGGGATTTCCCTCCCACCTTCTTCCTCTTACCTGCAGCAGCCCCCAGCAAGTGAGATTCCCGCCCTCCCTCCCCTGGTTTTTCCCGTTTTATCCAATAGCTTAGGTGGTTTAAAAAAAAAAAAAAAACACAAAAAAACAAAGGAAATAAAGGGATATATATTGTTAAAAAAAAAAAAAAAAAAAAAAATATGGAAATGTGCGAGTAACAAATGTTACGGTGGTGTTATGACGGTGGTTATCCCGTACGGTTTACGTTTTATGGCTTTGGTTTTACAGGCCTTGTTATCGTGTTTAAGTGAGATATTTATTATTAAGTCACAGCTGGCGGTAATAATAATAAAGGAAAAGGGGGAAGGCTTTTATGCCCGTCGGTTTAGGCCGGCGGCTGGCTGGTTGCTTCCCCCCCCCCTTGGTAATTTACCATAAGATGGTATTAAGGTTAAACAGATGTTGTTTATGTTTTAACAAATAAAGCTGTGGCCGACCCCTACGTCCATTCAAGGATAATATGTGTGGAGTTTTTATTTATGGAAAGGGGGGAGACTAGGACATAGATATGGGTAAGTGGTTGGTTCAGGTAGTCCACGGTGCACTTAAACATTCACCAGAATGGTGTGTGAGTTTCAGAGAAAGCCTCCACCTCATAAGAATGGCCGCTTACTAGGTCCTTATGACCTCCTATAACGAATGGCCTTTTTTCACTTGTGGCTATATACCCAGCCAGGGCCTTTGTTCATCCAGGGGGATCACACTGCCAAACATTCGCCACTCAGGAAGGGCCCGATCACATAAGAACCCCAAAAAGAAAAAAGGCTTCCATAGTGTAAAATATTTTTACGTTTTTAAAACACGCATGAAATGGCCAGCTCGATTTAGCAGCCAGTGATGTCAGCACGTCGCTCCTCCCTACATGTTTCATCACAAAATGACGTCATCCTGGGGCACGGGCGGTGTACTGACTCAATGCAATATATAAATACAGATAGCAACCACACCTCGTTCTGAGCTTAGGGCAGTCACCATCATCATTACTCCATTTTGAAAAAGGGTAATACCCACACATAAGAGAAATATATAAATATTCAATAACTAATTGCACTGTTCGATAAAACCCCCAAATTTGACAATGGGTGGTCACACTCAGCACAACAACAGATTAACCATAATACCACCCAAATGTCTCTATAAAAAGTAAAAATACATTTAGCGTTATGATACACAATCATAGCATGTCTACCACAGAGTGGCCCATATATTCTGGGCGCCTGAATTCCAGTGGCTGGGGTTTTTTTTTTTAAGCACTTGATTAGAGTCATAGGCTCTAAAAAGCTTCAAAATAGGGTGGACTCGGAGCGCAGAGCATTGCGCTCCGAGCCCACCCAGGTGTGTTACAAAAGCAAATGAATATTCGCTTTTCTAACAATGAATCGCCTCCCTGCCAATCCGGAAACCCGGGTCTGTTACCCGTTTCCCGATCCCTGATCCCCTGCCCGGTGTGCCTGCTGATCCCCGACGTTGTGTGCCCACCGATCCCCGATGCTGTGTGCCCACGGATCCCCGCCGCTGAAGGGGTAAGTGCCAGTGGACCGGCAGACAGCGGGGGGGTGTTGTTTTCTGCCCCTAATAAAAAAAACACCAGCCGTCACTGGTCTACCAATTAGTAAAAAATTATCCCACAGGAATCCAAATTGACTAAGTTTAATATTGATCATCAAAGCAGCCATTCAACATGATTTAAAACATTGCAGTAAGCAAGCGGCTCAAGTTGTCCACTGCATGTTTGACCAATAATGGGATAGGACTTTGGCTACCTACCCCCCCCCCCCAAATGTGGGGTCTCTGTGACCCCAGGTCGCCGAGCTATGACCCTCGAAGCTGAAACTTTTTTGGGGGAGGGTTGTTATTTTTTTATGTTTATAGCAGGTGAGGCTTTGTCTCACCTGCCTCCCCTAACTGCACATCCCTGGTAAAGTATAGGTATGGTATAGTCTCGGCACAGGTGACAGGTAGATAGTGATGGTTCAGATGCCGTAAAGCAGTGGTCTCAAAGTACCGGCCCGCGGGCCATTTGCGGCCCGCGGACCAGTTATAAATGGCCCGCAGGCAGGGTGGAATCGCCATCCGGTGGTGAGACGTTGGTATTACAAGTTATTACCACCAGATGTGCGCTGGCGCCATCTGGTGGTGGCCGTTGGTATTACAAGTTAAGCATTACAAGTTAAACAGCAATTCTAATGTCATTTTACACTATTTTCACTGCCATATTCTTCCCTCTAATTAGAACCCCCAAACATTATATATATTTTTTATCCTAACACCCTAGAGAATAAAATAGCGATCGTTGCAATACTTTCTGTTACGCCGTATTTGCTCAGCGGTCTTACAAGCGCACTTTTTTGGGAAAAAATTACACTTTTTTTAATTAAAAAATAAGACAACAGTAAAGTTATCCCCATTTTTTTTAATATTATGAAAGATAATGTTACGCCGAGTAAATTGATACCCAACATGTCACGCTTCAAAATTGTGTCCGCTTGTGGAATGCCGACAAACTTTTTTACCCTTTAAAATCTTCATAGGCGACGTTTAAAAAAATCTACAGGTTGCATGTTTTAAGTTACAGAGGAGCTAGAATTATTGCTCTCACTCTACCAATCGCAGCGATACCTCACATGTGTGGTTTGAACACTGTTTACATATGCAGGCGCTGCTCACGTATGTGTTTGCTTCTGCGCGCAAGCTCGTCGGGACGGGGTGCGTTTTCTGGCGCCTAACTTTTTTAGCTGGCTCCTAGATTCCAAGCAAATTTGTCAAACCCTGACTTACACCAGTGCTGGTGGTAATAATGCGCTCGCTGACACCAGTGCTGGTGGTAATAATGCGCTCGCTGACACCAGTGCTGGGGGTATATAATGTGTTCGCTGACACCAGTACTGTTGTTTTTGAAGTTTGAAAGTTTGCATGCGGCCCCCCATGGCATATGAAAACTTGTCTTGTGGCCCTCAGGTAATTTGAGTTTGAGACCCCTGCCGTAAAGGCTTAGTATAATGGGGTATTAAGTTGATATAGGTGTAGTCTAGGCTTGGAACAAGTGTGGTATAGAGTATGGGTGCAGTATGGATTGGGCACATTTGGTGTCCTGCTCTCAGTGGCTCAGTCCTGCAAGCATCATTAGCAATGGGTGAATAGCCAGTCCTGATGCTGTGGTGACCTCTCACTGTAGAAGGGGGCCCCCTCAGTCTCTCCCCAAAAGCCTCCAGACATCAGCGGTGGAAAGCAGAGGGTGAGCGAAGCTTCAGTCTCCCTGTTGCAAAGGTGCAAGTGCTGTGATGGGTGGGGTATATGTGTAGGGTAGTACAGTGTTGGGGCAGATGTGCAGGGGGTTACAGTGGTGAGGCAGATGAGCAGAGGTTACAGTGATCTGAGGTCTGAAGGTGCAGGAATTGGGGCTGATCTGAGGCATGAGAGTGCAGAATGTTAATTTCTCACTACTCAAGTAGTTTACAGCCTTAACTTTATAAAAAAAAAGCCTTTTCGTGATTGAGAGTGTGAAGTTGACATTTCTTTGTTATAAAATCGTCACGCTCAATTTCTTTGAAACCTTTTTTCGGCACACTGTGCTCAAAAGGTTGCCTACCCCTATGATAGACCAACACAAAGTGGCACATAATTGTGAAGTGGAAGGAAAATGATAAATGGTTTTCAAAGTCTAAATGAAAGATATTGTCTAGTACATTTTTGCTATTATATCTTTATCAACTTTTGACAACTGAGGTTTCTCTCTATCAATAAACATCTAAAGTGAGTTTGCAATAGAACTTACCTGACCAAGTTCTGAATAGATTGTGATTTTCTTGATTCATATGATGTTTTCAAAGTCAATTGGGAAGCCTTTTGGGTACAGTCTGTATACAGGAACCTTGCAAAGCACAACAACGTCATTATAATTGAAAACAGAAGAATCCATTTTAATACGGGAAAAAGTTGCATATTTTTCCAAATAGATCTTCTTGATTCTCTGTAAAGTGAGAGATGCAGACTCTAGTGCGATGTGTAGATATAAAGAGAAGAACAGCTACTGAAAATTGTAAGATGACCACACCTCGTGTACTTTAGACACATTGCAATCAGTGCCTTGGTGTTCTTGGATTGTAATTGAACAGCTAAGTTTATTTTTTTTCAGTAATCTCTCGGAATCGAATGCACAGACAGAGCAAAAAAAGTTTCACTTAGCTACTACACTTGCTTTAAAGCAACAAGTTCACTTAAGCCTCGTACAGACGACCGAGGAACTCGACGGGCAAAACACATCGTTTTCCTTGTCGAGTTCCTTGTTAGGCTGTCGAGGAACTCGACAAGCCAATTTTCTCCATTCCCGTCAAGGAAATAGAGAACATGCTCTCTTTTTGGCTCGTCGAGTTTCTCGACAGTTTCCTCGATGAAAATGTACACACGACCGGTTTCCTCGGCAAAAAAATATCTCCCAGCAAGTTTCTTGCTGGTTTTTGCCGAGAAACTCGGTCGTGTGTACGAGGCCTGAGAGTACACTTAAACTCAAAAATTAAAGATTTATTTTTGTTAGCGGAAGCATCTAGAAGTGTCAATTGTACCTATCCAGTATCCCTTTAATCTTGAATTTCTTTGCAATATACAGTGCCTTGCAAAAGTATTCACCCCCTTGGCTTTTTATCTATTTTGTTACATTACAGCCTTTAGTTCAATGTTTTTTTAATCTGAATTATATGTGATGGATCAGAACACAATAGTCTAAGTTGGTGAAGTAAAATTAGAAAAAATATGTACATAAAACTATTTCTCAGAAATATAAAACTGATAATTGCCATGTGCGTCACCCCCTTTATTATGAAACCCATAAAAAGCTCTGGAGCAACCAATTACCTTCAGACGTCACATAATTAGTGAAATGATGTCCACTTGTGTGCAATCTAAGTGTCACATGATCTGTCATTACATATATACACCTTTTTGAAAGGCCCCAGAGGCTGCAACACCTAAGCAAGAGGCACCACTAACCAAACACTGCCATGAGGACCAAGGAACTCTCCAAACAAGTAAGGGACAATGTTGGTGAGAAGTACAAGTCAGGGTTGGGTTATAAAAAAATATCCAAATCTTTGATGATCCCTAGGAGCACCATCAAATCTATCATAACCAAATGGAAAGAACATGGCACAACAGCAAACCCGCCAAGAGACGGCCGCACACCAAAACTCACGGACCAGGCAAGGAGGGCATTAATCAGAGAGGCAGCACAGAGACCCTGGAGGAGCTGCAGAGTTCCACAGCAGACACTGAAATATCTGTACATAGGACGACAATAAGCCATAAGCTCCAAAGAGTTGTGTTTTATGGCAGAGTGTCCAGAAGAAAGCCATGACTTTCAGCAAAAAACTAAACGTCACGTTTTGAGTTTGCGAAAAGGCACGTGGGAGACTCCCAAAATGTATGGAGGAAGGTGCTCTGGTCTGATGAGACTAAAATTTTACTTTTTGCCCATCAAAGAAAACGCTATGGGGGTGATTTACTAAAGACCTGCGCCTGTGGTGCAGTGGAGAAATTTGAGCAGTTGCACAAAAAACAGAACTCAAAACATTTATCAAATATTATGGTGCACTCACATGCACAAACCATATTTACTTGCGCAAACTTTCACTCCTGCCATTAGCAAGCGCAGCCAATGTAATCTTCTACATTTTTGTCTGAATACTATGAATAACTTTACTACAGTTTACCATCTTCTATTACCAGGCTAAAATGTATGTATATAATTTTGTTTAAATGCACAAATTCTGTCCAGAACATGTAGATCTGTCTTACAACTTATCAAGGTTTTTCACACCTTCTTTCAGCATACTCAACTGCACATGCGCATTGACAGACCACACCATTTCATCCTCGCCTGACATGTCACACACGTTTTAGCATTTGTGTTTTTGGGCGTGCATAACTGCTTCTACATTTTACACAACTATAAATACGTATATATATACACACTCGAAACTACTATTTTTAACTACTTCTACACAGTACCAGCAGTGCAGCCATACCACTCCCCCACACACTGTACAATCTGATTATTATTTCCCCATACACTGTTCAATGTTATTGGATAACGTCTGAATCCACTCATCTGCCTGAGCAGCTAGTATTCCTATAACAAAAGTTAGGTAAATAAAGTGAAGAATTTTTAATGCGCATGTGCGAATCAACAGGCAACACGTGAGAATTGTCATTGCGCATGCGCGCAGTTTCGCCCCATTTCCTATGTTATATAAGGGGGAATGTAGTTTGTGTACATTTGCCTAAAGTTAGGCCACCTTGCTGTGTGTATACTTTGTTATGCAGGCATAGATTTTATTATTGCTTTGAGTTTAGATTGTTTTAGTAACTATTCAAAATACATAGGAATCATGGTTACATCACTAATAAGAATTGTTTACTAAAAAAAATTCAGCCGTTACCTATTTTGACCTTAAATTTCTTATGTGATCATCAAGTGTAGCATGATCCACACAAGACAGAGCGGTATATATAGTATGTAGTTTGAGGGATGTGTGTTTAGACTAATGGGTTAATATATGACTACTTCTCTCCTTTGTCCCCTGCGATCTCCCCTTATCAGCTGTCCTGATTTGCTGCAAGACTGAGAGATCGCAGGGGACAAAGAAGAGAAGTAGTGATATATTAACCCTGGTATCTTTACAGAGTGGAAGACATACCATTGATGCGCCTGTTTTTTATATGTGTAAGGTGAGAGACTGGTGAAGGAGAGACACCATGGTTCAATAACACAATTAAAGAAACACTCTCATAAATAATCTGGAGATATTGGAGGATTCGTCCCATTAGTGATTAAAGGGTCACTAAAGGATTTTTTTTTTAGCTAAATAGCTTCCTTTACCTGCAGTCCTGGTTTCATGTCCACATTGTTCGTTTTTGATCTGATGTTGCTGTAATTCTTCTCTGTTCTGGACACTTCCTGGTTGTCTGTTTCCTGAGGACAACAGTACTGGGAGCTTCTCGTTTTGTTTTCCAAACCATCACTTCTCTATGGCTCTATACAGCACAGAGGCAGGATAACATGCAAAAACGAAACTGAAACTACAGGTACATTATATGATTGATTTTTATCTATTTTTAATCGTTTTTAAAAGGAATCAGTTAACCATTATGTCTCTATACCCTGTAAACAGTCATTTGAACAAAAACAATTCTTTCCTTTACAACTCCTTTAACCACTTAAGCCCCGGACCAATATGCAGCCTAAAGACCCAAGGTGTTTTTACAGTTCGGGACTGCGTCACTTTAACAGACAATTGCGCGGTCGTGCGACGTGGCTCCCAAACAAAATTGGCGTCCTTTTTTCCCCACAAATAGAGCTTTCTTTTGGTGGTATTTGATCACATCTGCGGTTTTTAGTTTTTGCGCTATAAACAAAAATAGAGCGACAATTTTGAAAAAAATGCAATATTTTTTACTTTTTGCTATAATAAATATCCCCCAAAAACATATATAAAAACATTTTTTTCCCTCAGTTTAGGCCGATACGTATTCTTCTACATATTTTTAGTAAAAAAAATCACAATAAGCGTTTATCGATTGGTTTGCGCAAAATTTATAGCGTTTACAAAATAGGGGATAGTTTTATTGCATTTTTATTAATTTTTTTTTTTTTACTACTAATGGCGGCGATCAGCAATTTTCTTCGTGACTGCGACATTATGGCGGACACTTCGGACAATTTTGACACATTTTTGGGACCATTGTCATTTTCACAGCAAAAAATGCATTTAAATTGCATTCTTTATTGTGAAAATGACAGTTGCAGTTTGGGAGTTAACCACAGGGGGCGCTGTAGGAGTTAGGGTGCACCTAGTATGTGTTTACAACTGTAGGGGGGTGTGGCTGTAGGAATGACGTCATCGATCGTGTCTTCCCTATAAAGGGAATGAGGCGATCGATGCGCCGACACAGTGAAGCACGGGGAAGCCGTGTTTACATACGGCTCTCCCCGTTCTTCAGCTCCGGGGAGCGATCGCGACGGAGCGGCTATAAACAAATAGCCGCGCCGTGGTCCCGGATCGCTCCCCGAGCGGACCCGACCTCCGCATGTAGCGGGGGGGGTCCCGATCGGACCCCCCACCCGCTAATAGGCGAGGACGTACATGTACGCCCATGTGCCTGTACGTGCCATATTGTGGACGTATATGTACATGCGGGGGTCGGGAACTGGTTAACCACTTGCTTACTGGGCACATATACCCCCCTCCTGCCCAGGTGAAATTTCAGCTTCCGGCACTGCGTCACTTTAACTAACAATTGCGCGGTCGTGCGACGTGGCTCCCAAACAAAATTGACGTCCTTTTTTCCCCACAAATAGAGCTTTCTTTTGGTGGTATTTGATCGCTGGTGCGGTTTTTATTTTTTGCGCTATAAACAAAAAAGAGCGACAATTTTGAAAAAAATACAATATTTTTTACTTGTTGCTATAATAAATATCCCAATTTAAAAAAAACACACATTTTGTTTCCTCAGTTTAGGCCGATACGTATTCTTCTACATATTTTTGGTTAAAAAAAAAAATCGCAATAAGCGACTGGTTTGCGCAAAAGTTATAGCGCCTACAAAATAGGGGACAGAATTATTATTTTTTATTATTATTTTTTTTTTACTAGAAATGGCGGCGATCTGCGATTTTTATTGGGACTGCGACGTTATGGCGGACACATCGGACACTTTTGACACATTTTTGGCGCCATTCACATTTATACTGCGATCAGTGCTATAAATGTGCACTGATTACAGTATAAATGTGACTGCCATTGAAGGGGTTAACACTAGGGGGTGAGAAAGGGGTTAAATGTGTAGCCTTGGAGTGTTCTAACTGTAGGGGGAGGGGGGGTGACTAGGGGGGGTGACCGATCTATGTCCCTATGTACAAAGGACACAGATCGGTCTCCTCTCCAGAGACAGCACCGCTGTCTCTGTGTTAAACGGCAATGAGAGATGATCTCATATGTTTACATATGAGATCATCTCTCATTGGCCGCACAGATCGCATCGCAAACAGCCACTCTGATTGGCCGTTCGCGGCGATCTGTAATTGGCTGTGTCCAAGGGACACGGCCAACACAGAGTTTCCCCGCTGCGCGCTCTGGAGCGCGCGCGGGGAACGCGCAAAGGGGCGGACGTCAATTGACATCTACTTGGATTTTGGGAACCGCGCTGTAGCCGTCCATTTGACTATAGCGCGGGTCCCAAGCGGTTAATTGGGGACGTTCATCAACTTGACTCTTATTCACATTTTTTACATATTGCATTATTGAACCATTCATATTGTGTACATTGGTACATTGATACATTGGTACATTGGTACACTCCTACACGTTTAGCACTATTTGCAGTTTTGCACCTTTGGAGCAATGCACGCTGGGAAATTTAGGGGACGGCGCATGTGCAGTTCGTTCGGCACGGGGACGTGCCTGATTTAAATTCTACACGCTCCCTAGCCGCGGAATTTGATTTACGATCCGCCGGCGCAACTTTAGAGGCAAGTGCTTTCTGAATACAGCACTTGCCTCAAAAACTTGCGCCGGCGGATCGTAAATCAGATAACCTTTCTGAATCTAGCCCACTGTCTCTAAAGTGGTTTTCTGTCTTACAAGAGACTGTAAGTTTATCTGCATCTTTATCCCAGACCATAAATTCAAAGGTTTGACATAGATAAGGGGGATTGACACAGACTTATACAGACTGTGTATAGATAAGGGAAACATGAGCTCATAGTATTGCCTTTGTATAATGAGAACATAGGGCTCTTCCACAAATAAGCTGTCGTATGGTATATCTTAATATGTTTATAGTATATATCTGTTAGTATTCATGGAGCCCATGCATAATAAAAGTTACAAATGTAGATCCTAGAAAAGTTGCAAACATGGTATTATAAAAGTAGTAGAAACTGTTTTGCTAAGAGTTATATTCCAATGACTTAAATCTTGAGGAATGTAACAATCCATTAGTTAAAGGGGTTGTAAAAGTACAATTTTTTTTCCTAAATAGCTTCCTTTACCTTAGTGCAGTCCTCCTTCACTTACCTCATCCTTCCATTTTGCTTTTAAATGTCCTTATTTCTTCTGAGAAATCCTCACTTCCTGTTCTTCTGTCTGTAACTCCACACAGTAATGCAAGGCTTTCTCCCTGGTGTGGAGTGTCGTGCTCACTCCCCTCTCTTGAACTACAGGAGAGCCAGGCAGGGCCGGACTGGGAATGAAAACCAGCCCTGGAAGAGAGCATTTCTAGTGAAAATGGCGCCTATGGCAAGCACTGAAACTGCGCCCCTGTCAAAACATTTGAAACCCATCTTTCAGATAACCATTACAAAAAAAAACACCCAAGATTGCAGTAATATCAGCACCCATAAATGCAGAGGAATCGTGCGGTGTATCATGGACAAAGCACTGGGCAGAAAGGCAGAGTGGAATGGAACTTCAGACAGTGACTGCACGCAGTGGTACACAGACAGGTCACACTCACTGGCACTGTGATGGTCAGGGACACGCAGCAGTGCAGGGGGTGTTTCCTTGTAATGGATACAGTCCTCTGCCAATGCTGCGCCAGTGCCTCTGACACTGTACAGGGGGAGAGAGGGAGTAGGATCACCAGCGGCCCTGTCTGCTTAGCACACACGCTCAATCACACATGATGATGACTTTAAGGCCTCTTTCACACTGGGGCGGTGGGGGCATCGGCAGTAAAGCGCCGCTATTCAGCCGCTAGCGGGGTGCTTTTAATGGCCGCAAAGTGTCGCTTTGATTCCAATGGGCAGGGGCGATTTAGGAGCCGCTCCTACTGCGCCTCAAAGATGCTGCTTGCAGGAAATTTTTTCCTGCCAGCGCACTGCTCCAGTGTGAAAGCACTTGGGCTTTCACACTGGAGTGAATGGAACCACTCTTTCAGGACGCTCTGCAGATGCTATTTTTTTCGTTATAGCGCCTGCAAAGCGCCTCAGTGTGAAAGGGGTCTTAGACTACTTTCACACTGAGGTGCTTTGCAGGCGCTACAAAATAGCGCCTGCAAAATGCCCTGAAAGGGCCTCTCTTCTCACTCCAATGCGAAAGCTTTCACACTGGAGCGGTGCGCTGGCAGGATGCTCAAAAAAGTCCAGCTAGCTGCATCTTTGAGGCCCTGTAGGAACGGTGTACACACTGCTTCTAAAGCGCCCCTGCCCATTGAAACCAATGGGCAGCGGCGCTTTGCGGATGTTTTTTTTATCCTTTTGGGCCGCTAGCATTGTGCTGGCAGGACGCTCAAAAAAATCTATGAGGCGCCCAGCTAGCGGCTGAATAGCGCTGCAAAAATGACAGTAAAGCGCTGCTAAAATACTGACACTTTACTGCCGACGGCACAACGCCCCAGTGTGAAAGTAGCCTAAGAAACAACCTCACGTGACGGCACTCACCCACCCGCTCGCTCGGGGAAAAGATTAAGGAAGAGCGCAGAGGAGGGTAGGTGGAGCCTTAGGTGGAACCTCCTCCAGTCAAACAAATAACAATCTGGCAGAGTGGCCGGTCACACTCGTAAATGAGCATGGGGGGTGCCTGTCACACTCCTCCATACTGCCAACAGCTAAGTAACCAAATTTTTCAGGTAAAGTGCCGTACCTATAGTGCGGGAGGCAGCCGCAGGAGGACAGGTGGGAATTGTTTTGGCGTTTTTGGCTGTTTTTTTTTTTTATTACAATTTGCAGGGGCAGCAAAGGTGACAGAGGGGGGGGGGTGCAAATTGTAACCTAAACCTGTATAATAATCTCTCTCACAAGGCATTGCACGGTGCACCCCCCCCCCCCCCTCCTCTCTGAGATTATTATACAGATTTCAATTTTATTGCAGGGGCACCAAAGGTAGGTGACAGAGAGAGAAGGGGGGGGGGGGGGGGGGTGCAGATATGGTAAGAGAGATTCGGTTTATAAATTGCATTAAAATGTTTGTTTTTTTCACCTTGTGCTCCAAGGCAGGGTGGCGACTGGGGCAGTGGGGGCATCCTCTTCTCCTTTGCGGCTCACTCGTGACCGTGCAGAGACATTGTAGGCTCTCGTTTTGGCGTGAGCAGCATCACTGTTAATGTGTCTAAGGGGAGGAGCCGAGCAGGAGAAACAAAACATCAGGACTAGTTCAAGAAGGCAAGTGCGTTGTCCGAGCATGGCGGCCGTAACCCGCCGGCCTGCGGCTGCTTTTAACAACCGCAGTCTGCAGGTATGTAAAAGCAGCCCCAGGGAACAGCAGCCGTCACCCCTGCACAAGTGAAAAGAGCGGCGGCCGCGGCGATCGCGGCTGCGGCCCGCCGCTGATTACTGTATATTTGACTGACAGGCAGACTGCAGTGACAGCAGGCAAGAGCAGGCGGCCGGCCTACCGGGAATTTTCCCGGTCTCCCGGTTGGCCAGTCCGGCCCTGGAGTCGGGACGCCCACTAACACACAGCTCCTTTCCAGTGTTGCCAACCCCCCCAAGTGAAATTTACTGGCAAGATGGCTAAAAATTACGAACGACACCAATTTTTTACTGGCACTTCAAAAAAGCACCTAAAATGCCTGTTTTCTGTGCTAAACTGTGCGACTTTTAGTATTTAAACTATAAACATGTTGCTAGTGCTATTAGCAATGTGTTTAAAGCGGAGGTTCACCCTTTAAAACATTTTTTGACATCACACAAAGTCGCGCCATCCTACCGTCACAATGCCGGTGTTTTTTTTTTTTTGTCAGCACATACAGTGATGAAAATAAGTATTTGAACACCCTGCTATTTTGCAAGTTCTCCCACTTGGAAATCATGGAGGGGTCTGAAATTGTTATCGTAGGTGCATGTCCACTGTGAGAGACATAATCAAAAAAAAAAATCCAGAAATCACAATGTATGATTTTTTTTAACTATTTATTTGTATGATACAGCTGCAAATAAGTATTTGAACACCTGAGAAAATCAATGTTAATATTTGGTACAGTAGGCTTTGTTTGCAATTACAGAGGTCAAACGTTTCTTGTAGTTTTTCACCAGGTTTGCACACACTGGATGAGGGATTTTGGCCCACTCCTCCACACAGATTTTCTCTAGATCAGTCAGGTTTCTGGGCTGTCGCTGAGAAACACGGAGTTTGAGCTCCCTCCAAAGATTCTCTATTGGGTTTAGGTCTGGAGACTGGCTAGGCCACGCCAGAACCTTGATATGCTTCTTACAGAGCCACTCCTTGGTTATCCTGGCTGTGTGCTTCGGGTCATTGTCATGTTGGAAGACCCAGCCTCGACCCATCTTCAAAGCTCTAACTGAGGGAAGGAGGTTGTTGCCCAAAATCTCGCAATACATGGCCCCGGTCATCCTCTCCTTAATACAGTGCAGTCGCCCTGTCCCATGTGCAGAAAAACACCCCCAAAGCATGATGCTACCACCCCCATGCTTCACAGTAGGGATGGTGTTCTTGGGATGGTACTCATCATTCTTCTTCCTCCAAACACGGTTAGTGGAATTATGACAAAAAAGTTCTATTTTGGTCTCATCTGACCACATGACTTTCTCCCATGACTCCTCTGGATCATCCAAATGGTCATTGGCAAACTTAAGACGGGCCTTGACATGTGCTGGTTTAAGCATGGGAACCTTCCGTGCCATGCATGATTTCAAACCATGACGTCTTTGGCCCCATACACACGAGAGAATTTATCCGCGGATACGGTCCAGCGGACCGTTTCCACGGATAAATCCTCTCAAAGATTTCCGCAGATTTCTATGCGATGGAGTGTACTCACCATCGCATTGAAATCCGTGCGGAAATCCTCTGGCGATGACGTGTCGCGCCGTCGGCGCAACGCTGTCATATAAGGAATTCCACGCATGCGTCAAATCATTACGACGCGTGCGGGGAATCCCTTTGGACGGATGGATCCGGTGAGTCTGTACAGACGAGCGGATCCATCCGTTGGGATGGACTTCAGCAGATGGATTTGTTGTGCATGTCAGCAAATATCCGATCTGCTGGAATCCATCCCAGGGGAGATTTATCCGCGGAAAAAGATCCGCTGGCGTGTACACACCATAGGATCTATCCGCTGAAACCCATTTGCTGGGATTTATCTGCGGATGGATTCTATGGTGTGTACGGGGCCTTAGTGTATTACCAACAGTAACCTTGGAAACGGTGGTCCCAGCTCTTTTCAGGTCATTGACCAGCTCCTCCCGTGTAGTCCTGGGCTGATTTCTCACCTTTCTTAGGATCATTGAGACCCCACAAGGTGAGATTTTGCATGGAGCCCCAGTCCGAGGGAGATTGACAGTCATGTTTAGCTTCTTCCATTTTCTAATGATTGCTCCAACAGTGGACCTTTTTTCACCAAGCTGCTTGGCAATTTCCCCGTAGCCCTTTCCAGCCTTGTGGAGGTGTACAATTTTGTCTCTAGTGTCTTTGGACAGCTCTTTGGTCTTGGCCATGTTAGTAGTTGGATTCTTACTGATTGTATGGGGTGGACAGGTGTCTTTATGCAGCTAATGACCTCAAACAGGTGCATCTAATTTAGGATAATAAATGGAGTGGAGGTGGACATTTTAAAGGCAGACTAACAGGTCTTTGAGGGTCAGAATTCTAGCTGATAGACAGGTGTTCAAAAACTTATTTGCAGCTGTATCATACAAATAAATAGTTAAAAAATCATAAATTGTGAATTCTGGAAAAAAAAAATTTGATTATGTCTCTCACAGTGGACATGCACCTGGGAGAACTTGCAAAATAGCAGAGTGTTCAAATACTTATTTTCCTTACTGTATCTCTTAATCCCGATTTTCACCTCACGGCGATCCCGCGGGAGTGGGCGTTCCCAAGCACTGCCTGTGATTGACAGGCTTCCGAACGGCGCATACTGCGCGTCACAGGTTGCCGACAGAACCCGAACGTCGGTGCGCAGGCACCGTATAGAGCCGCACCGACGTTCGGGTTTTTTCGGCAACCTGTGACGCGCAGTATGCGCCGTTCGGAAGCCTGTCAATCACAGGCAGTGCTTGGGAACGCCCACTCCCGCGGGATCCCAGTGAGGTGAAAATCAGGATTAAGAGGTATGTGCTGACAAAAAAAAAAAACACTGGCATTGTGTCGGTAGGATGGCGCTACTTTGTGTGATGTCAAAAAATGTTTTAAAGGGTGAACCTCTGCTTTAAGTTAAACAAAAGTCAAAAAACGAATTTACTTACATGAAGATCAGATTAATATAACACAGCCAGCACAGAGTTCCCCCTTGCAGTGCAAGGGAGAACTCTGCGAACCTTGATGTAAAGGACGATGCCACAGATCACGATCTAAGGGGGAACTCTGATGTAAGGGGGGGGCTCTGCGCTCCCATTTACATCAGAGTTTCCACTTGCATCAGGGTCCGCAGGGTTCTCCCTTGCACTATAAGAGGAAATCCTGCAGACTCTGATGTAAAGGGGAACATTGGGAACTCTAATGAGTGGGGGGGGGGGAGACTCTGGTGACCATAGATTACCTTCCGCAGAGTGAATACACTAAGGTAAGGGGTGTTACTGATATAAGGGTTAACCTTTATTTCAGTGCCCCCTTACATTATTGTGTTCACTCCCCCCCCCCCTTACATCAGACAGTGACCACCCCCCCCCCTCCCCCCTCAGACTGACCTCCTCTCAGGTGCACCATGCAGGGCTCAGGCAACTCCAGCTTGGCGGCTCTGGTTTTATCTGATAGTTTCCGCTACACAGTCCACACACCTCTGACTTCTCTCGTGATCCCCAATCTGGCGGTGCTCCCACTCTTGACTCCTCTACTGGCTCCCCCTCAGAGACTGCAGACATGATAAAAGATGAGATGGTCAGAGACTGCAGACATGGTACAGGAGATGCCACAGAGCCACGTCACGGCACCCTGGAGTCTGTGGTCCTAACACTAAACTATGAGTGTCCCCACAATGGAGGCACATGCATTCTGATGGATAGATGAGGACAGGTGGACTTTCTCTATCTGCAATGTAAAGAGCGTCCTGACTCTCCTGTAGTCCAAGGAAGGGGGCGAGCACGACACTCCACATCAGGGAGAAAGCCTCGCATTATTGTGTGGAGTTACAGACAGAAGAACAGAAAGTGAGGATTTCTCAGAAGAAATGAGGACATTTAAAAGCAAAATGGAAGGATGAGGTAAGTGAAGGAGGACTGCACTAAGGTAAAGGAAGCTATTTAGGGGAAAAAAATGTTACCTTTACAACCCCTTGTCCACGGGAGGATGTAATATGACGTCCTCGACTTTGTGCGGTGATATCTGAATGATGCCTGCAGCTACAGGCATCATTCAGATATCGCCGTCTTCAGCCGCCGATTCTGTGCACGATAAGAATGATCAAAGCGGCGTTTCCGCCGCTTGATCGTTCTTATAGGCAGTGGGAGGGGACGTCTCCCCCTTCCGCCGCCATCCGGTGCTTCTCCGGGCTCTCCCGTGCCATCGGGGGCCCGGAGAGCGAATCGTTTGGCGCTGCCTGGAAAGCATAGAGATGACTGATGACCAGATGGTCACCAGTCATCTCTATGACCGTCGAAGGCCCGGGCGCGACGTCATGACGTCACGCCCCAGAAGTAAACAAAGCCGCAATCGCGGCTGTCGGCATGTGATCGGTGATTTTTTTTTTTACCGATTTCATGCTTGTAAGCCTCGAGGAGAGATGTGGGGTCTTATTGACCCCGCATCTCTCCATAAAGAGGACCTGTCACACTGATTCCTATTACAAGGGATGTTTACATTCCTTGTAATAGGAATAAAAGTGATAAAAAAAAAATGTAAAAAAAAGTGTAAAAAAAAATTATAAAATAAAAAATAAAGTAAAACAATATTTTTTTTTTTCTCAAAACGCCCCTGTCCCCTTTATCTTGCGAGCAGAAGCGAACATGCATGCAAGTCCCGCCCACATATGTAAACGTCGTTCAAACCCCACATGTGAGGTATCGTCGCGTGCGTTAGAGCATGTGTAACAATTTTAGCACCTCTGTAACTCGAAAATATTAACCTGTAAAAAATGTTAAAGCGTCACCTATGGAAATTTTTAAGTACCGAAGTTTGGCGCCATTCCATGAGTGTGCGCAATTTTAAAGTGTGACATGTTAGGTATCTATTTAATCGGCGTAACATCGTCTTTCACATTATACAAAAAAATTGAGCTAACTTTACTGTTTTGTTATTTTTTAATTAATAAATTCCCAAAATTCCCAAAAAAAGGCGTTAGAAAAATGATTGCACAAATACTGTGCGAGAAAAAAAGTTGCAATGACCGCCATTTTATTCCCTAGGGTGTCTGCTAAAAAATATATATATATATAATGTTTGGGGGTTCTGATTAATTTTCTAGCAAAAAAATTGTGATTTCTCTTCCGTTCATGGACGGACACAGCAGCCTTTGACCTTTGGGATATAGCCGCTTCTTTCCAGGAGAGTTAGGCAGAAAAACAGCCCTTAAAGTGTTAACAACTTTCCTCAGTGCAGCTCCTCCCAGGGGGCGTGGTTCCCCGGGTATAACCCACACCCTGCTCTAGCAGCCCAAGTTTTCTTTCTGCCCAATGTCAGGAGAGGACAGGCACTCTGGAGTTTTCGCTTTTTATTGTTTTTGTTCCTGCATTTTTGAATCCTGTGATTCTTTTATCAACTGCCGACTGGGTGAAAGGCTGGGTCTTGACTCTTGTAGTCCCCCCATGTTCAGCCAGCTCTGCTCTGGGTCGTCCACGACAGGCCCCATTGCTCCAGGGGCGGCCGGGGAACTACATGTTCCAAGGCACACATATGACTGGTCTCTATGGCCTTGTCACAGTGTGTCTGGCCGACAGCCATGCCGTTAGTGGGCGTCGGTTCTGTCTGGGATACCTCCAGCCGGTGGTCGCAGGACGGGTAAATAGTGGCCCCTTGCCCTGGCAAGGTGGTATGGCTGGTATTTTCCCTGGGGAGGTCGACTGAGGGTCCACCCTGCTTTCCTCTCTCCCTTTTCCTCTCCCTCCTTCCCCATTCTGGGTAGCGGCTGTGAGGGGGGGCCTCTTGGGGTCTCTTTATTACCACCGGGGCCCGTGTGTGATGCGAGGGGCTATGTTTTTTTACTGTGAGGTAATATGTGCTGCGCTGTGTGTTACTGGTGCTGCGCTGTGTGCTGCGTCACTGGGGGTGTTTTAAACTGCGCCACGGCTGCCATTTTGCTGTGGTCGCGGTTTACTTAGCTCGGCGGCCATTTTCTTGTAGCCCGTGGGTGTTTTTTCCTCACACGGCGGCCATCTTGGATTTGTCTTGGCCTCGTGTGGCTGTTTTAGCGCTGCAAAAGACTGCGAATCTTCCCTGAGGTGACAGACGCAGCGCGGCCAGCTTCAGTGCACACCTCAGATCTTTTTCAGCTCACGCTGCACCGGGTGGGGTGGTGAGTTCCTTGGGAGCCTCTGCTTCTGTTTTCACACCCGGGAGGTGACCGGTGGGTGGTTAACCCTTGATGCCCCTCCCCCTGCCACATCTGTTGAGGCAATGTCGGCTGTCCTGGAGGCGTTTCTCGCAAGGTTTGAAGCGGCTAGTGGCCAGAAGGGGGGTAAAAAGCGCCCCCTCCCTGAGCCTGCTTCTGGGGATGTCTCTGACACAGAATCAGGCCCTGATATTGCGTCTGGCTCTGGTTCTGTCATACCAAAGGTATATATATAAAACGTATTGTGCACAAACAAAATAAGTGACTTTACTCAGGTGTATGCAGAGTGAGTCCCAACTAAAAATAATGCAAAGGTGTGAACCTCTATGCACCTAGATGCATCTGAAAGCACAGTGATGTGCAAAAATTGATGATAAAAAATCAAAATAAAGTGATGATATGACAGTCTATAAGAGGATGATGAAATGATGTTCCGAACTGTTGACTTCTTCACTCAGAAAATGGTAATATATCCACACAGGTACCGTAGTACCCTTACCTTGAAGGTGCTATATACAGGCATATAGTGCTGTCTCTCCAGAACTCGGGTCTCGCTTAACCCAGAAGTAATTACTCTGGCTGCTCAGACTGCTGCATGCTCAGACTGCTCTATGCCTCCGATGGATCCGATGGCTCAGTATTCAAAATCAGGGATGCAGTGAGAGAGGAGAGAAAAGGACATATGCCTCCAATGGTGTAGTAGGTTTTAAAACCAGAGAAAGTTTATTGTACCAAAAAAATTGCACAGAAAAATAAAATAAAATAAAAATAAGAACGTACAAACATTCGTTTGCAAAACGCGGGGACGGGGCGATCCTAATACCGCCTTACGTCCGATGGCCTCCGGCTTGTGCGGGTGTCACTCGATCTCTCGACTCCCTACGGCGTTACGTTACGTACCTCGTGACTTCATCAGGGGAACCCTATTGGCTGTCGAGCCGCTGGTTAAATACACCCAAACCGGAAGTAAACAAGCTTCCATTTTCTTGAAGTCCATACATCTGGACATAATGGTTTTCAAAGTGGCTGTTATTTGGACGTAACTGAAACAAAGTTGATGTGTCAAACCTCACGGGATATTGTGTTCCATATGAATACTAAATCCTGGATGCCTAAATACAGGACTAATACCCACAGAGGAAACTTTTAAAATAATGAGTATGACTCTCATTGTAACTAGTTAGCTAGAGAACCGGCCATGAGTATATATAAGAAAATTATAATACTCTGGTACGAACAGTCTTAAAATTATTAAAATTAAAATAATTTTAAGACTGTTCGTTCCGTTTTATATATATACCTTTGGTGTGATTCACATCACACATTTGAAGCGCTTATCATTTACTTTATCCTGTTTATACTTTTTGTGTTATGTGAACACTTTTAGATATAGCTGCCTCAGATACACTGCAATTTACTTTATTATCATATTTGTTTACTCACAGTAGCGCATCGGATTTTTTATATATTATTCTCTGGTTCTGTCATGTCAGATGATGCGGGCTTAACCCACGCGGACAGTGAGGATGACTCTGCTTCAGGGTCAGTTGCTGATAAGGAATTTGTTGGAGCTCTTATTTCTGCGGTGCGTGATACTCAGAAACTTGAGGATTTGGCGGAGGCATCAGATGTGCCAGTCCTTTTTGGGTTCCGCAACCTGCCGCGCACCACAAAAGTGTTTCCTTGTGTTCCTTATTTGGACAAATTATTGTACAAAGAATGGGATACGCCGCAGAAAGTTTTTGCTGTTCCAAAATACTTTGCAAACCGTTATCCCTTTGAGGAGGACTTTTTAAAAAAGTGGGTCGCTCCTCCGTCAGTGGACCCTCCCGTGTCAAGATTGAGCAAAGCCACCACGTTGCCTGTGGAAGGGGCTCCTGCCTTTAAGGACCCCACAGATAGGAGAATGGAGGCTGTGGCCCGCTCCATCTTCACAGTAGTGGGTTCGGCTGTGAGGCCGGTTTTGGCCGGGACTCTGGTGTCACAGACTTTGACTGAAAGGGAAAAGCTTTTGCTGCAGGACCCGAAGGCACAGGATGCTTCCGAGACCTGTATAGACCTGGCTGAACAGTTGGTTCAGGGTCTGACGTTCGTCTGTGAGTCGGTCCTGGATACGCTCCTCTTGCTTTCCAGGGCTTCCGCCTATGCGGTGGTACTGCGCCGCCTTGTGTGGCTGAAATGCTGGTCTGCGGACCAGTCCACAAAGAAGGCCTTGGTGGATTTACCCTTTAAGGGTGAACGGCTTTTTGGGGCATCCCTGGATGACCTCATTAAGGATGCCACAGGTGGTAAGAGCACACTGCTCCCACAGTCCGGGAAGGGCAAGGAGCCTCGCCGTAAGCAAGGGCCCTCCTTTACTACCCCCAAGCGTTTTTTTCGTGCGCCCAGTGCGGCAGGAAAAAGTTTGCAAGGTGCTAAGACCCCCGCTGCGGGGCAGAAGCGCACCTGGTACCGCAAGCCTAACAAGCCTGCGGACAAGCCTGCTTCCGCATGAAGGTCTGCCCCCGCCCGTGTCTTGGGTGGGGGGCCAGCTTTGCGAATTCGCGGCTCGGTAGAGGTCTCTTCTTTCCGACCGTTGGGTTTGCGAAGTAGTTTTCTCGGGGTACAAGATACAGTTTCTCCCTTGTCCACCAAACAGATTCTTTCCTTCCAACCTCCAGCTTCCTCCGGATCGCCGGAAAGGCTCTGTCAGGGGCTGTCCAGGATCTACTGGGCAGGGAAGTGATTGTGCCAGTTCCCTCGCAGGAACGGTTTCAGGGGTTTTACTCCAATCTGTTTGTGGTCGCCAAGAAGGAAGGGGTCCGTCCAATCCTGGACCTCAAGGCCCTCAATTGTTTTGTCAAAGTGCAAAAATTCAGGATGGAGTCGATTCGCTCGGTAATAGCGGCACTCCATCAGGAGGACTTTCTGGCGTCCTTGGATATCATGGATGCGTACCTACATGTTCCCATATGCACAAGGCATCAGAGGTTTCTGCGCTTTGCGATCGGTGAGGACCATTTTCAGTTTGTGGCCCTCCCGTTCAGCTTGGCATTGGCACCACGGGTTTTCACCAAGGTGCTCGCCCCGATACTAGCCCTGCTGAGGCAGCGAGGGATCGCTATCGTGGGATATCTGGACGACCTTCTCCTGCGAGCTTCCTCAGGCTCAGAATTAGAAGAGGACGTGTCTATCACGTGTCAGACTCTCCAAGAGTTCGGCCGGCTTCTGAATATCCAGAAGTCAGTGTTAGTTCCGTCCCAGAGACTGGAATACTTTGGCTTAGTCCTGGACTCCGCGGAGGCGAGAGTTTCCCTCCCGCTGGAGAAACTGAAGACCCTGCAATCTGCAGTGAAGCAGTTGTCGACCCAGAAGTGGTCGTCTCTTTGATTCTGCATGAGGGTTCTGGGTCTGATGGTGACCTCTTTCGAGGCGGTCCCGTATGCCCAATTCCACACCAGGGAGCTACAGAAGGAAATTCTGTCACGTTGGGACAAGCTCCCATCTTCTCTGGATTACCAGATTCAGTTGAGCCATCTAGTCAAGTCTCCCCTGGTATGGTGGCTGACGTCTCCGGTGCTTCGGACCGGGAAGTCTTTTCTACCGTGCCGCTGGACAGTGGTCACGATGGATGCCAGCCTCTCCGGTTGGGGGGGGGGGGTTTGGGGCACCCAGTCAGCCCAGGGGCGCCGGACTCAGGAGGAGTCCCGCCTACCGATCAATATTCTGGAGCTCCGAGCAATCAAGCTGTGCCTTGCCAGGTGGTCCCTGGAACTGCAGGGCCGACCGGTCAGGATACAGTCCGACAACGCCATGGCCGTGGCTTACGTCAATCATCAGGGAGGCACACGGAGTTCAGCTGCAGCGACGGAGGTCGCGCACATCCTTCGTTGGGTCCCGAAAGGTCCGTTCCGGCTCTGTCGGCCGTGTACATTCCGGGTGTACAGAATTGGCAAGCCGACTTCCTAAGTCGCACAACAATGTCCTCTCCACCCGGAGGTGTTTCAGAGTCTGTGCCAAAAGTGGACCTTCTATCGTCCCGTCTGAATCGGAAGGTGCCACGGTTCGTGGCCAGGTTGAAGGACCCGTGGGCGGACGCGTCAGACGCGTTGGTGGCACCTTGGGGTCACTATCGCCTAATTTACGCCTTCCCTCCTCTGAAGCTTCTTCCTCGCCTGCTGCGCAGAGTGGAAGCCAAAGGGATTCCATCAATCCTGATCGCCCCAGATTGGCCGCGTCGCTCCTGGAACGCGGACCTGGTGCATCTGATGGCGTCTTCCCCTGAGAGAAAATCTTCTGTCGCAGGGTCCGATCTTCCATCCTGCTTTACAGTTGCTGGCTTTAACGGCGTGGCTGTTGAAAGCCAGGTGTTGAAGGACCAGGGCCTATCGGGCTCGGTGGTTTCTACCATGCTGTGTGCACGGAAGTCTACTTCTAGGAGAATTTACCATCGTACGTGGAAGGCCTACATCTTTATGTTTGAGGAGATGAAGTGGCACCCCCGTGCATATGAGGTGTCCCGGATTCTGCTGTTTTTACAGCGGGGAGTGGACCAGGCTCTCGCCTTAAGTACGGTCAAGAGTCAGATTTCTGCTCTGGCTGTTTACTTTCAGCGACCCTTGGCAGCGCACTCCTTGGTGTGCACGTTTGTGCAGGGGGTCCGGCATGTGGCCCCTCCTGTGCACCCTCCACTGCCCCCATGGGACTTGAATTTGGTCCTCTCGGTGCTTCAAGACGCTCCCTTTGAGGACATTCGGAAGATCTCCTTGTTAAATGTCAAAAAAGGTGTTTTTTCTGGTAGCAATTACCTCGATCAGACGGGTGTCTGAACTGGTGGCCTTGTCCTGCAAGGCCCCCTACTTAGTCATCCATAAGGATAAGGTGGTGCTGCGTCCGCAGCGTTCTTTTCTCCCAAAGGTCGTTTCGGCTTTTCACATTAATGAGGACATCGTGTTACCATCCTTGTGTCCTCGGCCGAAAAACCATTCGACCAGGGCGATCGGTGCCTCTTGGGCTTTCTGTCATCAAGCCTCTGTGTTGCAGGTGTGTAAGGCAGTGACCTGGTCGTCAGTCCACACTTTTTCAAAATTTTACAAGGTGGATGTGAGTGCATCTTCTGATGCCTCCTTCGGCCGCAAGGTGTTACGGGCGGCAGTTTAAGGTTGGAGTTCCTCCGTTGAGTAACTCCGGTTTTGTTTGGGGTGAAGTTTGGTTTGCTGTGTTGTTTTCCCACCCCTCTAAATTTTTTGACACTGCTTGGGGACGTCCCTAAGGTCGAAGGCTGCTGTGTCCGTCCATGAACGGAAGAGAAAATAGGATTTTTGTACTCACCGTACCGTACCGTACCGAGTTCATGGACGGACACAGCACCCACCCCTCCTTTGTTTGTACTGCTTGTTACGAACTGAGGCTGCTAGAGCAGGGTGTGGGTTATACCCGAGGAAACACACCCCCTGGGGGAGCTGCACTGAGGAAAGTTGTTAACACTTTAAGTGCTGTTTTTCTGCCTAACTCTCCTGGAAGGTCAAAGGATGCTGTGTCTGTCCATGAACTCAGAGAAATGGATTTTACGGTGGTTACAAAAATCCTATTTTTTACATGAAGGAGAGAAGTGCCAAAATAGGCCCGGTGGACAAGTGGTTAAGAAAATGGCACTGTACCATTGTTGTGTCAGTGGCTGGAATGGTGCCTCAAGGGCCAGATAAAGGCAAGCAAAGGGCTGCAGTTTGGAGGCGACTGTTCTACCCCATTCACCAAGCTATGGGTAAGATTCACTTTGAAAGTGAATATGCTCTACTCTAGTAAAACTCCTAAAAGCAACCAAAAAAGGAATCACTTGAATTTTGTGTCCACACTGCACTCATATCCCAGTGCCAAGGTTACAAGGCATGAGATAATGTGTTTCGGGATGTTTAGATGGAATGTCTCGCTATAACATCATGACGCCACACAAGGTCTCAAGGTGAGACCACAGACCAAACTATTCTATTGCCGAGTCTACACTGTGGAGACTTCCTCTCCCTTCCTGACCCGGCTCTCCTAGTCATTGAGTGTATACATGTCTGCGCAGTGCAGCACAAGAGCCAAACCAAGCCGAGAACCGAAAGCCAACACTGCCTGGCACAACTGAGATCCAAACAATGTAGAGGGGGGTAGTACTTTGTTGTATCTGAGGGCTGATTTTTTGCCTACTACATATTGGTTGGGAAAGAGAGGACATAGGGAGTTATTATGCAATTGCAGCTACACTTTAAAGCGGATCTCCAGGTTTCATAAAACTTCATGCCCAAGAGGGTTAAGGCAGTGCTGGAAAATAATGGTGGCCACACAAAATATTGACATTTTGGCCCCAATTTGGACATTTTCACTTAGGGGTGTACTGACTTTTGTTGTCAGCGGTTTAGACATTAAAAGAGGTTGTAAAGGTATTTGTATTTTATTTTTAAAGTGGAGTTCCACCCATAAATATAACATTACATCAGTAGTTTTAAAAAAATGTCATTAGTCCTTTAAGAAAAAAAAAATATTTTTTAGATGCCTTCAAAGTGTTGTTGCTAGGCAGAATAGTTAATCTTCCCTCTTCCTGCACCTAGGTGCTTAATGTTTCCTAACCTACACCGCACAGACTCCTGGGAATGAAGTGGGTGTAACTTTCCAGGAGTCTGTGCACTCCCCAGTCTCGAAGAATCATGTGACTTGGACAGTACAGGTGCTGAAACCTGATCTGAAACCTATTACACTGCTTGTGCAGCACTGAGCATGTGCGAGATCTGCAAGGCTGAAATCCAGGAAGTCATACAGTCTGGCT